>NC_031990.1:39399789-39400401 GCF_001879085.1 Nicotiana attenuata
CTTCACTATTTATTTCAATTGTATAAATCTTTATTATCAAGTCAAATTCAAAAAAAGATTAACTAAAACTTTATTATTCTTAGCCAATAAAAACATTTAGCCTAAAAATATAGTTCTATTCTAGTTTTGTTATAAATCGTATTCGAAAAAAATTATCTAAAAAAGTAACATACGTATAAAGGTAAAAATATATTTTATTTTTCAAAAAATGACACATACAAAAAAATCCATGTGGCAGGCGAGTGTACCCACACTCTTTGCCGCATCAACGTTCAAAAAAATTCATTTCTATGCATAATTCATTTCTCAAAAATCTATATCTATATTATATTAAAAGCACGAAGGCCCTTAGCGAAATGTCGTTCGCCTTTTTTACCCTTTAAAAATGAAGTTCACACTAGACAAAATAGTTATTTTAATATATTCATAATATTTAGAAATAATTATTAAATTAATTTCCTAATATTTAGGATAATCGTTTAATTACTTGCCTAATATTTAGTACTTTCCGCCTATAATTCCTTCAAATCCTTTAGAAGGAAACTTATCTACTTTGATAGTGAGAATTTTTTTCCCGAAGACATTGCTTACCAAATAAAACTAAACAAAGAA
>NC_031990.1:39402638-39430667 GCF_001879085.1 Nicotiana attenuata
TCTGTATATTGTATATTCCCTCTCAAATAACAAAAACTCCTGTATGAAAAGTAGCTTCAACTTTAATAGCAAGATCTAATTATTGCCCAACAAATCAAATTAACCGACTAACAAGACCACAGATCTACTTTATCAAAAGACCAAGACAACAAATATATTAATGCTACAAATCCTACAAATATATTAATGCTACAAATGGTGTATGCATGAGAACTGATGAGACTTTGTCCAACCTAACAGTCATTCAGCTGTAGGAAAACTCTATTATCTCTTTTCCTGTGCATAAAGGGTACAAGCCAAACAGTAATACCTGCAATTGATGCTGACTGAAGAGACGAATGAACCCTGTTTCAGGATTTGTGACAAGGTTGATCAACTCATCATGGGTATTAGGTGGACTACCAGACCCGACAAGCGACACACAGACCTACAAATGAGTTCAACAGATCACAACTGAGAGTACAAACAGACACGTCCTTGAAGTTTTTGCTTCTATTCAAATTTTCAGAATTGTCAAATAAGATAAATGAAAATTTTTGGAATAGAAATTTTGCTCTAGGTGATAGCCTACACACAATACTGTAAATAATGAGAAATTATGAGTTTGAATATCAAGCTCACCTGCATACACCGCAGAACAACTTCAGGGATGCAACACCTACGACAAAGACCATGCACTATGTAGGTTGCAGGGCCTTCAATAGAACCATCGCCGCCAGAATACCAAGCATCTAATCGAGAGATTTCCAATGTAACTCCAGCTTGAAAGCGAATAAGCTCCCCTGTGACAAGCAATGAGGTAATTGATGAAGATAAAGGTAATATATAAAAGAGAGAAAGAAATGAGGCAATGAGCTTCAACAGAATTCTCATTTTACACATCATGCCAACTAGCACAACAAATAATACTTTAGCATATCAAAGTAACAACATATATAACCAACATACCTCCCGCAAAACTTATAACTTTTGACATAGCAAGCAACGGGAAAAACTTCTCTTCTAGGGTAATCTAATACTTCAGTGCTCATTCACATACAGATGGCTAATATCTAATATTCCATTGCTCATCCATAAAATACCCTTTCAATTTTTATATTTTTAAGTTCAAAATTTTTCCAATTTGGCCCACGGGCCGGCCCAGCCTAGGCTCAGTCAAGCCTCAAGGGTCGGCGGGCTTTACTTGGGCCAGTCTAAAAGGCCTCATTCTTAAATGAGGTCCAAAGATCTTAGCCAACTCTATCAAATAACGCGCTAGTCTGGGCTAAGATTTTTGGTGGACTTTATTTTTGTGGCAGTATTTTCTAAAAATTTAAATAGCCAAGTGTCCTTCCAAATTACAAATGTCATACCTATTTCTAAGTGGCTACCATGCATGTGGGAAATTCCACAAGTATCTTTGGTCTATTTCAATATCCAACATGTGCCATCCTTTCTCTTGGTTTTGGGTAAGTGGCATAAGCCAAGTACCAAGTGACAGAGGAGACATAACACTTGTCTCAAGCAATAGCCATTATTGAGCCTATAAATAGGCCTCAATTTCTACGGATGAAAAAACAAGAAAAGCTAATCATTAGCTTCAAATCACCATTTGCTCTCTTTCTTTCATTCCAATGTTCTTCTTATGTCTCCATTTTTTTCTATCTTCAATAGATACTTTATTTATTTCTTCTAGCAACTTGCTGGTATATTTAATTTTGCTGATTCCTATATCCTCTAAATAAAATAGAGGTAGGCTTGTTTAATCCCGGGAAAACATTTCACATTGCTGAAATAGTTTCTTAGGACGGTGCCAAGCACGACTCAAGTCAATTCACGTATTTCCGATCACTAATATTATTGTTATTTTTTCGTGTAATTTCCCTACAATCTAAGAAACTATGGCAAGTAATACTACTGCGGAAATTTTTGATGGTGCTACCAATTTTGGTGTTGTCTCTGCTGCTATTGTTTCAGCTGTCCTGCCAGATATCCATGGTGTTGCAAATACATTATTGCATCCACAACTTTGGCAGACACTAATGTCAAAATACAGGTATGTAAATACAGGGATAAATGACAATCTCGCTAAGTCAAAATTAAATTTGACTAAAGCTGATAATATAGTTGTTGCGGTCATTTCCCAAATAAATAATGTGGCTAATGTGAGAGATTGGGTGATAGACTCTGGTGCTACTAGGCACATATGTGCAAACAAAAATGAATTTTTGTCTTACACCCAAGTTGAGGAAGGAGAAGAAACTATTTATCTTGGTGACTCAAGAAAAACTCGTGTTCTTGGGAAAGGAAAAATTCTTCTCAAACTCACATCTGGTAAAACTCTAACATTGAGTGATGTATTGCATGTTCCTAATATCCAAACCAATTTGGTTTCTGTGGGGTTATTAGGAAAAGTTGGAGTGAAGGTTTCATTTGAAAATAATGAGGTCTCGTATTGACCAAAAATGATATTTTTGTGGGCAATACATATTGTAACCATGGTTTATTTGTGCTTAATACTTTGATACTAACAATAAAAATGCATCTTCTGTTTATATGGTTGAGTCAATTTCTTTGTGGCATGGTACACTAGGACATGTTAATGTCGCGTATATAAAGAAAATGCAATCGCTAGGATTAATATCTAGTTTGGACTCAAATAATATTAACAAGTGTGAAATATGTGTTGAAGCTAAAAGTACTAGAAAGACATGTTTTTCCGTAAATAGAGAAACTGAATTGTTATCCTTGATTCACAGTGATTTAGGCGACTTAAAGCAGACTATGACTAGAGGTGGTAACAGATATTATGTGGTTTTTATTGTTGATTTTTCTAGATATACTAAGTTGTATTTGCTTAGAAATAAAGATGATGCATTTAATGCTTTTATTTCTTATAAAACTGAGGTTGAAAATCAACTTAGTAGAAAAATCAAGAGAATTAAATCTGATAGAGGTGGAGAATATTTATCTTTAAATGATTTTTGTGAAAAGAATGGAATAATTCATGAAATAACTCCGCCTTATTCACCTGAGTCAAATGGAGTAGTTGAAAGGAAAAATAGAACATTAAAAGAGATGATGAACTCTATGTTAGTTAGTTCTAATGCTCCTGATAATTTGTGGGGTGGAGCTATTTTATCTGTATGTCACTTACAAAATAGAATACCACATAGAAGAACTGGTAAAACTCCATATGAATTGTGGAGGGGCTATAAACCTAACTTGAAATATTTAAAAGTGTGGGGGTGCCTTGCTAAAGTTCTTTTACCTGAACCTAAAAAGAGAAAAATAGGTTCTAAAACTGCTGATTGCATGCTTATTGGATATGTTGAATATAGTGCTGCATATAGATTTCTTGTTTTAAAAAGTGATGTGCTTGATTGCAATACTATAATTGAGACAAAGAATGCAGAATTCTTTGAACATATTTTTCCACTATCTGATAAAATTTCTCATACACCTGTTGAAATAAATAATAAAATTACCTCTAGTGAGGAACTGAGAAGGAGCAAAAGGCCTAGGAAAGAATATTTTTCTTATGGAAATGATTTTCAAACTTTTCTTGTCGATAATGAACCACCAAATTATTTTGAAACTATATCTTCTTCAGAAGCTAATTATTGGAAAGAGGCAATAAAAGTTGAAATTGATTCTATTATGAAAAATAATACATGGATTTTAACTGATTTACCTCCTGGTGCAAAACCTTCAGGCCAACGTCTCGGAATCGAATAATTTTTACATTTTCAGAATCCTCATACTCTCACGAGTCTAACCATATAAAAATCTCCCAAATCGGAGGTCAAACACCCACTCAAAACCCAATAGTTTAGCCTATGAAGTTTCACCCAATTTTTCCAATTTTTGATCCTAAATTCGAATCTTTAATGATGGATTTAACTACAAAATGATGACATATAACTAGAAGGGATTAAAGAAACGTTACCCAATAATCTTCTCTTCAAAACCCTCTAAAAATCGCCCTTCCCCGAGCTCAATTTGATTTTTCTAACTTATGAAAACTAACCCTCGAAATTTCTATATCTGCTCAGGGATTTCCGCTTCTGCGGTCCCGCTTATGCGGAAAATGAGCCACTTCTGCGACTTTCACTAAAAAACACGACGTCCGCTTCTGCGGTTCAATAACTGCTTATGCGGATTTCTTACCGCTTCTGCGGTTTTCTTACAGCTGACCCAGGACCGCATCTGCGATAGAAGCCTCGCAGGTGCGTAACCGCATCTGCGGTAGATCTTCCGCACCTGCGGAAAAAGCTGAGGGAGCCCAAATTCGCTCCTGCGATTGAGTCCGCTTCTGCGGTTTCCAAGCCGCAGAAGCGAAAATACCAGAAGAGAAAAAAAATAGCTGCTGCAACCTTTCAAAAATTTCTCCTTTAACCACCCGAAATCATCCCGAGGCCCCCGCGACCTCAACCAAAAGCACCAATAACACCTAATACCTCATTCAAACTTGTACCAATCCTTAAACCACCTAAAACAACGTCGGAAACTCGAATTAATCAATGATTTGAGCCTAAGAACTTCAAATTCCATCGAAACACGCTTTCGATAAAAAACCTAACCAAAACACGTCCGAATGACCTGAAATTTTGCACACACATCCCAAATGACACGATGGAGCTTCTGCAACTTCCGGAATTCCATTCCGGCCCTCGTATCAAAAACTCACTGTCGGACCGGAAACTTCAAAAATTCAACCTTTGGCATTTCAAGCCTAAATGAGCTACGGACTTCCAAAATACATTCCGAACACGCTCCCAACCCCGAAATCACCTAACGGAGCTAACGGAAGCATTGGATTTCCATTCCGAGGTCGTCTTCACACTGTTCAGACTACGGACCACTTTTCAACACTTAAGCTCTCATTTAGGGATTAAGTGTCCCAAAACTCTCCGAAACTCAACACCGAACGTCCCAGCAAACCAAAATAGCATAAATGAACTTAGGGGAAGCAGTTAATAGGGGATTGGGGCGTTAATTCTTAAGACGACCGGCCGGGTCGTCACATCCTCCTACACTTAAACATTCGTTCTTCCTCGAACGAGCATAGAGAACATACCTGAAGTAGTGAAAAGATGAGGGTAACTGCTGCGCATATCCTGCTCGGTCTCCCAGGTCGCCTCCTCGGCCGGCTGACCCCGCCACTGAACCTTCACTGAAGCCATGTTCTTTGACCTCAACTTTCTGACCTGCCTGTCCAATATAGCCACTGGCTCCTCAACATAGGATAGATCCTTGTCCAACTGGACTGAACTGAAATCTAACACGTGCGACGGATCACTGTGATACCTCCAGAGCATTGAAACATGGAATACCTTACCGGATGAACTCCGGCCAAACTAGGAGGTAAGGCAAGCTCATAAGCAACCTCCCCAACTCGCCTCAAGATCTCAAAATGGCCAGTAAACCTCGGACTCAGCTTTCCTTTCTTCCCAAACCTCATGACGCCCTTGATAGGCGAAACCCGAAGCAGAACCCGCTCACCAACCATATATGAAACATCACGAACCTTTCTGTCCGCGCAACTCTTCTGTCTGGACTGGGCTGTACGGAGTCTATCCTGAATAACCTTGACTTTCTCCAATGCATCCTGAACCAACTCTGTGCCCAATAGCCTGGCCTCACCCGGCTCAAACCAACCCACCGGAGATCTACACCTCCTACCATATAAAGCCTCATATGGCGCCATCTGAATGCTAGACTGATAACTGTTGTTGCAAGCAAACTCCGCCAATGGCAAGAAATGATGATCCCAAGACCTTCCAAACTCAATCACACACGCACGGAACATATCCTCAAGAACCTGAATAGTGCGCTCGGACTGTCCGTCCGTCTGGGGGTGAAATGCTGTGCTCAACTCCACCCGAGTACCTAACTCCTGCTGCACGACTCTCCAGAACCGCGATGTAAACTGAGTACCTCTGTCCGAAATGATAGAAACTGGAATACCATGCAGACGGACGATCTCTCGGATATAAATCTCCGCCAACCGCTTCGATGAATAAGTGGCACACACAGGAATGAAATGAGCGGACTTGGTCAGTCGATCCACAATGACCCAAATGGCATCAAGCTTCTTCAAGGTCTGTGGGAGTCCCGATACAAAGTCCATGGTGATGCGTCCCCATTTCCACTCCGGAATCTCTATCTGCTGAAGCAACCCACCCGGGCGTTGGTGCTCATACTTTACCTGCTGGCAGTTGAGGCATCTAGACACATAACCAACTATATCTTTCTTCATCCGCCTCCACCAATAGTGTTGCCTCAAATCCTGATGCATCTTCGCGGCACCCGGATGGATGGAATATCGCTAACTATGGGCCTCTGCTAGAATCATCACTCGAAGCCCATCAGCATTGGGCACACAAATCCGGCCCTGCATCCTCAATACCCCGTCATCTCCAATGGTCACATCCTTGGCATCTCCATGCTGAAACTTGTCCTTAAGGACAAGCAAATGAGGGTCTTCATACTGCTGCTCCCTAATACGATCAAATAAGGAAGACCGGGAATCCACACAAGCTAGAACCCGACTGGGCTCTAAAAGATCCAATCTCACAAACTGGCTGGCTAAGGCCTGAACATCCATCGCCATAGGCCTCTCTGAAGCTGGTAGATATGCCAAACTCCCCAAATTCTCCGCCCGGCGACTCAAGGCATCCGCCACTACATTGGCCTTGCTCGGGTGATACAGAATAGTAATATCATAGTCCTTCAACAACTCTAACCACCTCCTCTGGCGCAAATTTAGATCCTTTTGCTTGAACAAGTGCTGCAAACTCCGGTGGTCTGTATAAATCTCACAAGGCACACCGTACAAATAGTGACGCCAGATCTTCAAGGCATGAACAATAGCAACTAACTCAAGGTCGTGGACAGGGTAGTTCTTCTCATGTATCTCCAACCGTCTGGACGCATAGGCAATCACTCTACCATCCTGCATCAACACCGCTCCAAGGCCAACCCGCGAGGCATCACAATAAACTGTATAGGACCCCGAAACAGTAGGCAATATCAAAATAGGGGCTGTAATCAAAGTTGTCTTGAGCTTCTGAAAGCTCGCCTCACACTCCTCCGTCCACTAAAATGGGGCACCCTTTTGGGTCAATCTAGTCATAGGGGCTGCAATCGATGAAAACCCCTCCACAAAACGATGGTAATAGCCCGCCAAACCAAGGAAACTGCGAATCTCTGTAGCTGAGGACGGCCTGGGCCACTCTGCACGACCTCTATCTTCCTCGAATCCACCCGAATGCCCTCACTCGAAACCACGTGGCCTAAGAATGCCACAGAACTCAACCAAAACTCATATTTTGAGAACTTTGCATATAACTTCTTCTCCCTCAAGGTCTGAAGCACGGTCCTCAGGTGCTGCTCATGATCTTCCCGACTCCGGGAATACACCAGAATATCATCAATAAAAACAATAACGAACGAGTCAAGATATGGTCTGAACACACTGTGCATCAAATGCGTGAGAGTTGCTGGGGCATTGGTCAGCCCAAATGACATAACAAGGAACTCGTAATGACCATACCGAGTCCTGAAGGCAGTCTTCGGGATATCTGGCTCCCAAATCTTCAACTGATGGTAACCTAAGCGCAAGTCAATCTTAGAAAACACCTGTGCACCCTTAAGCTGGTCAAACAGATTATCAATACGAGGCAAGGGATAACGGTTCTTCACTGTAACCTTGTTCAACTGGCGATAATCAATACACATACGCTTATGCGCTACCGCTTATGCGGATTTCTTACCGCTTCTGCTGCTTTCTTACAGCTGACCCAGGACCGCATCTGCGATAGAAGCCTCGCAGGTGCGTAACCGCATCTGCGGTAGATCTTCCGCACCTGCGGAAAAAGCTGAGGGAGCCCAAATTCGCTGCTGCGATTGAGTGGCCGCTTCTGCGGTTCCCAAGCCACAGAAGCAAAAATACCAGAAGAGAAAAAAAAACCAGCTGCTGCAACCTTTCAAAAATTTCTCCGTTAACCACCCGAAATCATCCCAAGGCCCCCGGGACCTCAACCAAAAGCACCAATAATACCTAATACCTCATTCAAACTTGTACCAATCCTTAAAACACCTAAAAAAACGTCGGAAACTCGAATTAATCAATGATTTGAGCCTAAGAACTTCAAATTCCATCAAAACACGCTTTCGATCAAAAACCTAACCAAAACACGTCCGAATGACCTGAAATTTTGCACACACATCCCAAATGACACGATGGAGCTTTTGCAACTTCCGGAATTCCATTCCGGCCCTCGGATCAAAAACTCACTATCGGACCGGAAACTTCAAAAATTCAACCTTCGGCATTTCAAGCCTAAATGAGCTACGGACTTCCAAAATACATTCCGAACACGCTCCCAACCCCGAAATCACCTAACGGAGCTAACGGAAGCATCATATTTCCATTCCAAGGTCGTCTTCACACTTTTCCGACTACGGACCACTTTTCAACACTTAAGCTCTCAGAAGTCCATAGCTGAAGTGTTTGCCACAAACATCTCTATTGTAGCTAAGATTCCATGCTCTTTGCCATATATATATATATATATATATATATATATATATATATATATATATATAGCAAAATATTTTCTTCATTTGCTACAAAAAATAAAAATATATAGTCATTCTTTTTGGTGGCAACTTTATTTATCTTTAGCTATAAATTCAAAAATTCCATAGCTACAAATTAAAGAATTTGCTTTGATAGCCACAAAAATATATAAAATGCAGCTAAGAATCGCATTTTAGCATAAATATGTAGAGGATTTATAGCGAAATATCTTCAATTTATTTAATAAATGCAATACAAAATATGTAGAGAATTTTAGTAACATTTCTTCTTCAATTGTTTCAAGAAATGCAATACATTAGCAATAAGACATAATTAAAAGTTCAACTGTATCACACAAAATAAATTAAAATAGTAAAAGGTTGTTCCACTCAAACATATCAATATGATTTACAAGAGAGAAAAAATAATCATTCATGTCTCAATCAATCTGGATGCTTTCTGGGCTCCTCCAGAAGCTGCAACAACAATTCCAAAAAAAAAAAAATATAATAAATAATAATAATAATAATAATAATAATAATGATAATAAAATGGTGGAATGAAGTATCTCTACATAAAACAATTAAAGTTCGTTCATCATATGAAGTTTTTCTTAAAGAAATCACATATTTTCTACCATTGGTTGTATAATGAAAATAATAAATAGCAGTGTAATAAGCTACTTACAGTTGCACGAGCAGCAAACATCCTTCGAAATTTTTATTCCAGTCGTCTATCCAACTTTGCTAGCTTATTATCCATTTCTTTCTTGTTTCTTCAACTTAACAACCTCAAAGACCATTTGAAAAGTCAACAAAATAATTATCTGATAATTTGAATGTGCTATATATCGAGAGTTATACTACTAGCATGATTTTTGAAACAACATTGAAATTTCAAAACTTGTAGACATCCCCTCACAGAACTTTACATTTACAGTTCGCATCGTAAATCTTTCACCTGTTTGTCAACGGAAGATATGCATTTCTAAGAACTTAATGAACCAGTAGAATGGATTGTACATTATAGTTGTCATCTGCTTTAAAGTATGATAATAAGAGCCAAGACTTTGAATCAAAGTAAGTTTCTCAAAAACACTGCTAAGTGCTCTTTTGTGTCTAAATATCCCAAGATCCTTGTTTGATCCGGTGCTTCCTAAGGGAGGACAAAACATTACTTCTTACTTATTTCTAGCAAGGGACTATAATACTTTTTTTCTCTCTTAATATTTAGGGTAATACTTTAATCAATTTAAGGAACAATATAGTATCCAGAATAAGCCAATTACCTTTACGAGAGGATGCTCTATTGGCCGTAGCTCTCGATGATGGGTAATTGCTCTTCTTACTAGCTAGTTCCTGCAACTTTTATTTACACAACAAAAATAGCACCATTATGAACTAACATCAGGAAGGGTCCTCCAAATGCCTGCTAGCCTAAATTTTGCCTTCATCAGCATCTAGAAATCGGAAGAAAGAATACTAAATTACTAATCATCAAATTCTGTAGAGAATAAAACCTTACCAGGAAAAACACCAGCGAAACCATCTGCTTTTTCAATCAGCTCATCAACAGGCAAAGTTGCAGTAGACTCATCCTTATCCTGGCCTAGTAAAGAAGCAGCAGGATATATATTATTTCCCATTCCTAAACGGCGTCTTGTCTCCTTTCCAATCGCTAGTTGATCACCTGATGTGGGGAGGGGGGGTTACTCGAGCATATTAGACCAAAATAACATTATAAAAGATAGTTATTGAAATACATTGAAAAGTTCATCCCGTTCAACATACTTAATGTCCCAAAAGATTCCAACAGATCTCTATATTACAAATGTGAAGATGAGAACATGGCTGCCACCACCCAGTCCAAATAAAGTATAGAAGTCCAATCTTGACCCCGAGCAGATTTCTGACATCTTTCTCGCATCCGCTTTCAGGTTTAACATGACATTAGCGCCCTCGTACTTGAAGACTAATTTAATGTGCATGGTAAAAGAAGCTAAAAGACAGCCTGAATATAGCAGCAGGTAAGGAAGAGCTGAAAAATAAACCTATATGGTTGCCAACTTTCTTATTGGTTGTTTAATTGCTTTGTACTCCAAAACCATCTACTATTAGTTATTAGTGTACTGCAATCATAACATTGTTCATCTAACTAAAGAAACAACTGAATTATACTAGAAAGATATATGCACCAGTGATCATTTTCACATTCACGCCAAGATTTAAGGCCCTTCTAATTGTCGCTGCACTATCACATGCCGTGGTGGATCAAAAAGAGGCATGAGACCAATAAATTGCCACGGATCTCCTCGAGACTCCTTTCTTCCTTCAGGAACTTCCTGTAAAATGTTATTGGCATCCAGTTCAAAATGACAACACAGAAGAAATTGAATGCAAACTATCAAGATATGAAATCAGAAGCAGCTTACCCTTTACCTGTTCAGGGGCACCTTTACTGAGTCGATGCATTTTGCCTTCACTGTCAAGATATGTTATAGCTGTGAGCTTATCAGTTGGATTGAACGGAAGAAAATGAACCTCTTGATTTCCAGCTCTCGCCTTTTAAGTACATAAATTATAAGGATGCTACTTATAACAAACAGCTAAAAAAATTATATGTTGTAAGCACTAACAAAGAAGCCGTCATTCTCTTTTATGCTATACAAGATCAACCTCCTACATGACGTACTTACCATTCTCTTTTTGGATTACAAAGAGCAATACATAAACAGTGACTGTTAATTTCTTATTAGCCAACATTGATTAGGTGATTCCATCAAACATACTACAAAAACTCATTATGCTTATTCTAGTTTCGTTGTTCTAATTTCATTTGATTCGTTGGCTTCTCAAGAAAATTCTGGGAACTAGTTTTCACAAATTTTTGACCCAAAGTTTTCTTAATTTTGCATACAATCCACCATCAATAAAACGAAAGCAAATAATGACAAAATATCCAAAATCCTCAAATTATTATACCAACAAATCAGAAAAATGAACCAGTGTAAGAAATAAGACAGAGTTGCAGAATACCCATCACATAAAGATCACAAAAATGTGACGAACAAAAATGCAAAATTTCTATTACACAAAAGATGAAAACTTTGAAGAGTTCCTCACCTTTGACTAGGTAGGTTTTAGACGGCAAGGAGCGTAGATGGCATCCGTATAGATTTCATACACCTTGTTGGTAAAAGTGAATTGCACATTGGGTACTAAAACTGCAGAAGATTGTATATGACGATGCGGCTGAAGCAGCTAGAGAGAGTGCCTTGCCCTGATTTTTGGCTTTCTTTTGATATGTAGGGAAAGGGTTTTCGTTCTCCTCTAATCTTTTATTTTGGCAAAAACCTTAGAGGGAAAAGTTTGGAGGGAAAACATATTCTAAATCACGTTTACCCACCTAAAAATTAGTAAAGAAAAACTAGGTAATTAAAAATTGTCTTAATATTAGTTATATTGTTTTTTACAATTTAATACATCTAATTATATAATTATTTGATTAAAACTATAACTTATCAACATAATAAGATACAATTATGCAATAATCAAAATTATAATTGAAATACAACAACAACAACCAGTAAAATTCTACTAGTGGGATGTATAAATAATATTTATATGATAGTTTAATTTATAATACACAGTCAGACCTCTCTATATGTCACGACCCAAAATCACGTGACCGGCACCCGGCAACCTACCCGACCCGAGCGACCAAACCATGTGATGCACCTATATCATGTGCATGAAAACCAATTTAACCGCAGAAGCTCCTTGAAAATCTTATACATCTATAGTGCAAACATGGAGCAACAAGAAGTGACTGATCTATGTGAACTGACAGGGTATAAAAGAGGTGTTTTGCCTTTTAGATATTTGGGGGTGCCAATTTCAGCAAAAAAGATCTCCGCTGTGGATTGTGAAATGCTGGTAGATAAGATGTGTGCTAGAATAAAGAGTTGGGATTCTAGGAACTTATCCTATTCAGGGAGAGTTCTATTAATTAACTCAGTACTAATGCATATCCATGCCTATTGGTCCTCTATCTTTATACTTCCTAAGAAGATTCTAAAGAGCATTACAGCTATTTGGAGAAACTTTTTATGGGATGGCAAAGTGAACACAAATAGAGTTCCTTTAGTAGCTTGGGATCTTATCTGCAGGCCTAAAATAGAAGGGGGACTTGGGATCATTGATTGTGAGGCTTGGAACCAAGTAGCCATTGCTAAATACGTTTGGAACCTAGCAAAGAAAGCAGATAATTTGTGGGTGTAATGGGTGAATCACATATACTTAAAAGAGAAGGACTGGTGGGAGTACCAACCTCCAAAAGACTGTTGTTGGTACTGGAGAAAGATCTGCTCCATTAGAGATCAATTTGCTGTAGGATATACACAACAGGGTTGGCTAGTAGCACATGGAAAGTACACAATGAATAGTGGATACAAATGGAAACAAGGAAGAAGAGACAACTGGGGCATTGGTAGATGGGTGTGGGACAGTAATAACATCCTAAAGCATAGCTTTATTTGCTGGTTAGCTATGCATCGAAGGCTCCTAACGAGAGAGAGGTTGGCAAAGCTGGGAATATGTCAAGAAGATCACTGTGTCATATGTGGGAAGGAAGCAGAAACAATAGACCACCTATTCTTTGAATGTAAATATTCCAGAAATTGTCTAAATGGGATATTAGAATGGCTGAATGTAAGAGTGCAGCAGTGCAGAATAGTAGGCATTTGGAGAAGAATGACAAGCAAGATAAGGGGCAAAACATGCAGATCAACTATAAGCACGGTTTTGGCAGCGACAATCTATCATATATGGAAAGTTAGAAATATTGCTTTGTGGAATCAAAAAGTGCTCAGACCTCAAAAGATAGTAAACACTATTAAGGAAGAATGCAGGATGAAGATACATGAAATCATGGAGCGAAGGACAACATCGAGAAGATAGAAGCTGTGGATAAAGAAGTTACTGTAATTTGCTTAATAAATAGATAAGAATAATATGTCAAAACAGTTTAGAAGATAGAGTAGGAAGGGGCAGTAATGGGAGGGAATTCTTGTAAATTTTTGTGCTGGTGATTAATAAAGATTTCTCATTTCACCAAAAAAACAATCTTATACATTTTCAAGTTAAATGATAAAATATTTTCCAATTCAAAATCACACATGACGCCCTTCATAATAATAACAATGAGACTAAGTAAAATAAATATAATTTCATGAATGTCGTGTACAATCCCGTTACTACAATCTTTCACAACTATCTATGGAGCCTCTATTCCAAATAATAGAACCAACGGTTGGAGTAATTCCAACAAAATAAAATAAGGAAGAACATGGTAGCTACCACGAAATAAAAGTGGTGCTTCATAATACCTCGGAAAGAGAGTCATCCTGGCCTGACCGCATGCCATGTATCATACATCATCCTGAAATATGTAAAGTAAGCAGGGCAGTGGAGGGGGCCCCTATGGGCTGAGTACACCACAGCGGTACTCAATAAGTGTCATAGGCTCTGTCTAACTTAAGTTCTTAGGACAAACTTTATAAAAAAATAATGCACCAATATTTGATATAAAACGATAAGAAATTTAATCAATTCATGACCCTTGTTATTTTAAATAACAAGCAAGTGAAAGATAACCCACAATATAAACTTTTAAAATACTTACATCAATCCAACATTTTCGGTAAATCGTACAAAATTATTACATATGCTTTAAGTCATTGAAATCGCTTTCGGCTTCTTAGGCCTAAACATAAGAAAATCATCCTTACCTTTCACTGGGAGTACTATACCATCACCGACATAAGAAAGTCAACTAGGTTATGTACCTAGCGGCAAGTATCATATACCCTACTTGCTCAGATCGTCTCATGGTAGTGCCGTACGAATCGACTCAGCCATGCTAATAATAGCACAAAATAGTACTCTCTCGAGGGAGAGCACTCTGCCGTAGTCTATATCATAAAGTGGCCATCTATGCCTACACCGCCACGTGTAGTTTCATAACGACGAACACAATATATCCGAAGTCAATCTCGGTGAACACAAGTAACTCCCAAAATATTTGAAATATTTATTAGTTATTGTCGTCTATTCAGCACAATGTCTATTAGTAATGAGACGTACGTGCACCCTAACGCCGTAGTGACTGAACTAAAGCATAAACCAAGCGATTCGCTCAGTCTGTTTGCACCTAAGCTTCAAGGCTTAAGTAAGCCTTTAACAACACCAATCATACTACCAGAAATCGTTGGTGAGAGAGGAGACATCATTCACAGGTATGGATTAATAAGTTGTCCTGGAAGGGAACGATAGTGACAGTGAAGAACCTGAGGTGGATAACTATGACCTATGTCTATTGGTGCTATACATGCAAATATTCGGGCGAAGACCTTGATCACCTTCTGTTGCAGTGCAAGGTGGACCTGGTTTGTAAAGGGTGATTTTGAATTGTTTCGGAATATAAAGGGCGATGTAGGTACAATAAGAGATATGCTACATTTGGTCTCTTAAAAGCTAGAAAGAAGACCAACGGCATGGGAGGTTGCCCCCGCTAGCTCTTATGTAGGTTGCATGGAAGGAGAGCGGTGGGAGGGATTGAAAATGATTTTGTCCATTTAAGGAATATCCATTTGTGTTTGTTTTTTTATGTAGCTATGAGATACCTGTCTGTGTAAATGAATTGGTGTCTGTGTAGAGAATCATATCTTGATGTAGGTTCTCTACTTTTTGGTACACGACTCATATATATTGGTTGTTTGTGTTTGTTCTTGATTGGGATTTGCATTTCGTCTCAAGTTTCATGGAGAATTAATGTGTTCATCTGTCGATTTTCTTTTTTATGGTATCAAGTTTTTCTGCTTCATTCCCATGATTGATCAAAGTAATAATCCACTATTTTCATATCTTCAAATGTTATCGTCCAATATCCCGTGTCTGTTATTTTATAGGGTTGTTTTGTTGGCTTCTGAAGTCTGAGCTGCAATTGCAGGTATACTATGTTTCTTTTTACAAAGCAACATGAAGAGTTGGTTGGGATTTATGCTTCTCAGTTAGCTCGTCATCGTTGTATCGATCTCTTTGTGCATATGATGGAGTTAAGGCTAAATAGCAGGTAAAACCCATGTAATGCTGACTTTTATTTCTCTTTATTTCCTATTTTTATTTTTGGTGATCCATTTATTTTATTCTTTCGATAGGGAATTTGTAGTTTTCATTTGATGGGCATGCTTATGAGTTATGACCTAAAATGCCCATCGTGTGGTTTAGGTACTAAAAAGCGTGCTATTAAGTATTATGACCCTTTACCAGTTGGAATTAGCCGAGCGCAAGCTGGCTGCTGCCGAGACCATGGTTATAAAAAAGTATTATGATCCTTTATGTGTTTGGTACTTTGGTATTTGACTTTTGTCGGTGGCAAATTCTTTTTTCCTTTGTTTTTGAACAGGTAAGTAATGGATTCTTATTGATAGAAAAAAATCTAGCTCTGCAACGGTGCTTGTATATTTACATAGTCAGAACCCTCCTACACAAAAACAAAAGAAAGGATTCCTTTCTGTAAAGTTCCTATCCCTGTAGTGAGTCAATTAAATCTACCAAGCTATTTTCATCTCTGACATCCTGAAGAGTACACCTAATAGCCAAAAAGCCATAAGCATATAGACTTAATCTTCAGACACTAATTCTTAGTGGGTTGCAGTTCAACCTTTTGTGCCTGGGTTACTATGCTGTTGTGGACGACATTTTCTCCCTTGTTAAAATATCTGTTTGCATCGGCAGGCTTTTGTTTAGTACTAGTAAACTTCCATCTTCTTCGTACTTTGGGGCCAATTATTAAAAAATTGGATGAACTTACACAGGTGAAGTGGGATGTGAAGGAAAGTTGACCAATAAAATAAACAATTGATTATTGCAAAAGTATAGGTTGACTCATTATGAATTTGGCCTTAGTTTGCTCCTTACTAATTCTGAAGGGATGCACCTGGTAACAACAAACTAAGAAGCATAAGAGTGCAGGTGATCTTAAACTTCTGGTGTTCATATATAGACTTTAGGTCAGGAAGTCTGGTGACAACTTACTATAAAAGCCCCAAGCTATGATATATTGGTCAGCTAAACGTGGTGTTTGTCGTTGCCATAACGCATGCTTTGCGTCTGACTTTCTCCCCTCTTCTCGTCCTTATGTTCCCCTTGCACGCTTGCTGAGTGTGTGCATGGTCAGTGTAAGGGGTTTTCCTTGCTTTCTTGTGTGATGGAACTTGGAAAAGAACTCGAGAAATGCCCCCTGTTATCTTCCATATAATCTCAACGTGTTATAGTCAATGAGTTCGTGCTGAATCTTCCTTTGTTAATTTTGGCGGGAACTTTAGGTTGTTGTCAACTAATTAGTAATAGTTTTTCTATCATGCATGCTATTGGATGCATAATGACTAGCTGGGTGAAAGCTTTTGTTGGTCATTTTAGAAATTGATGTCCTTCCCTTCTAAACTTGTCACTTAAGTGGTTTTTTTTTTAATTAAAACATTTACATTCTCACAGAGAGCAAAAGTTGGAAAATGAGTATGAATACAACCTGTTTATATGGAAGTAATTTTCATTGCAAAATTAGGGCCTACGATACATTAGTCTAATGGTGTCTTTCTTTTGTTAATTTCTTCTACTATCATCCTTCCTTTTAGGGTGAGTGGGAATTATTTTGATTAACTATAGCTAATTCGGTGGATTGTATCCTTGCTATCCAGGTTAAAAAAGATAATTGAGCTATGTAAGTTGTTACTTCATGCAACACGTTCTTACATAAACCGTGGGAGTTCTTATTTATGACTCAGGAACAGTTCATTCTACTTTATCATTACTAGGATCTTGGTCAGATGTTTTGGTTTAGACTAGTTTTAATGGCTTTTCCATTGGTGACAGCGTTCACGTCAGGTATAAAATATTCCTTTCTGCTATTGAATACTTGCCATTTGCTCCAGAAGATGATTCAAAGGGCAGTTTTGAGGAGATCATCGAAAGGTTCCTTTATTTCTTAACACATATTTCACAATTTTGAAAACATGCAAAATTGAGTTTTTTCGAAGGACTTGACGTTAGATTATAATTATTTTAAACAGGGTTCTTTCAAGGTCTCGAGAAATCAGAGTTGGGAAATATGATAATGAAACAGATGTTGCAGAGCAGCATCGGTTACAGAGCCTTCAGAAAGCTTTAGTAATTCAGTGGCTCTGCTTTACACCTCCTTCAAGAGTCAATAATTCTAGGTCCGTTAGTATGAAACTTCTTTTCCGGGCATTGACACACAGGTCAGTTTTTGCTTCTCATTTCTTTTTAATTTTATGTTCCTCGAGGTGACTCAAATGATCATGGAATTGACTTGCAACTACTTCCACAGCAATGTACTGTTCCGGGAATTTGCTCTTATCTCAATGTGGAGGGTTCCAGCAATGCCAGTCGGGGCTCATACTTTACTCAGTTTACTGGCTGAGCCATTGAAACAACTCTCAGATGATCTTGTTTCTGTGGAGAGTCATGAGTTCTCGGAGAATTTAAAGGAGTTCCAGGACTGGGTACGCTTTTTGAGACTTCTAAAGAAGATATGGATATGCCTTTGGTTTGCTTGTTATTTCTTAAATTTTCTAGAAGTTATAATCGTAATATTTTGTTTTTGCTCAATCAGAGTGAGTTCTATTCATGTGATGCAACTTATCGCAACTGGTTAAAGGTTGAGCTAGAGAATGCAGAAATTTCACCAGTTGAACTCTCAGATGAGGAAAAGCAGAATGAAGTTATAGCTGCTAGAGAAACTCTTGATACATCACTCTTGCTTCTACAACGTGAGTGAACGAAACCTATGTGAGAAAAAATTGTTCAGAAGATGTCTAGTCTTGGAAGATATATTGCTTTCTCAATATGATTCGCCTACCCCTTGCCCCGGTTTTTACTTTTCCCACCTCCCCCTCTCGTTGGTTTTCTTCTCAAGTATATGGCCTTATATAATTGAATCGTTGGGCTTCCAGAAAGTTAATGTGCTGAATATGTGTCTTAGGGAAAGAGAATCCCTGGTTAGTTCCAACTGAAGATCACATCTTGGAAAGTGATGAGCCTGTGTTCCTCGAGTTGCATGCTACTGCGATGCTTTGTTCATCATCTGGTGATTGTTTGGCTCCCGACGCCACCTTGTGCACAACGTTAATGAGTGCCCTTTACTCTTCAGTCAGTGAGGAAGAAGTATTAAAACGCCAGATAATGGTATGCTAATTTTTTGTCAAGTCAAATGCGGAAGTTGTAATTGATGTTGTACTGGTCCTCAGAGGACATGTTCAATACACGAGCCTCCTCTCTTTCTTGTGGTGTCTAATTTTTTATTATACTTGGACTGCGTCGGTCTATTTCTCTATTGATCAAGATATCTATCAAAAGTGTACAAGGTATGGTAGCCTCCCTGCCAAGATATTAGTGCCAAAAAAAGGTGTAGTCAGAATGAGCATTCTAGCTAGCAAATGTACCTAAACATGAGTAAGTACATTAGTCTGCGGCAATGGTCTATTGGTACAATGGGTTATATAAAACATGGAAGTTCATGCACTGACATTTAGATAGCAGAAGGTTAATTAAAATAAGAGTTGTTAGTTACTAGTTAGTACACATGCTCATCCAGCCATAGGGCTCGTAACCTCTGTAATGGGTCTCTAGCCTTATTAGGCTTTTCTGTCTGAAACAAATTACTAAAATCAACTCTACATTAAACAGGATTCAATGCAAAAGGTTATGATTTAGGAGGACTTCGACCTTCTATATAAACGTATTAATGTTGGCGATTTCTATGATGTTCGTGCAGGTGAGCGTCTCCATATCATCCAGAGACAACTATTGTGTCGAGGTTGTATTACGCTGCTTGGCAACAGAAAAGGATGGTCTTGGGTCACATCAGTTCCCTGATGGCGGTATTCTTGCTGCAATGCTTGCTGCTGGCTTCAAAGGTAATAAGATTCTCTAGTTGGTGAGTTTACGTGATGCTTTCTCCTTCCTCTATCCCATTTTGATTGATCCACTTATTATTTTAGTATCTCTTTAAAAACTGACATAGTTACTTAAATAATAATGTCCGCCACGTTGAACTGAGTGCAAACCTTGGAGATCATGAAATAATAGGTGATTTCTTCTCATCTGCCTAAGCTTTGGTGGGCATAATTACTGGGTACTTGTGCAGGTAAGAGGTAGCAGATACCTAGTGGAATATTCGAGGTGGACGGAAATTGGCCTGGGTAGCGGGCACCAGTGTTGTCAACAAAAAGTAAAGGAAAAAACAAAGTCCACCAAAAATCTTAGCCCAGCCTAGCGTTATTTGATAGAGTTGGCTAAGATCTTTGGACCTCATTTAAGAATGAGGCCTTTTAGACTGGCTCAAGTAAAGCCCGCCGACCCTTGAGGCTTGACTGAGCTTAGGCTGGGCCGGCCCGTGGGCCAAATTGGAAAAATGTTGAACTTAAAAATATAAAAATTGAAAGGGTATTTTATGGATGAGCAATGGAATATTAGATATTAGCCATCTTTATGTGAATGAGCACTGAAATATTAGATTGCCCTAGAAGAGAAGTTTTTCCCGTTGCTTGCTATGTCAAAAGTTATAAGTTTTGCGGGAGGTATGTTGGTTATATATGTTGTTACTTTGATATGCTAAAGTATTATTTGTTGTGCTAGTTGGCATGATGTGTAAAATGAGAATGTTGTTGAAGCTCATTGCCTCATTTCTTTCTCTCTTTTATATATTACCTTTATCTTCATCAATTACCTCATTGCTTGTCACAGGGGAGCTTATTCGCTTTCAAGCTGGAGTTACATTGGAAATCTCTCGATTAGATGCTTGGTATTCTGGCGGCGATGGTTCTATTGAAGGCCCTGCAACCTACATAGTGCATGGTCTTTGTTGTAGGTGTTGCATACCCTGAAGTTGTTCTAGTCGGTGTATGCAGGTGAGCTTGATATTCTAAACTCATAATTTCTCATTATTTACAGTATTGTGTGTAGGCTATCACCTAGAGCAAAATTTCTATTCCAAAAATTTTCATTTATCTTATTTGACAATTCTGAAAATTTGAATAGAAGCAAAAACTTCAAGGACGTGTCTGTTTGTACTCTCAGTTGTGATCTGTTGAACTCATTTGTAGGTCTGTGTGTCGCTTGTCGGGTCTGGTAGTCCACCTAATACCCATGATGAGTTGATCAACCTTGTCACAAATCCTGAAACAGGGTTCATTCGTCTCTTCAGTCAGCATCAATTGCAGGTATTACTGTTTGGCTTGTACCCTTTATGCACAGGAAAAGAGATAATAGAGTTTTCCTACAGCTGAATGACTGTTAGGTTGGACAAAGTCTCATCAGTTCTCATGCATACACCATTTGTAGCATTAATATAGTTGTAGGATTTGTAGCATTAATATATTTGTTGTCTTAGTCTTTTGATAAAGTAGATCTGTGGTCTTGTTAGTCGGTTAATTTGATTTGTTGGGCAATAATTAGATCTTGCTACTAAAGTTGAAGCTACTTTTCATACAAGAGTTTTTGTTATTTGAGAGGGAATATACAATATACAAAATGGAACTTGAGGAGGAGCCAACCGCTTGATTTGAGGAGCTTAAATACTTGACAGGCTTGTTTCAATTTAAGTTATGGTATATATTTTTGTAGTCTATCAAAATTAGGTTCTTTTTTTGATGGTTGTTACCTATTATATTGTTACATTAAAATACAATATTTGTTTTGATTATTATTTAAAAGTTGAATATATCGTATCGTTAAATCCGTTGTTATATAATGATATAAAAACCTTTTATGTAACAATCAATTTTGTGCTCGCGTCGTTATTGTTTTTTTTTTCCTCATCTTGCCTTACTATAATTCTATTGTACTTTTTGCTTTATCTTATTTAATAATTACTCAACTTCATAATCTACTTTTTTTTTTATACATATTATACACTTATTTTTCAATTGCTGGTGTATTCCCATTATGAAACCATGAAAAATAATACAATCTATTCAAATGTTTTATTCATTAAAAAACTGTGCGATAGGTTAGAAAACGATATGTAACTGTCATTCAAACAAGTTGTAACTACTGGTGTGTTTTGTAGGAAGAAAAACATTTTTCTTAATTTTTTTTTTAATTTTTTTATGTTTGGTTGGCTTAAATATTTTGAAAAATATTTTTCTTATGAACTCATTTTCCCTCAATTGAAGGAAAATGTTTTCCCTACCAAGAGAATAAAAAATATTTTTCAAAACTCTTTTTCTACCTTCTCCACCCCCACCAATCCTCACCAACCCATCCCCACACTGACACCCCTATTTCTCCCCACCCTTACTTGTCACGACCTGAATTTTTCACCTTCGGGGGTCGTGATAGCGCCTACTGGTGAGAGCTAGGCAAGCCAACCAACTGAATTAGTTGACTTGTTTCCATTTTTAAATTTGTTAACAACTTAGAACCAACAATTAATTAACAACTTAATTTAACAAACGGAAGAATAAATATCAATTTAAATAGCACTACTAATACCAACCCATAACAAAATCACCCAAGATTTGGTGTCACAACTTCACAAATTGTCTAGGAGTACTACAAATAAAAGGTCTGAAAGAAATAATAAAATACTATCTTTGGAACTACATAAGAGAAGCAGCAAAATAGATAGAGGGAGACGCTAAGGCCTGCGGACGCCTGCAGAACTACCTCGGGTCGCCTGATAAGCAAGAAGCTGAAACCTCACCGCGGTCCGAAATCTGCAGCACTAGGATCTGCACAAAAGAGTGCAGAGTGTAGTATCAGCACAATCGACCCCCTGTGCTGGTAAGTGCCTAGCCTAACTCCGGCGAAGTAGTGGCGAGGCTAGGACCAGACTGCCAATAAATCTGTGCAGATAAATAATGTACAGCGGAAAAATAAAAGCAGAAACATATATAATGATGGGAGAGGGGGAACATGCTGCGGGAAAATACCAAATAGCAACAAGAGAACAACAGTTAAATATATAGATCGCCACAATTCAATTATCAACAACAATAAAAAATCAAACAAGTGCACGACATCACCCTTCGTGCTTTTACTCTCGTCCTCACCATAAAATCAATATAAACTGCACGGCATCACCTCCGTGCTTTTACTCTCATCCTCACCATAATATCAATATAATCGGCACGGAATGGTACATCGTGCGGCACGGCATCACCCTTCGTGCCTTACACTCCTCCTCACAATTAATGATAATAATAATGCACCGCATCACCCTTCGTGCTTTAACACTCTCTCACCAAAACAATGCACGTCATCACCCTTCGTGCTTTACACTCTTCCTCACCCAAACAACAAACACAAACAATAAGGGCATGGAATAAATGAATCATAATATAATATCGGCTAGGGAACAACATGAAAACCACAACGTCTCGGCAAGGGAATAACATTTAAAGACACAACGTCCCGGCAAGGGAGTAATGCTATAAACCTCTTCTCATTTTCACATTTACCTCACAACTTAGTTCACAATTCAAGCCAATGCTCTTCAATATACAAATACCAATATTCTTCCCACAAACATTGCTCGTCAATAGCAATTGCCACATTGAACAAGAACAATACAAACGCTGTCACATAAAACACGACATAAGACTCACGGGCATGCTCGACACCAACGTATAGATACTCGTCACCATGCCTATACGTCGTACTCAACACATAACACATATCATATAAGACCAAACTCCTATTCCCTCAAGCTAAGGTTAGACCAAACACTTACCTCGATGCCTCGTACACAGTTCAAGCCTCAACTATAGCTTTACCTCTTGATTCCACCACCAATTCGCTCGTATCTAGTCATAAGTTACTTAATTACATCAATAAATGTTGAAAGAACCAATTCTAATGCATGAAAATAAGTTTTGTAAAGTTTTTTCCAAAAAGTCAAAAATCGACCCGGGCCCACATGGTCGAAACCCGAGGTTCGGACCAAAACCCGACTACCCATTCACCTACGAACTCAAATATATAACTTGTTTTGAAATCGGACCTCAAATCGATGTCCAAATCCCCAAAATTTGAAAAACCTAGGTTCTACTCAAAACACCCAATTTACCCCCATTAAAATCATTGATTTTGAGTTGAAATCATGTGAAA
The DNA here is from genome assembly GCF_001879085.1 of Nicotiana attenuata. NCBI lineage: Eukaryota > Viridiplantae > Streptophyta > Magnoliopsida > Solanales > Solanaceae > Nicotiana > Nicotiana attenuata. The sequence goes on from NC_031990.1 coordinate 39,426,396, forward strand.
AGATGCTAAGGATTGAAGAAAACTAGTTAGAAACGACTTACAATTGATTTGGAGAAGAAGTTGCCTTTGAAAAATCGCCCTAGAGTGTTTATGTTTTGAGAAGATGTGAAAAATGGTTAAAAATTCGTCTAAGTATGAATTTTACAGGTCTCTGGTGTCGCAATTGCGATCAGGGTTCGCAATTGCGAACCCAGACTCTGCTATCATCGCATTTGCGAAGAAAACTGTCACATTTGCGACATAGCTAATTCTCAGGTCTCTTTCGCATTTGCGATAGACCTCTCGCAAATGCGAAGTCGCATTTGCGATAAAACTGTCCCATTTGCGACGACTGGGCTACAAGTGGAGGATCACATTTGCAGTATTTTCCTCAGAGGTAGGCTGGCCTGGGCTATTTTCGCATTTGCGAACTCGCATTTGCGAGCCATGCGAAGCCTGCAGGCCTGCAATAGAACAGCTGAAACCTGCAATTTTTCCAAGTCCGATTCTACTCCGTGGCCTATCCAAAACTCACCTGAGCCCTCGGGTCTCCAAGCCAAACATGTACACTAACCCAAAATCATCATACGAACTCGCTCGTGCATTCAAATCAACAAAATAACATCAACAACTATGAATGTAGCACCAAAATCATGAAATCACTGAAGAACATCAAATTTTCTAATTTTTCCCAAATAAGGTCCATTTCACGTCATTTCAAGTCAACTTAAATTACATATTAGACCTGTACCGGGCTCCGGAACCAAGATACGGGCCCGATACCATCAACTTTCAAACACATTTCATTTTCAAAAACTCATGTATTTTTCAGAAAACAATCTTCTTCAAAAATTCATTACTCGGGTTAGGGACCTCGGAATTCGACTCCGGGCATACGCCCAAGTCCCATTTTTTCTTACGGACCTCCCGGGATCGTCGCAACACGGATCCGGGTCCGTTTACTCAAAATATTTATCAAAGTCAACTTAAATTCATTTTAAAAGCAAAATTTATTATTTTTCATAGATTTTCATATAATGGCTTTCCCGCTACGTGCCTGGACTGCGCACTCAAATCGAGGTGAGGTAAAAAGGAGGTTTTTAGGCCTTGGAACACTGAATTTGTTTCTAAAACAAGTGATGACTTTTTGGGTCATCACATTACCCCATCTTAAATAGAAATATTATTAAGAATACTTTCCTTTAATGTTGTAGACAGAGTACCTTTTTTTTTCTCAACAAAATGGGTATTTTCTTTTCGTGATGTAAAACGGTGTTTTCTTTCATTTTAACAAAAAAAGTACTTTTTTCATGATGCAAGTAATTTCTTACAAAATGAATATCTTTTTTTTATAATTAAAAAATATATTTTCTTTCATTTCAACAAAAAAAAGTTCGTTCTTTTTTCGATGTATAAAAGTATTTTCTTTCAACTCAACAAAATAGTGATGTAGAAAAGTATTTTCGTTCTTTCAACAAAAAGGTACTTTTTTTCATGATGTATATAAAGTTTTTTTTATAATTTCAATGAAATAATGCAATCAAAGTATTCTGTTTCATTTCAATAAAAAAATACTTTCTTTTCATGATGTATAAAGAAAATTTTCTTTCATTTCAACAAAATGATGTAGTAAAAAGTATTTTCTTTTATTTCAACAAAAAAATATATACTTTCTGTTCATGATGTAAAAAATGTATTCTCTTTCTTTTCAACAAAAATAGTACTTTCTTTTCATGCTGTATATAAAGTATTTTCTTTCATTTCAACAAAATAATGCAATAAAAAGTATTGTCTTTCATTTCAACAAAAAGAAGTACTTTCATTTCATGACGTATAAAGAGAATTCTCTTTAACAGAATGATGTAGTAAAAAGTATTTTCTTTCATTTCAACGAAAATAATAATAATTTATTTTCATGATGTATAATAGTACTAGGTACGCATGGCCCGTGCCAGCACGGGCCCAATATTATAGAAGAGAAAACACTTATTTTTATTGAAGATAAAGGAAAGAAATAGGTACATATAAAAGATTACACGATTTTAAACTAATGTTATACTATTTGCAAGAACCAAAATTTGAATGGAAGTACAAAATCCATAGAACTCGTTTGGGAAAGTATAATAGCAATTACACAACTTCCACCACTCACAGAATAAATTCAGCTGCTTTGAGCTGTCTGGCAAAATTTCTAGCAAATTTTAGGTGCAGACATAGTTGTCCATCCCGATATGAAAATAGGTAACCATAGTAAAAAGAGTTACTGTACAAACCTATGTAGTTCTTTTCTATACAAAATGTGCGAAAAATATCACAAGAACAATGCTCTATAAGAAAATCAAGGCAAGGGCCAATGTATCCTTTCAGCTTGCTTCTTGTCATTGCAAGGCTGTTCATTATCTGCATAATAATTAGTCTATAAAAAACTGGAAAAGAGAGAGAAGATGTATATCCGCGAACATCCAAAATATACAGAAACTAACTAATAGATTTGTCTCTACGACAAAATTAATACCATAATGTCACAAATGCTCACATGCATGTACAAAAGAAATTAACAGTAGAAGATGCACCAAAAAGTAAAATCTCATGGTTGTTAGCTACTCTATAACCACACTGAAAGTGACCATAATGCCGGATCTTATGAATGTTGAACCAAGGATTCAAAAGAGAATGTGCATGAGCAGTATCAAACAATTTCTTCAAGTTTAGTCGTACTCTGTTGTAATTAATCACCATAAAGATTCCCATCACAACTTACAATCCCTCATCTATAAATCCCCTTTGATCAAATGGGTTAAGAGATTTTAATAGGGGTAAATTGAAATCAATATTCTGGCAGGAACGAAGTATCGTACTCGAGTTAATAAAGTGAAAGATCAAAATTCATGCTTCTGGTTCTCAAGTTATTATGGTAAGACTCCTAATAGTTACCAGCAACTTTCAGCTCCTTAAGATATGTTGAATATCATAACTTATTTAATTGATGACCCTCTTCTCAGATGGTTTTAATGCTTAATAGTGCATAGGACAGTCAAAAATTATGAGCAAGTAGTATTTGTTAATACCCTGAGCAAAAAACATTCTCTTTTATAGAGTAAGAGGCATTAGCCCACATATGAAAATAACATATGCTATCAGTATACTCACTTTGAGCTTATAAACTCTTAGCAAGTAAAGGAAATAATAGGGGAAGAAGTTGTTCATGCTTATTTAAACCAGAATATTAAGAGAAAAACATAAAAGAAGTGTGTAACCATTAATTTTAAGAAGTTCTTTCATGCTTTTTTAAGCCATAATCTAAAAAAAAATGCTTCACATATAACGTTCAACTCATTTTAACATTTCCCAAGAGATTCTTATTCTCCCTTTATTCTTCATTTGTGCTAATAGATATCATAATAGAAAATGTGCCACAGATTGAGCTAACCAAGAAACATGTATGTCCCAACAGTCAAAAGATCCTAGGGAAGTTTACTAAGGCAATACTACATGCACTAATCTTGTTGTCACTAAGATATTTTCTACACCTTTGCAGACTGGGAAAAATGAATCTCCCAATATACATAGACCAACCAGTGAAACAATCTTTATGTGTGAAGAGGCAGTAAATAATTCGATGTTGCAGCTGTGTGACGACCCAAAGGGTCATCACCTGTTTTCTCACTCATTACGTGCTTTCGAGGCCTCGAAAACCACTTGTCACGATCCGGATTTCCCACCCTCGGGGTCGTGATGGCACCTACTCGTGGTAGCTAGGCAAGCCAACTTAATTACATTTCCATTAATAAACAAATCTCTTAACAATTCATAGCATCAATATAGAACATGAAGTTTAATAATAGCGGAAGTCTGATTTATAATCTGAATCAAAACGCGGAACAATCAACAATAGCCTCTACCCAAGACTGGTGTCACATTAGTCACGAACCGCTAAGAGTTTACTAAATANAACTGCTAAGAGTTTACTAAATACAAGGTCTGAAAGAAACATAAATCTGTTTATCCCGAATACAAAGAGATGACAGTCTAATATAAGGATAGAAGGGAGACGCCGGGACTGCGGACGCCTGCAAGGCTACCTCGGGTCTCTCCGGACTGATGATATGCTCACGAACTAAGGCTGCTGCTGCTGCTGCTCGAAACCTGGACCTGTGCAAAAATGCACAGAGTGTAACATCAGCACAACCGACCCCATGTGCTGGTAAGTGTCTAGCCTAACCCCGGCGAAGTAGTGACGAGGCTAGACCATATATATATATATATATATATATATATATATATATATATATA
>NC_031990.1:39430767-39434212 GCF_001879085.1 Nicotiana attenuata
CAGCCTAATTTTAAACCTCAAACAGATTAGATTAGCTGTCATCATATTATAGCTAATACTACAATTTTAGCACTCAAATAAATCCAACATAGTTCAACAGTCCTTATAATTCTACGTAGTCCTTAGTCGACTGTATACAAAATAAAACATTAACTCGCTGAATCTAGCTAAACATAATTTGAAAAACAACAAAGTGGACAAATGAGCCAATGTTTCATTTCGTTTCCAGTGCTTGAAGGTTACAGAGGGAATGTACCTGGAATTAAAGCAAAAGAGAAGAAGGAGGAGTCAGCAAGCAGATTTGAGTTTGCAAACAGGCTCAAACAGCAACACACAGCAGTAGAGGACTCAATTATAACCCCAGCAGCAGTATCGATTGCCCAGGACCAATTTTAACCCTTAAATCACTCAAAATAGCTCGAATACACCTTGATTCAACTTAAATTTAGCCCAGTAACACTCAGAAGAACTCTGCAATCAGCTATTGAGCTAGAAAGTATAAATCAACAATTAAAAATCTAAAACAACCTAAGGTTTTCAATGTAACAGTTTTTTTTTGGATTTTTTGAAAGTTTTCTGTTATTTTTGGTTTTTTCTACAGGATTTAAGATCCAAAATGAAGGTTTCTACTACTGGAGTTCAGATTTGAACTTCTTTTAATTTTGAAACTCAAATCTGAGGTTCAGATTGAAAGAAGAAGATTTTTCAGAGGGAAATTGAAGCTGGAAGGGATTTGGGAATTTTCAGAGGTGCCCAAACTTAAAAAAAAAAAGAGGCCAGGGGGCTGCCTTTTATAGGCAAACTTCAGGGGGAAGCTTCTAGATTTCACTCACACTTTTTCCCCCTCTTTTATTTTCAGATTTTACTCATTAGCCCTAAAGTTTTGACTTGTTTCTCAAGTTACTGCACTAAACCTACTGAAATTTAAACTAAGGCCCTCTTCTAGAAGAGTCTAGAGTGTCCTAGCTTTATCTACAACATTATTCTTATTTAGGAATACCTATACTACCCTTCATTCAATCTAAACTTTACTATCTTATACTAACTAAACCTCCGGTCCCTTTTACCCTAGTTAAAATTCAACTATAGTGCACGGTGGTGGCGGTGTCGCTGTTTTTGATATTCGAAAGGCTAGGCTCAGAGTTGAAGGAAATCATTTGGGGCATTGGAAAGAGGGGGGAAAGAGGATTTGATGGTGTAAATTTGGGCTAGTTTGGAGACCGGCCGCCGCCGTGAGGCGATTTCCGACGACGGTGTAAGGCGGAAGGCGACGGAAATTAGGGTGGCGTGCGGTGGGGTTCTGAGAGACGGAAAGGGGGTAGGGGTAGGGAAATCCGAAATATGTATAATAAAATGAACCCACTTCCCAGCCGTTGGATCAAAGATCCTCGACGGCTGGGATGGCTTCGTGATGAAACAACGCCGTTTCGTCAATAACGGGGCTGGACCGGGTAGTTTGGGGTTTGGGCTTGACCGGGCAACAGGTTTGGAAGGGGTTTTGGGCTCGAATTTTTGGGCCCAAAGAATGATGGCCTGGTCCTTTTCATTTCTATTTCTTTTTGTTTATTTTCTTCTCTTTTCTTCTTTATTTATTTGAATTTTGGATTTTATTAAATGCAAAATTAAAAATATCCAAAAGCTAATTTAATTCAAAAATGAGACTAATTAAATTTCCTAGAATTAACTAGATCCTAATTTTTAAAAAGAGAAAAAGTGAAATTAAAGGAACAAAAAATGTAAAAGGATTATTTTTTGTTAGTTTCTCTCTTATTTTCAATGATGTTTAATTAATATAAAAGTTTAGAATTAGGTCCTAAATGCAAGTATGATATTTTTGTAATTTTCATTTTTTATGACACCTAAAAATGCACACAAAATACAAAATCATGCAATTAATTCCTAAAAATTCAAATACTAAAAGAAAAATTCTAATTCTAATGAATTCTATAGGAGTAATTTAAGCGTGGCAAAATCACGTGCTCACAGCTGCCCCTCTTTGCTCGAAGACACGAAGGGTTTTCGGGCAAAGATAAATGAGCACCATGAAGGATTTTTGTCTGCTCAGCACTCCAGGAGAAGCATTTTGAAAACCGTTTGACCGAACCCTGTTTCAAAGGTTGCCTACATATCCTTGGCTATAAAGGAATCAGGTCAGTGTAGTTCTAGAAGGTCTGGTAGGTGGGACTACCAGGAGCTGTGATTTCACTGTTGTTGTTGCTGCTACTGCTTGCTGGCCTCCTTATTACACCAAAAGGAAAATCCAAGCTAAGCTGGCTATGCCTATCAACTATGAGTTACAAGATTCCTATCTATAATTCTCTTGACACTTGATCTTGAGTCTGTTATGGACTTCGATCTGAATCTTGATGCTCGCAAGTTGTAGGTGTTTATTTCTTCATGCAGCATTGGGTCAAAACAGGATCAGGGGAGCTTGTGACTTCTATCAGATTTCGAGCAATCCGCATCCTTGCTTGCTTCACTTTTGAGTTCATTTCTTCTTGTTCTTTTCTTCTTTTCTTGACTCTGCATTGAGACTCATTCCATTAGTCATCTCGCACCTTGCGTCTTGAGGTCGACCTGCTTAAGATACCAAAACAAACAAACGAACGAAACTTTCTGCCCCAGTTTTCACTAGGAAAATTTCGTGAGTTAATTGTGACACATATCTAAGCGATCAAATCAGGATTGTGTATCCTTATGAATGGATCCAAGTTATGACCGGGTTATGCCGGAAAAAGAAAAAGGGTCTCGGGTTATGCCGGGATGGAAAGAAGAAAGATCCTCGGGTTTTGCCGGGATTTGGAAAGAAAAAGCTCCTTGGGTTATGCCAGGGAGATCCTCGGTTTTTGGCCGGGATTTGGAAAGAAAAAAATCCTTGGGTTATGCCAGGGAGATCCTCGGTTTTTTGGCCGGGATTTGGAAAGAAAAAGCTCATTGGGTTATGCCAGGTAGATCCTAGGTTTTTTGGCCGGGATTTGGAGAAAAAGCTCCTTGGGTTATGCCAGGGAGATCCTCGGTTTTTTGGCCGGGATTTGGAAAGAAAAAGCTCCTTGGGTTATGCCAGGGAGATCCTCGATTTTTTGGCCGGGATTTGGAAAGAAAAAGCTCCTTGGGTTATGCCGGGGAGATCCTCAGTTTTTTGCCCGGGATTTGAAAAGAAAAGGCTCCTTGGGTTATGCCAGGGAGATCCTCGGTTTTTGGCCGAGATTTGGAAAGAAAAGGATCCTTGGTTTTTTGGCCATGAGATCCTCGGTTTTTGGCCGGGATTTGGAAAGAAAAAGCTCCTCGGTTTTTTGGCCGGGAGATCCTTGATTTTTTTGCCAGGATTTGGAAAGAAAAAGCTTCTCAGTTTTTTGGCCGGGAGATCCTCGGTTTTTTAGCCCGGATTTGGAAAGAAAAGGCTCCTCGGTTTTTTGGCCGGGAGATCCTCGGTTTTTTTGGCCGG
>NC_031990.1:39434431-39455145 GCF_001879085.1 Nicotiana attenuata
AGATCCTCGGTTTTTTGGCTGAGATTTGGAAAGAAAAAGGGCTCCTCGGTTTTTTGCCAGGGAGATCCTCGGTTTTTTGGCCGGGATTTGGAAAGAAAAAGCTCCTTGGGTTATGCCAGGGAGATCCTCGGTTTTTTGGCCGGGATTTGGAAAGAAAAAGTTCCTTGCTACCATGATTGTTTCTCTTTTGGGGTTTTCATTTTCACTTCTTTTTTTTCTTTTTTTTTCTTTTCTTCTTCTTTTTATATTTTACTTTTTATTTAGCAAGCGCATGAAAGAATTTAGGGGGGGGGGGACTTCCTTTTGGTCGTTTTCCTGCTGCAAAGCTGTTTCAGCGGTTGCGCATTTCACTTATTTTTCGGTTGCACCTGCTTCTTGCATGCTTGCTCTGAATAAGACCTGTTTTCAACAAAGAACATGTTAGTTTGAAACGATGGTTGGTTTTGTGGCCTTGATCATCCCAATTGCTTGATCCCGACCCCTTTTCCGTTGAGAACTTTGCTGCTTGTTGGCCTTGAGGGTGAATCTCTTTTCAAACCGACCGGGTTCAACTCTCAGGATTTCATTATGACTCGCCCGTGTGGGCTCTGGCCTTTTCACTTTATTCTGCCCTTGCCTTTGATTTTCTTTCTTTTCCAATGTCTTTGCTTCGAAAGCATCAACCACTATGGTCAGTCGGGATTGGCCTAACGCACTCGCTGAGGATGGGTATTTTCTTCGACTCTGACCAGGCGGAGCCCTGTGAAATCGGTCCTGCCACCTTTTCTTTGTAATAGTTACAGAATCAAAGTTAAACCGAAAGGGATTCAAAGAAAAAGTATGCAAAAGGCAAGCATATGATTTTAAAAAGAAGCGTCCCTTTCGGGGGAAAAGAAGGACTTATCTGGGGTGTATGCTGGCTTCAAATGAACATGACATGCTTCTTGGACTGGACGCCCGACCCACACAAACTTTCCAGCTTCTCGTGAACCCATTGATTCGCATTTCAAAACCAGGGAACCTTGCCAGGACTCTTTTAGTGATGAGATGTCTTCTTTTCGGCCGACAGCGCCCTTTGCGGGTTTTCGCCAATCGACCTCTCCCATTTCTCTTCTCACTGTTGCCCGATAGTGCTCTTTGCGAGTTTTCACTAAGCAGAATCTCTGGTTTTCAGTTTCTCTACTCACCATCACCTTATGGTGCCCGAAGGTTTTCACCGATAAGACTCTCTCATTTTATTTCTCTCAATTTGCATTGTGTCAGATTCCAAAAATAACGTTTTCCAGTTCCCTGCCTTTGCCAATTGATCGGAAGGACTTGGACAAGGTCTTTGGGGTAAAAAGAATTTTGGGCGGAACTACAACTTTGGAACCATTTCGGCGGACTCTTGGCCGAACCATTATATCATCTGCCCCAGTTTCAACTCTTGGGGGAATTGGGATTTTTATTTTGGTGTGACTGAACCTCAGCGAGAGGCTGCCTACATATCCTTTCGGAATCAAGTCAAACGTAGTTCAGGCAAAACATTTGTTTTTGATTTTTGTTTTTGTTGTGTTTTTCTTTTTCTTTTCTTTTCTCTTCTTTTTTTTTCTTCTTCTTTTTTTTTTCTTTCTTTTCTTTTCTTTTTCTTTTTCTTTTTCTTTTCTTTTCTTTTCTTTTTCTTTTCTTTTTCTTTTCTTTTCTTTTCTTTTTCTTTTCTTTTCCTTTCTTTTCCTTTTGTACTTACGGATTCCAAAGAGGGTAGCCAAAGAAGGGTAACTGGCTCAAATGGGTTTACGGAGGGTTAATAGTGTTTGGATAGCGAGAAGAAAAGCCTTCGTCATCTCAATTGCACAAAAGCCGTCACCACAGGAGGCCTAGACGTAATACCTTTGTATCTGCATTTACTGCTGCTTCAGGATCATTTCCTTCGATATCCCCCAAATACAATGCTCCTCTTGGCAATATCTTCCGGATTATGTATGGACCCTTCCAGTTAGGAGCAAATTTTCCTTTGGCTTCCTGGTGACGAGGGAGAATGTGTCTTAACATGAGTTGTCCTACTTTAAAATTCCTGGGACACACCTTCTTGTTGTAAGCGCGGGCCATTCTTTGTTGGTACAACTGCCCGGAGGTGCCCTGAGTACAGTACACTCTTTTGTTGTGATGTATGGACCTTTCCGAACCGCTAACCAATTTTCCTTCAATTGTTCCAATTCTTTGTTTCATTTCCTCAAGGTTACCTTCTTTGCATTTCGACTCTTGATTCATGATTTCGAAATCTGACAGCGTTTTGGGATCTAGGCATGAAGTCCGCAAGCATGTCATGTTATTTAAAGTTGCATTAATAGAGCTAAAGACAAGAAATGAAGGAGAAAAATAGCAAAATCAGAAAGGATAAAGAAAAATGAACGATGAAATATTGATTTCATTTCTTGGAATTTTGAAGACAACAGGGTTCACATTCGGGAATTTAAAGACAAGAAACTACAGAAACATCCGAGTTACACCCTGAAATAACTCGGGATGCAGAAAAGTGACAGGGCTAGTCTACCGGGACTCCCGCCTGATCGGGAATGGCGTAGCCTTCCAGTTTTGGAGTTTAGCATCTGGTCCCATGTAGAGCACCTCAGTGGTGCTAGTCCCTTCCCCTGGCTGAACCATGTTAGTTTCATAAAGCATTTGTCTCATAGCTCCACAGATATCTTCGATTTCCTCAGCCGTGAACACCTCGTCATCTTCTTCTTCGCCATACTTAGGCTTGACAAAAGTATCATAGAGGTATGGCAATGGTTATGGCAGAACCCATCCTTCCTTCTTCCTTTCCTCGGCCCACTTCTCATCATCTGGGGTAGGGTGGAAACCTATCCCGAAGAATTTTTCTGCTGTGGGTAGAGTTACCGGCTCGGATATTCCTTGTAAAGCTTTTCCCAACCCTTTCCTGGTTTGAAACCGTGTCTAATCATTTCTTTGGCCACCATGATTGAAGCATTAAATAGGAAAGGCTAGGGGCACGGATGTCCTTCCTCGTACTGGTCAGCCACCACAACTTCGAAGGCTTGATAAACAATATGCTCGCTTCCTTCCCTCGCCTCCAAGCATGGGATAGATGGGTCACGATAAATGGACTGCTCATCTTCTCCGTGGACCACGATCTCCTGATCTTCATACTCAAATTTCACCATTTGGTGGAGGATAGAGGGCACAGCTCCTGCAGTATGGATCCAAGGCCTTCCCAGAAGAAAATTATAAGATGTATCCATGTCCAACACCTGGAAGGTCACCTCGAAATCCACCGGGCCTATGGTCAATATCAAATCAATTTCACCGATGGTATCCCTCTTAACACCATCAAAAGCTCTCACACAAACATTATTTGGACGAATCCTTCCTGTCCCGATTTCCATCCTTTGCAATGTGGAGAGTGGGCAGATGTCAACCCCTGAGCCTCCATCCACCATGACTCGCTTGACGTAGTAACCCTCACATTTGACAGTCAGGTGCAAGGCTTTGTTGTGGGCAGCTCCCTCTGGAGGCAAATCATTTTTACTAAAAGAGAGTTGGTTGACGGCGAAGAATCTTTCTGCCATTCTTTCAAGCTGTTCGACTGAAGTTTCAACTGGCACATACGCCTCATTCAAGGTTTTCATCAAGATCTTCTAATGTTCGGAGGATTTCGTCACCAATGATAGCAGGGACACCTGTTCAGGATATTTCCTCAATTGATCCACGGTTTCATAATCAGGCATCTTCATTTTCTGGAAGAAGGCTTCTGCTTCCTCAGCACTTACTGGCTTCTTGGACGGAAAGCGCTTTCGTGTGGCATTGTTTACCTCCTGTACATTTGAATATTTCTCAACAGAGGTTTTCCCTGGAAGTTCTCCCGAAATTTCTTTGCCCTTGTATGTAACCACTGTTTGCTGATAGTTCCATGGCACTGCAGAGGGGTCTGTCATTGGCTTCTGTGGTACGCGTCCAATAACCACTGGCTCATTCAGCCGAGGCGGCTTAATTGTCCCGTACCACATAAGCTCCTATTGGCACATATATTTGCGTTTCCCTTTTTACTTCAAACTTCCTTGGAGCACTGACAACTAATGGTTTTTCTTGGCGTCCTCGCGGAACATAGAGGATTCCATTCTTAGGAGGTTCTGTCTCTGCTTTTATCTCAGGTTTCTTCTCAGGCTCAGTTTTGACACTTTTATTATTCTTCTCCCCTTTCTCTTGCTTCGGGGCTACCTTGGGTTTCTTTTCTGCGTCGGCAATAGCAATTATAGCTTTTAATGCTGGATCAAATTCTCTGTCTTCACATATCATCCCGATTACCGGCCCGTTGTTGTGAGCGGGCAACGGATTATTGGTCACATTCGGGGCTTCTTCATCCCTCAACACTATTTTTCCTTGTTCAATCAAATCTTCCACAGCTTTCTTCAATGTCCAGCAATTATCAGTACTATGCCCTTCAGCTCCTGAATGGTAGGCGCAATGGACCCCTCGTTGATAAGCTGGAGATTCTGGGTTCTGCCTGTTTTGGGGAATAGGCTGCAGCAGATTCATCTGGACGAGCTTCGGGAACAGACTGGAGTAGGGTTCACCAATCGGCGTAAAAGTTGGTCGTCTGGGTGGTTCCCGAGGGCGGAAGTTATTTTGCGGTGGTCGGGGATTATATTGGTTCTAGTGAGGAGGTTGATTTCTTTGGAATGGAGGTGGATTTCGGTTAGCTTGTGGTTGCGGTCGGCCGAAGGGTTGAGCATTCATGACCGCATAAGGTGGAGGAGCGTAAGCCATACCAGTATGAGGATAGTAGTGTTGAGGGGTTCTTTCAGAGAACACCGGTCTAGGAGCCCGGTATCTTCTTCCTCCCGATGCTGCCATCACTGTTTCTTCTTTCTTTTTGCTTTTGGCCGTTCCTCCAGACCCGCCTTGGATGGCTTGGGAGGTTGCTCTTATAGCTGACTGGCTCAAGATTCTACCCGTTTTTAGCCTATTCTCTACCATCTCTCCGATTTTTATTGCCTCTGCGAAAGGCTTGCCCATGGCTGACATCATATTCTGAAAGTAGTCTGCTTTCTGGGCTTGAAGGAAAACAGTGACCATCTCTACCTCATCCATCGGAGGCTTCACTCTTGATGCCTGTTTGCGCCACTTAATTGCATATTCGCGGAAACTTTCTGAGGGATTTTTCTTTAGATTCGCCAAGGAGTTCCTATCTGGCGCGATGTCTATGTTGTACTGAAATTGTCGAACAAAGTCCCGGGCCAGATCGTCCCAAATATGCCAACGCGAGACATCTTGGTCCATATACCACTCTGAAGCGATGCCAATTAAGCTTTCCCCGAAATATGCCATCAACAATTCTTCTTTGCCACCGGCTCCCCGTAACTGATTGCAATACTTCTTCAGGTGAGCAATGGGGTCACCGTGTCTGTCATACTTCTCAAATTTTGGTGTTTTGAATCCCGACGGCAAATGTACGTGCGGGAACATACATAGGTCTGTATAGGAGACACTCTTTTGCCCGCTCAAGCCTTGCATATTTTTTAAGCTCTGCTCGAGGCTTCTCATTCTCTTTACCATCTCATCCTGCTCTGGGGCTTTGGGGGTTTTGTCCTGCCCCGGTGTAAGCTCGTATGGTGGCTGCTGAGAGTAGGTATATTGAGTATAATGAGCAGGGTAAGCCTGAAAGACGGGTTTTTGGAATGTAAAAACCGAGGGATCGAAAGCATGCTTGGGTAGTGATGGTTGTGTGGTGACGGAGCATGGTGGAGCCGTGAAGATGTTGGGAGCAGCTCCGGATGTGAACACCTGGGGGCGTACCTCAGAAGGTGTTCCTATGAAGTGAGCAGACGGGGTATTTGGGTGACTGATAGGGATGTTAGAAGTACCCCCAGTTCTCGGGAACAATTCAGGAAAGCCAAGGATAGCACTTGGAGGCTCCCTGCCATTAGTCCATGCGTCCCACATCTCCATCATTCGGAGACGTAATATCCGATTTTCTTCAGCTGTGGCAGACTCGGAGGCCGGGATCCCCGAGATGGGGCTGTCTTCGGTGATGAGAACTGGTGGCAAAGTCATTTCAGACGACATTTCTGTACTTCCTTTTGATCTGGTAAAGTATTGATGCGATGCCAGTTTACCACAACCAACCACCTTTTCTAAAAGCTAGGCTGGGATTGACAGCAACACACGGTTAGTTTGAGACAAGTAACAGATAGGTAATCGCACATTGGGGTGTGATGCACCTATACAGTTAAACGGATGTCTACATGTTTGCACTGGTTGCATGCGTCATCCCGGCTTTTCTTTCTATTTTTCTTCTTTTGATTTTTGCTATCTGTTTTTCTTGCTTTTCTTTCTCTTTCTATTTTTCTCTCATTTTTCTTTTCCCTCTGTTTTTCATTTTCTGCTTTTCCGTTTTCTTTTGCCATGGTTTTTCTCTCGATTCCTTATTTTTTTTTTTTGCGTTTCTTTTCCTCTCTTGTTTTTCTTTTATTTCCTTCCCTCGTATTTTTTTAGGGTTACGGTCGAATCCTATGGAGATTGCCTACGTATCATGACCCCGCATGAATCAGACCAAGCGTAGTTCTTGCAAATAAGGTAAAGAAACTAACTCTCTTTTTTTGAATTTTTGAAAGAAATGCTTTAGAAGGAAAAAGGGAAATATTTTGATTTTGATTTTGCTTTTTGTTTTTTGAAAGAAAGATTTCTAAAAAAAATTCCTTTTCTTTTTATTGGAACTTTAGGAATTTTAGAAGTAGAAAGAAGTATTTTTGTTTGAATTTTCATTTATTTTCTAAACACGAAAGAAAAATATATTTTTTTGGATTTTGAAAGTTGCCTTTTAATTTTCGGAAAAGGGACGCTTACGAAAAATGTTTTGGATTTTTGAGAAAAAATATTTTCGGACTCAATTTTTCAAATTTTTTTTTATATTTTTTTTATTTATTTATGAAAGAAAGACATCTCGGGAGTATTTTAATGATTTATTTTAACCTAAAAGGAAAAGTGGCTATTTTTCAAAAGATTTATTTAAGCAAACAAAGACTCGGTTTTGCAGATACGACCTTTCAGCACTTCGGGAAAGAAGATTTTTAGGTTGTGCCCGCTAACCATTGAAAATGACCCAAGGTGGCAGTTCTTGCAAAAACAGCCTTCCGGCGTCCTTTTGAGGACATTCGGCTTATTTTAAGCAAGAATGGCATCACCTGACTTATTTGTGACAAAAATTAAAATTTTGGTATTTTTGGCTATTTTTTGCAAAAGGGTGGTTGGACCCGATGAGGGTTGCCTACGTATCTCACATCCGGTGAGAATCAAACCAGCGAAGTTCGGTCAGATTGGGAATGGAGTAAACTAACCCTTTTCTTTTTTTTTCTTTTTATAAAACTTAGACCATGAAGCTTTAAGGCAAAAGAAAAATATTTTTGATTTTTTTGATTTTTTTTTCTTTTGGAATTTTCTAAAAAAAAATGCTTTAAAAGAAGAAAGGAATGTTTTTTTGGATTTTTGATTTTTTATTTGAAAGAAAGACTTCTAAATATTCCTTTTCTTTTGATTTGAACTTTGGGAATTTCAAAAGTAAAAAGAAAATATTTTTGTTTGAATTTTCATTTGTTTTCTCTTTTTCTAAGGAAGAAAGAAAATATTTTTGGGTTTTGGAAGTTTCCTCTTAACTTTCGAAAAAGGGGCTATTAAGAAAATGTTTTGGATTTTGAGTTTTTGTTTATTTACAAAAGTACTTCTAAAGAAAAGAAAAAATATTTTTTTTTGGACTTCAATTTTTTTTTAATTTTTTTTGTATTGACATTTATGAAAGAAAGACATCTAAGAGTATTTTTGGAGTTTTGTTTCTGATTTCTTTTTTTTCTTGATTTTTGTTTTTTGGAAAAATACTTCAAAATGAAGGAAACCCGTATTTTGGATTTTGATTTTTATTGATTTTTCTTTTATTTCGTATGAAAGACATTAGAAAGAAGGAAACCATTTTTTGAATTTAAAACTACTTTTTTTTTTTGAATTTTCTAAGGAAGGATTTTTTTTTAAAAAGGACTAAAGGAAAATATATTATTTCGATTTTTTTGAAAATTGGGGTCGGAACCGATGAGGTTTGCCTACGTATCTCACATCCGGTGAGAATCAGACCCGCGTAGTTCGGTCAGGTTTGTCTAAATCAAAACTATTTCGAACAACAATTTTTTTCCTATTTTTCAAATATTTTTCTCTTTTTCTTTTCACTTTTCAAAAATCCGGCAACATTTCGGTACTATTTTGGCATTGGTTTTCACAACAAAAAGTTATCCTCACTGAGTCTTAACACTGCTATTTTTCTCAATTTTCTCTCATTATATACAAACCGGTCAACATGCAAAGCCGAGCAAATAAATGCACAAGTAGCACGTAAGATGCATCAGGATGGTCAATTCATTTCAGGTCACCTGGCCTAGACGGACCCAACCCTTGTGTTGATTCCCCTAAGCCAAATGCACATGATGCAAACAAACGTCCTACTAGGGATCCGGCATGAGTTTTTTGTTCTTCTAGGTTTAAACCCTAGGTTTATTGGTCTAGACCTGGCTTACCCGAGCGGACAACTCGAGCCGAGGGGGAGGCAGCGTACCGGGGATACAGAAGCTCCGCCGGCTTATCAACTTATCCAAACCTCGTTCTAAATGGGAAAAGACTCTAAACAGAAGAGAAGCTACACGAAGTGCACCCTTCTCCATGATGTAGAAGACTCAGAAAGAGAAAGGGTTTTGTAACAGTTTATATATACAATTCAACAAATATCAAAGCGGTAAAACATTTAGCACATATAGCATGGAACATGTAGAAAAATCAGATAAAGCCAACTATAACAGTTATACTAAGCTCGAATTCTTGAACCCTGAATCGAAATTCTGGGTTTGTATCCCCAGCAGAGTCTCCAGAGCTGTCACACCTCCTTTTTTACACACATACCCCGAAGGATAAATGTATAAGGGAGTTTTTCCATTTAAAGTGACATTATTCGAAATGGGACTATTTATTTATTTCAGAGTCGCCACTTGGGATAGGTTTGGCTTTTGGTGTCCCAAGTCACCGATTTATCTTGAATCCCAAATCGAGAAAAATTGTCGACTTCCCAATTGGAGTCTGTGAACCAGAAATTCTGAATAAGGAATTCTGTTGACCCGAGGGAAGGTGTTAGGCACCTCCGGATCCCGTGGTTCTAGCACGGTCGCTTAAATCATTATAAATGGCTACAATCTGATTTTTATACATGCTCCAACCTATAGTGCAAGTTTAAGATTATTTACCGCTTTTTAGTTAATTTTTAAGAAAGTGAACGTCGTTTAAAAACGTGTTTTTGGATCACGTCACATGAAATGCACCCGGATCCTCGACACATTCTTATTCAATGTTTTTCGATTTGGATTTGGGTTGCATGAAATGCACACCCGTATTTAAGAAGGTAAAATTATTAAAGCGCGCCTAAAGCGACTAACGGGTTATTATCTTTGCGGAGGACCGTGGAATTCGCTAAACGGCACGCCCCGAATTCTAAGTATTTTTAATTAAGCATTTAATAAGGGCCCCGCATTTTGTGTGTTTTGTTTGGCGAGGCTCATCTCATTTTTTATTTAAGGGCCAACCTAAAGCAACTACAAATTTTTTATTTATTATTTGTCTCTAAAAGGGTCTAATTAATTTACATTTATAAATTCGGGCCTCGAATTCAAGTCCGAACTCAAACAAAAGGGAGGACCCTCTTAATTTGAACCCGCCACCTAACTCGAAAACCCAAATGTATATTTGCAAATTAATCCCCGTGTTCCTAGTACGATTTTAATGACCTTTAGCAATTTTGACATTGAATTCTTAAGAAAAAAGCTCAGCCCATATGACCATGAAATTAAATGGTCTTGCAGACTGTCATCTGCCTGGGCCAATTGACTCTGGCCCAATTGTGGAAGTACACGAGCCTGGATTGATCCTTGCATTAATAATGTTAGTGTCCAAACAAATAGCATGGGCCATCAGCCCTGGGCCTAGGAGCAGGCCCAAACGAGCTATTCAGGTAATTCCAAGTATTTCTACTCCTTGATTAGGATAATTGGTAAAGGCAATTTTTAAATTCAAAGTAAATGTCTATTGTATTTTTTTGATTTGTTTTCGATGTTCAGATTTACACAGGCAGACCCTTGTCGATATTTAATGGATATATCAATTGGACTAACACAATCAAACCTCACTAGTGGCATAGGAGTACTATTCCAGTTTAGGCTAAAGTGTTAANTTGCTACGTGTTACTTGCTGAGTACGACATATAGGCATGGTGACGAGTATCTATACGTTGGTGTCAAGCATGACCGTGAGTCTTATATTGAAATTATTGTGTTCTTGATAAATACTACGAATGCTTAAGTTGTTGATTCTCTGTGTTGAGCACGGATTATGATTATTCTCGTAGAAATTACTTATGATTGAGTATTGGTGCTAGTTGAGGAAGTCAGATGTTGGAACAAGTGTGGTTATAGCTGTTTTTCCCTTGCCGGGACGTATTTACTTAAAAATGTCGATTCCTTTGCCGGGATAGTGTTGTTTCTTTATTGATCCCTTGCCGGGACTCTCTGTGTGATTGGTGTTGGATTGTTTATGTGGATCGGGTTGCACGCCGCAAAAATATTATATTTGGATCGGGTTGCACGCCGCAACAACTTCATGTTTGGATCGAGTTGCACGCCGCAATAGTGATAAATGATATGGATCGGGTTGCACGCCGCAACAGTGTTTTTATGATTTGGATCGGGTTGCGCACCGCAACGATAGATAATAGAAGTACTTGTTGATTGGTTACGAGTTCCTGATTTTGCTGCTGAGGGTTTTAAATTGTTCTTTATGCTTTTCTCTTAAATTACTGTTGGTAAATGATACTCCCCCGCAGCATGTTTCTCCCTCCCATCTTTACTTGTTTATTTTTGTTTATTTTCCGTTGTACATTATTTATCTGCATAGGTTTACTTGGTAGTCTGGTCCTAGCCTCGTCACTACTTCGCCGAGGTTAGGTTAGGCACTTACTAGCACATGGGGTCGGTTGTGCTGATACTACACTTTGCACTCTTTTGTGCAGATCCCAATGCTGCAGAGTTTGGACCGCAGTGAGGTTTCAACTTCTTGCTTGTCAGGCGACCCGAGGTAGTCCTGCAGGCGTCCGCAGGCCTTGGCGTCTCCCTCTGTCTATTTTCCTGCTTCTCTTATGTAGTTCCAGAGACAATATTTTGTTATTTCTTTCAGACCTTTATTTGTAGTACTCTTAGACAGTTTGTGAAGTTGTAACACCAAATCTTGGGTGGTTTTGTTATGGGAGCATATTAGTAGTACTATTAAACCTGACATTTATTCTTCCGCTTGTTAAATTATATTGTTTATTAATTGTTGGCTTATAACTGTTAACGAATTTGAAAATGGAGAAAGCAAATAATTCAGTTGGTTGGCTTGCCTAGCTTTCACTAGTAGGCGTCATCACGACTCCCGAGGGTGGGAAATCCGGGTCGTGACAACCAATCTACAGTATATTATGTTGGAACTTTCCGTGTGTTAGAGTTCCAGCATAATATGCTGGAAGTTCATACACAGATGCACCAATCTCCAGTACATTATGCTGGAACTTTTCGTGTTGTAGCAAAATAATGGTTATTTTTCAATAACTTGGCAAACGCTAGCTATTTTTCAATTACCAATTCAAAAACTGGCTGGCCCGTGCTATTTAGTATATTTGGACCCATTCTTTAGTGCAAGTTAAAATTTTCGTTTTCATCGAATTTGCAATCCGTGCCATGGTCATGAGAGCACAAGTAGTAGCACTAGATAATTTTTGTAGTGATCTTAAACATGCGGAACATTCAGAAGTTTTGCTCTTTGTGGTTCTATATGGTATATTTCGTATCTTGAGAAAGTTCTTTCATTTTATGAGACTTTATATTTTGTTTGCTTTTGCACTTCTTAATTATTATTATTTTTTAAATCTCATTTTACATACTCCGCTCTTAAAAATAAAAATAATTTTAAGATGTCTAACAACATAAAGTATGTAACGGACATATGGAGAAAGTTAGGTCGTTACAATAACAAAATATAGGTCACATGCATGTGTCCAATATTGGCCAAAGACAATGTTTGTAACTAAAAATTAAACTTTTCCCTCCTACTTCAACCAGGAGACACATTTTGTAACGCAAAAAGTTACTTTATACGCTAAGGTTAGATGAATTTATATAACCTAAGGTTAGATGAATTTATATAATTAAAAGCCGCATTTATTCAAGGCTAGCCCATTAGAAGAGAATTAAATCAACATCCTAATTAATGCAATTTAATTATGGAATACAGAATTAACTATATAAAGAAAAACTCTTGATCAAATCTTAGAAAGAACCCAAAAAGAAAAAAATTAAAGAAAAGCTAAAATAAATGGCGCGTCTCTTTGGTACCATATGCATTATCGTAATAGTATTCACATTCATTACTGAAATATCTTTGGGTGAAGATGATATTGAAAAGGCTCTTCGGTTGGCCAATGATATAGCTCATAAGGAATTATTTCCGAACGATTACGTAGAGTGTGCCATTAACTTATTGTATCAAGTTTCTGTGTATGTTGAAGCCGCAATTAAAAACTATCATAAAGGCCAGTTAAAAGAAGTCATCAATCAGATGAATAGCGCCATATACCAGATCGATAATTGTGCAGATTTATTGAGGGGTACACTATTCATGTTTGGGGGTCCAGAAGATATTGCCCAACTTGAAGAACTTCTCAAGAAAGTTAAGAAAGAAGCTTTCTCAAAATTAAGAAGCCAGAGATTGGGACCGGCCTTGAGCCCAGCCTAGCTACCTCAATGATTTTGTATTTTAATCTTAATTGCTCCGCATATTTAATTAGTCTTTTGAGCTAGCTATTCATAACCATATGATGTTTCAGCCTATAATGTAGATTTTACGCAAACCACTCGTTTATTATATTTACTGAAACTAAACTCTATTATGTGTTAACCCATGGAATAAAGCATTTGCAAATTATATCTTCATTTACTTTTTTGTTCTCTCTCCGTAGCACAGCTACACTTTGTTCTCTACCATACCATTCCACTAATTGGGACTTGGGAGTAGGGACAAAGAAGACCAGCAAAATAAAAAATGCGAAAAAAAAACCAATAACATATTGCTAGTTCTATTCTGAGTCCGAAACCAAAATAATGACTTTTGGGACTCAAAAAACGTTTATACAGTTAAAAAAAAAATTACCTTTCTAACTAAAATGCAGTATTATATTGCGTTTTACTTTAACGGAAATTTAGCCGTTAAAGTAAAACGCAGTATAATACTGCATTTTAGGAAAGCGCGCCCACCAATAAGTGTTCTGCACTGACATAACATTCAAATGCATAAAACGCAGTATAATCATGGCTGTAAAAATCTACAGCGTAAGAGAGTGCCGTGAGATGACGGTAAGGGAGTCAACTACGGAGGTATACAAGGCTGTATGCCATAGAGACTTTATGGGTTGTCACTGGATGTTGCGTGCCAGCAAGGAAAAATCAGGGTTGTGAAAAGTGGGTAAATATATTAGCACCCACAGATGTGAAATGGACACATTCAATGAGAATCACTTCAACTTGGATGTAAACTTGATTTCTCTTGTCTTGATTCCATACTTGGAAGTGTCCATTAAGTTCAAGATTAAAGAGTGTATTACAGCCGTCCACCAGGAGTATGGGTGTACTATAACCAAAAGAAAGGCATATCTCGGGCGCAAACGTGCTTTTGAAATTATTTAAGGTGACTGGGATAAGCATTTTTATAAATTAAATGTTTAATTATTTAATTGGACAGAGTACACATATCTATGAGTTCCAGGCTCGATATTTGAGGCCCAGTAGCACCAAGCTATCCTGAATTCTTATGTGTGTCAATTTTAATATTTTTAGAATTTGTTTTAGTTTTATAAATTAAATATTTTATTATTTAATTGGACAAAGTATATATATCTATGGGGTTCCAGGCTCGATATTTGAGGCCCAGTAGCACCAAGCTATCCTGAATTCTTATGTGTGTCAATTTCAATATTTTTAGAATTTTGTTTTAGTTTTATAAATTAAATATTTAATTATTTAATTGGACAGAGTATATATCTATGGGTTCCAGGCTCGATATTTGAGGCCCAGTAGCACCAAGCTATCCTGAATTCTTTTGTAAAGTGTAATTGGATAGAGTTTGTAGTTAGTAGCTACTTAAACTACAGTAATTCTACGCTAAAAGGCTTTATATTTTATTGTGCTAAAAGGTTCTATATTTTACTACGCTAAAAGGCTCTATATTTTACTACGCTAAAAGGCTCTATATTTTACTACGCTATAAGGCTCTATATTTTACTAAGCTATAAGGACACTATTCTTTAAGCAAATAAATCATCTAAACCAAATAAAAACAACAAACATTGTCACACCTCCTTTTTTACACACCTACCCCGAAGGATAATGTATAAGGGAGTTTTTCCATTTAAAGTGACATTATTCGAAATGGGATTATTTATTTGTTTTTAGAGTCGCCACTTGGGATAGGATTGGCTTTTGGTGT
This sequence comes from Nicotiana attenuata, assembly GCF_001879085.1. Classification (NCBI taxonomy): domain Eukaryota; kingdom Viridiplantae; phylum Streptophyta; class Magnoliopsida; order Solanales; family Solanaceae; genus Nicotiana; species Nicotiana attenuata. The sequence continues at coordinate 39,449,006 of NC_031990.1, forward strand.
CCCAAGTCACCGGTTTAACTTGAATCCCAAATCGAGGAAAATTTCGACTTCCCAATTGGAGTCTGCGAACCAGAAATTCTGAATAAGGAATTCTGTTGACCCGAGGGAAGGTGTTAGGCACCCCCGGATCCCGAGGTTCTAGCATGGTCGCTTAAATTATTATAAATGGCTAAAATCTGATTTTTATACATGTTCCAACTTATATGCTTTTTAGCTTTGAACCGCTTTTTTTATTATTTTCAAAGAGAATTGCAACGTCGTGAAAACATGTCTCGAACCACGTCACATAAATGCACCCGTAGTTTTAGACACATTTCGACTTTGTTAGGATTTGGATTTGGGTCATATAAATGCACATCCGAATTTAAGAAGGTAAAACTATTAAAGCGCGCCTAAAGCGACTAATGGGTTATTATCTTTGCGGAGGGCCGTGGAATTCGCTAAACGGCACGCCCCGAATTCTAAGTATTTTTAATTAAGCATTTAATGAGGGCCCCGCAATTTATGTGTTTTGTTTGGCGAGGCTCATCTCATTTTTTATTTAAGGGCCAACCTAAAGCAACTACGATTTTTCTATTTATTATTTGTGTCTAAAAGGGTCTAATTAATTTACATTTATAAATTCGGGCCTCGAATTCAAGTCCGAACTCAAACAAAAGGGAGGACCCTCTTAATTTGAACCCGCCACCTAACTCGAAAACCCAAATGTATATTTGCAAATTAATCCCCGTGTTCCTAGTACGATTTTAATGACCTTTAGCAATTTTGACATTGAATTCTTAAGAAAAAAAACTCAGCCCATATGACCATGAAATTAAATGGTCTTGTGGACTGTCATCTGCCTGGGCCAATTGACTCTGGCCCAATTGTGGAAGTACACGAGCCTGGATTGATCCTTGCATTAATAATGTTAGTGTCCAAACAAATAGCATGGGCCATCAGCCCTGGGCCTAGGAGCAGGCCCAAACGAGCTATTCAAGTAATTCCAAGTATTTCTACTCCTTGATTAGGATAACAGGTAAAGGCAATTTTTATATTCAAAGCAAATGTCTATTCTATTTTTTTTATTTGTTTTCGATGTTCAGATTTACCCGGGCAGACCCTTGTTGATATTTAATGGATATATCAATTGGACTAACACAATCAAAACTCACTTGTGGCATAGGAGTACTATTCCAGTTTAGGCTAAAGTGTTAAACAGTTAGTTCATCTAACTCAAAGATCTGTTGAAGCATGAATGAGAATCTATTTCGACAAGTGGATAAATTCGATTGACATGAAGTAAACATGCATTTAAAAATCTGAGGGACATCGTATGAACTAAAGAAAACTCAGCCTAATTTTAAACCTCAAACAGATTAGATTAGCTGTCATCATATTATAGCTAATACTACAATTTTAGCACTCAAATAAATCCAACATAGTTCAACAGTCCTTATAATTCTACGTAGTCCTTAGTCGACTGTATACAAAATAAAACATTAACTCGCTGAATCTAGCTAAACATAATTTGAAAAACAACAAAGTGGACAAATGAGCCAATGTTTCATTTCATTTCCAGTGCTTGAAGGCTACAGAGGGAATGTACCTGGAATTAAAGCAAAAGAGAAGAAGGAGGAGTCAGCAAGCAGATTTGAGTTTGCAAACAGGCTCAAACAGCAACACACAGCAGTAGAGGACTCAATTATAACCCCAGCAGCAGTATCGATTGCCCAGGACCAATTTTAACCCTTAAATCACTCAAAATAGCTCGAATACACCTTGATTCAACTTAAATTTAGCCCAGTAACACTCAGAAGAACTCAGCAATCAGCTATTGAGCTAGAAAGTATAAATCAACAATTAAAAATCTAAAACAACCTAAGGTTTTCAATGTAACAGTTTTTTTTTGGATTTTTTGAAAGTTTTCTGTTGTTTTTGGTTTTTTCTACAGGATTTAAGATCCAAAATGAAGGTTTCTACTACTGGAGTTCAGATTTGAACTTCTTTTAATTTTGAAACTCAAATCTGAGGTTCAGATTGGAAGAAGAAGATTTTTGAGAGGGAAATTGAAGCTGGAAGGGATTTGGGAATTTTCAGAGGTGCCCAAACTTAAAAAAAAAGAGGCCAGGGGGCTGCCTTTTATAGGCAAACTTCAGGGGGAAGCTTCTAGATTTCACTCACACTTTTCCCCCTCTTTTATTTTCAGATTTTACTCATTAGTCCTAAAGTATTAACTTGTTTCTCAAGTTACTGCACTAAACCTACTGAAATTTAAACTAAGGCCCTCTTCTAGAAGAGTCTAGAGTGTCCTAGCTTTATCTGCAACATTATTCTTATTTAGGAATGCCTATACTACCCTTCATTCAATCTAAACTTTACTATCTTATACTAACTAAACCTCCGGTCCCTTTTACCCTAGTTAAAATTCAACTATAGTTAAAGCAAACAATTCTAATTCAGCTATATCCAAACAACTAAATCAACTAAAACTAAACAACTAAAGGAAAATTACAAACCAAATACTGATTCAGCAAGATTGCCTAAAGATTAAAAGAAAATTAGAACCTATACTAATAGAAACAACACTGAGTAAAAACACACATCGAAACACAATTAAACTAATCAGAAATCATAAAACAGGATTAACCCTAAACCACATCAAAAATCAAAAATTAAACTAATCATTGAAACAATCAACAGAGCAGAATCGACCATGAACAAACATTAATCCATAACCAAGTTATGAATTAAAACTGACCTATTATGAACTAAAACTAAAATTAAAAGCAGGATCAACCTATGGACTAAATCAGAAGAAACCCTAAGAACACGATGCAAGTCAAAAAAAATAGAACAGAAGAGCTAAAGAAATACCTAGATTTGAAACTGGAAAGGAAACCTGGCCATCTTCTGGAATTATTTGGACCAAAACGTCCTCAATCGTGTGTTTCCGTGAGGAAACACAAGATTGAGGATTATTATAGCCCCGATAATCAATGAACTTGAACTTCTAGGAACTAGGGTTTTGGGTCAATCTTCGATCTGAAATTTGAGGGAGCCCAGTGAGATTCGAGGGAAGGTGTTTAAGGGTTTAGGAAGAGGGAGGTGAGGGGAGTATATGGTGTGATTTTGGTAGGGTTTGGGTGGTGGCGCCGCCGTGCACGGTGGTGGCGGCGTCGCTGTTTTTGATATTCGAAAGGCTAGGCTCAGAGTTGAAGGAAATCATTTGGGGCATTGGAAAGAGGGGGGAAAGAGGATTTGATGGTGTAAATTTGGGCAAGTTTGCAGACCGGCCGCCGCCGTGAGGCGATTTCCGGCGACGGCGTAAGGCGGAAGGTGACGGAAATTAGGGTTGCGTGCGGTGGGGTTCTGAGAGACGGAAAGGGGGTAGGGGTAGGGAAATCCGACATATGTATAATAAAATGAACCCACTTCCCAGCCGTTGGATCAAAGATCCTCGACGGCTGGGATGGCTTCGTGATGAAACGACACCGTTTCAATAAGGGGGCTGGACCGGGTGACCGGGCAACAGGTTTGGAAGGGGTTTTGGGCTCGAATTTTTGGGCCCAAAGAATGATGGCCTGGTCCTTTTCATTTCCATTTCTTTTTGTTTATTTTCTTCTCTTTTCTTCTTTATTTATTTGAATTTTGGATTTTATTAAATGCAAAATTAAAAATAGCCAAAACCTAATTTAATTCTAAAATGAGACTAATTAAATTTCCTAGAATTAACTAGATCCTAATTTTTAAAAAGAGAATTAAACAAAAGTGAAATTAAAGGAATAAAAAATGTAAAAGGATTATTTTTTGTTATTTTCTCTCTTATTTTCAATGATGTTTAATTAATATAAAAATCTAGAATTAGGTCCTAAATGCAAGTATGCTATTTTTGTAATTTTTATTTTTATGACACCTAAAAATGCACACAAAATGCAAACAAAACACAAAATCATGCAATTAATTCCTAAAAATTCAAATACTAAAAGAAAAATTCTAATTCTAATGAATTCTATAGGAGTAATTTAAGCGTGGCAAAAATCACGTGCTCACAGGTATGTCACCATACAAGTTGGTATTTGGGAAGGCCTGTCACCTGCCTGTGGAGCTAGAACATCAAGCTTGGTGGGCACTGAAGCAATTGAACATGGATCCTGAAGCAGCTGGACAAAATCGACTGACGGAGTTGCATGAGCTGGAGGAATTCAGATATCAAGCCTTTGAAAGCACGAGGCTCTACAAGGAACGAATGATGAAAATGCATGACAAGCACATCGTGGACAGAGACTTTAAACCCGGTGACATGGTACTATTGTATAATTCACGGTTGAGATTGTTTCCGGGTAAGTTAAAGTCCCGATAGTCTGGTCCATTTAGAGTGGTGCAAATATTTGCAAGTGGAGCTGTTGAGATTGAGTCGGAAGACGGGACAAACAAATTCTCCGTCAATGGACAAAGGTTGAAACATTACCTTGGAATAGTTGCAGAAAAAGGGGATACAATGGTGACCAATTTAAAAGAACCCCAATACGAGAATGAGGAGTAAGAGCTCAACTACTTGCGTCGTGCCGCGACGTTAAATCAGGCGCTGCGTGGGAGGCAACCCACGAATTTGTTGTAAGTGTAATGCATAACTTCATAAACGAAAAAAAAAGTAGCAGGAACACGCCCAGACCGCGGTCCCAGCGTAACCGCGGCCGGACCGCGGTCTAGCACCCCCTCTGAAGTTTTCTACCGCGATCCCAGCGTAACTGCGGTAGGACCGCGGTCCAGAACCCTCTCTGAAGTTTTCTACCGCGGTCCCAGCGTAACCGCAGTAGGACCGCGGCAGCCCAGATCGGGCCCAGGCAGGTAAGTTCTGATTTTTTTTTCTTTTTCTTTTTCCCCTCCCCCATTCTTAATTAACTTAAACCCCCCTCATTCTCCCACTCACACGACAAACCCCACCCTTCCCTATTTTCTCTCACCTCTCTCATCCCCTCCTCTTTCATCTTCCTCACAAACAAAACCCTAAATACCCCCCCCCCCCCCAAAAAAAAATCACCAACTTTCTTCTTCTTCAACTCACTCCATTCATCCTCAAGGTATGCTTCTTTCTTCTCTTCTCTTTTCTTCACATAGTTTAGTGTAATTTAGTTTCCATTAACCCTAGATAGTGTTGTAATGTAAAAAAAAAAAAATTCTTTCCTTTTCTCCATTATTTGCTTTTTTTGGCCATGATTGATGCTTAAATGGTTGGGTTTTCATTGTCTTAACTTGTGGGGGATTTTTAGTATGTTTGGAGGCCTAACAATAATTTTTTAAGGTGACGCTTGGTGAAGGGGCCTAAATGGCCGAAAATCAGGGGTGTGTTGTGAAATTTTGGAGCACTTTGTGCTCTTCTTATTTGGTTGGTGGTGGTAGCAGTTGACATATTTCACTGGTGGGGGGTTGTGTGGGGTATTAGTTGGCGGAATTGAACAATTGTTAGTGGTGTGAGGCAGTAGTAGAGGTGGGCAACTTACTAATCGGGTATACTGGCATTGGTTGCCAAAAGACAAACTGTTTGGTGCCATCGGGTGGCGAAGTCTGAGTAACCATCCGAATGGCACTTGTTAGGATGCATCTGATTGTTGCCCTGAATTGTTTGCAGGTAATATGGCCCGAAAAAGGCAAAGGAGCTCGGCAAGCACTTCCCAAGTGCCAACATATGATGACACCAGGTTCCAGTCACAGGGGGCAGAGGACGCATTTAATGCTAAGGCCACCAAAACCTTGGTCCCTGAGATTTTTGTTGACCGGGCTGCCCTCCGTATGGAAAATGCAGAAATGTATGAGGAAATCCGACGGAGGGAGATGGAGTTCTTGTTTGATGAGCCTGAGACGGCAAACCCGATGATAGTCAGGGAGTTCTATGCGAACTGCCCGAAACATTTGGGCCGGGAGGTGATTGTGCGGGGCAAGGTAATGGATGCCTCAATTCGGAAGATTCGCCAGGTCTTGCAGTTGCCCCAGTTTACTGGTGACATTGATCATTACCACAACGCCCAAGGGGTCTCTTGGGACACTATGATTGCGACAATATGCGCAGTGGGTCAACCAATCTGGATACAGGAAAACATTACCCTTCACTCCAAGTCGTTCACACATGAGGCCAAGTGCTGGTTCACCATCATTTGCAG
>NC_031990.1:39458382-39459153 GCF_001879085.1 Nicotiana attenuata
CCCGCTTAGCTTTTGTGAGACTCAGTTGAGCGTGATCACCAGTCATCCGAGACCGGCTGTAACTCCATTCGTTCTATCTTGAACCTGGACAATAACTCCCTTAACATCTCGTCGTTACTTTGTTTTATCTTGAAGACGTCCGATTTTCTCGTGGCCACCTTTATGGCCCCGACGTGTGCTTTCACGAAGGCGTCTCCTAACATAGCATATGAGTCAATAGAGTTATGAGATAAGTTGTGATACCAAATCATAGCTCCTTTCGACAATGTTTCTCCAAACTTTTTCAATAAGACTGATTCGATCTCATCGTCATTCAAGTCATTCCTTTGATCCCGCAAGTGTATGAAGTAATATGCTTGTTAGGGTCGGTTGTCCCGTTATATTTGGGTATATCGGGCATGCGAAACTTCTTAGGAATAGGCATCGAAACTGCACTTTGAGGGAATGGTTTTTGTATGAACTTTTTGGCATCTAATCCTTTCCAAACTGGAGGTGCCCCCGGTATTTGGTCAACACGGGAATTATAAGTTTCCACCTTTTTGTCATTGTCTTCAATCTTCTTTTCTCCGTACTCGATCTTCTTGGTGAGCTCTTCGAGCATCCTCATAATGGTGGGGTCAGTCCCCGAGTCGTTTCCATTTGACCTTTCTGGCGCTGGCTCAGCACGTCGATTATTTTCATGTTCAGCTACACTCGGAGTCTTATTTTGACTTTGAAGTTGAGCAATGGCGACCTGTTGAGCTTGCAGCATCTCGAATATCACTTGGAGGC
>NC_031990.1:39462735-39571185 GCF_001879085.1 Nicotiana attenuata
TAACCTGGCCTGGTTCTTTTATTAGTTCTCTCTTTTCATTTGTTTTTCCCCCTTTTTATTTATTTGTTTTATGTATTTCTTTGCAAAAATTAAAACTAACAAAACCTACATTAACTTCCAAATTTTGACTAATTAATTTTCTAAAAAATAAACTAAATCCTAATTTAAAAGGAAACTAAACCAAAATGTAAAATGTGAAATTTTAAAATTGTGAAAGAACTATTTTTTGTTATTTTTCTCTTATTTTAGTAATATCAATTAACTAGTAAAACTAAAATATCAAAATCGAATTCTAAATGCAAATGCACTATTTTGTACTTTTTATGAATTATGGCAACTAAAAATGCACACAAAAATGCAAACAAGGCACAAAATCATGCAATTAATTCCTAAAAATTCAAATAATAAAGAAAAATTCTAATTCTAAGGAATTTTATAGGAGTAATTTAAGTGTGGCAAAAATCACGTGCTCACAAACATATTTTAATAACATAACATTCACGAAATTACATATAAAATAATAAAAGAAATTTATGAACATTTTTATTAACAAGAAAAATTATTTCTCACCTTTTAACGATTTTTTTTAAACAATAATAATTTAATCCGGATAAAAATAACATACAAATTTAATCGCAAACAAAAACACAAAACAACGTGGAAACACATTCAAGACAATAAATATGCATTATTATACGAGTTTCGACATAAACTAAATCGGAATACCTCGATTTATGTTTTTAGAAAAGTCGGAATTTTGGAAGTTTGAGCCCGAAACGAGGAAACCACAACAATCGAAGGCTTGGGTTGAATGCGAGACCTACAATCTTCACTTTTTGTGTGACGGGTGGGGTCCAATCGATTTTTTTTTTAAATCGCGGGTGGGGGACCAGTGTTTGTTTTTTAAATAGAAACTAGAAGGTTTCTGTCGTAGGGAAGAAGGAGACTTATATTTTAATAGGCAAAACGCAGTATAATACTGCGCTTTCCTAAAACGCAGTACTTTAACGGCTAAATTTTCGTTAAAGTAAAACGCAGTACAGGCAGGAGTAGGACATTCCATACAAATCTTTCTGATCTGCTAGTTGGTGGTCCTCTCCTTAGAGTCAAGTGGCTTTCAGCTCCTCTCAAATCTAATTTTTTCATCGACAATAATATTGTATTTTAGTTAGAAAGGTAACTTTTTTCTTTAACTATAAACATATTTTGAGTCCCAAAAGTCATTATTTTGGTTTCGAACTCGTTCTATCCTATGCATGTTGTACTAAACATTGGTCAAAACCATGGTAGCCCAAGTTGAAAATTCAACAATTGCTTTATTAGGAAAACCATTACTTAATAAAACCAAGACTGCCTCTGTTTTTCTTTCAAATTGGTTTTTACCTTCAATAGCAAATGTATACACCCTATTTATTATAAATCAAAATTATTTTAAAATATTATTTTCTATAGCTCCTTTTATTTTTATAGCAAAATAAGTATTTATGGTATATACTACCATTGAGGCATGAAATACGCTATTTATGTTTTTCCTCTCTCTTAGACAGCTGGACATACCTATTTTTAAGGTGAATGTCGTTATTGTATTCATGAATACATGGCGCGAATACATGTGATACATGCGCGTACAACTGGACTGCCATGATTTTAAGCGCTTTTTACTGTTGTATTTATGAATACAGCAACGCAAATACATGCGCGTATAACTGGACTGCCCTGATTTTAGGCATTTTTTGTTGCTGTATTCATGAATACATGGCGCGAATACATGTGAATACATGCGCGTGAATACATGCGCGTACAGCTGGACTGCCCTGATTTTAGGCACTTTTTATTGTTGTATTCATGAATACAGCAGCCTGAATACATGTGAATACATGCACGTACAGTTGGACTGTCCTGATTTTAGACACTTTTTGCTGCTTTATTCATGAATACATGGCGCAAATAGATGTGAATACATGCGCGTATAGCTAGACTATCCTAATTTTTAGGAGCGAATACACCACTATAACAACTGAATAGTAACTATAGAAAATAATTATGTATATGATATCTATAGGAAGTTAATAACCACTACATAATAGTGATTTTTGAAAATTCATCTTTTCTATTCTCATTATCAAACTAAGATGTACGTACAGAAATAAATTATTTAAATCTTTTTTTATGCCAAAGAGAGAATCATTTGAATAATCCATCAATTATTTTCCAAGAAACCTTATACTGTAGTGCTTTTCATCCATTCCAGTGTCCAGATAGCAGTTTTTTCTTTGCCCACTGTCTTCAAAACCATCACTCTGATGGTAAGCAACTACGTACTATACTACTCTAGTACAGTATATATGTTAACTTCCATGATACCCTTCATCACAATTCACAACAATCTTCAAACCCATAACCTTAAATCAATTTCGCTGCTAAAATCACCAAAAACGAAAAATCCTTTTTTTTTAAAAAAAATTCTGAAAAAGAATTCAGAAATGGAGAGTAACAATTCAGTTCCAGAGAGCTCACCGTGTGGGATTGGAACACTGGGTCGGCACTTGGCTCGGCGGCTAGTAGAAATCGGCGTGAAGGACGTGTTTTCAGTTCCCGGTGACTTCAACTTGACGTTGTTGGATCATCTCATAGCCGAGCCGGAGCTGAATTTGATCGGCTGCTGTAACGAGCTTAATGCTGGGTACGCTGCGGACGGGTACGCACGTGCGAAAGGGGTGGGAGCGTGTGTGGTGACGTTCACTGTAGGGGGATTGAGTGTGCTTAATGCTATTGCTGGGGCCTACAGTGAGAATTTGCCTCTCATTTGTATTGTTGGTGGGCCTAATTCCAATGATTATGGGACCAACAGGATTTTGCATCATAGTATTGGAGTGCCAGATTTTAGTCAGGAACTTAGATGTTTTCAAACTGTTACTTGCACTCAGGTATTTTCTTTTATTCCCTGCATATATGTTCATTTTACTATTGTACCTTGTGTAGCAAAGTTTGCACACATCAGTCTGTACTGTAGAAGTTAGATTCAATCAAATAAATTTTACGTATATCCACTGATTGTGTGATGAGATCTATTTACGCTATCAGTCTAATTTAACCTCCTATAGAGGTTGCTTGGCTTAATTTTAAATTTTCAGGTTATTAGTTTCATTTTTATATGTAGTTATATGAAGAAAAATTTTTAAAGACGTTCAATGTATAGAGTTTGACTCTGATCACATGTAGTATGTGCTTAATAGCCCTAATCCTTGAGTAGAGACACTTGTTCGCAGTTCCACAACAACAACCCAGTAAAACTCCACAAGTGGGGTTTCGGGAGGATAGTGTGTACGTAGACCTTACCCCAACCCCGGGGGAGTAGAGAGGTTGTTCGCACTTCCATCTAAAAATTAATTGTTTAGGTTTCTACATTGGTTTAGGTAATTTTGCTTAACTATAGTAGTTGAACATATGTATTTGGAGATGTCCAATGCATTTGATTTATGTGACTAAGTTTTGAATTTTGCATTTGATGTTTGTTGAAAGTGATCAAGTTGGTATAATGTAACAGGCAGCGGTGAATAACTTGGATGATGCACATGAATTGATTGATACTGCAATTTCAACTGCTTTGAAGGAGAGCAAGCCAGCTTACATTAGCATAAGCTGCAATTTGCCTGGAGTTCCTCACCCTACCTTTGCTAGAGAACCTGTTCCATTATTTCTTGCTCCAAAGTATATGTTCTCTCCTGTTCCCTTTTAGCGAAACAATCGATGGTCTATTAGGCTGTTTTGTTAAGATGAAATGCATTTGCAGGGCCAGCAATCAACTCGGGTTAGAAGCAGCAGCTGAGTTCTTGAACAAGTCTGTAAAACCAGTTATTGTCGGAGGTCAAAAAGTAAGAGTGGCAAAGGCACAACAGGCATTTGTGGAACTTGCTAATGCCTGTGGCTATCCAATAGCAGTAATGCCATCTGGCAAAGGACTGGTGCCAGAGCACCACCCTAATTTCATTGGTACTTACTGGGGAGCAGTGAGCTCTAGTTTCTGTGGGGAGATTGTTGAATCTGCGGATGCTTATGTCTTTGTTGGCCCCATCTTCAATGACTACAGCTCTGTTGGATACTCGTTGCTGATTAAAAAGGAGAAGTTGATCGTTGTTGAACCTAATCGTGTGACAATTGGAAATGGCCCCTCCTTCGGTTGGGTTTTCATGACTGATTTCTCAAGTGCATTGGCGAAAAAGCTTAAGAAGAATAGCACGGCTTTGGAGAATCATCATCGAATTTATGTCCCTCCAGGTGTTGCCTTAAAACGCGAGAAGGATGAACCTCTTCGAGTCAATATACTATTCAAGCACATTCAGGTAAATATGAACTGTGATTAACAAAGAGCACCTTAGAACTGAACTGGAAATTCCATCATCAGTCGATGTATAAGAGATTACACGATACCAAATACAAATGGATTCTCATGTTTCCCAGAAGTTCTGATTTTTTTCACTTCCTACTGTTTTTCCATTCACAGGAAATGTTGAGTGGCAACACTGCAGTGATTGCGGAGACAGGGGACTCATGGTTCAATTGTCAGAAGTTACATCTTCCTGAAAAATGCGGGTAAGCTAGGCTCTAACTTTATGTTGGGGGGGGGGGGGGAGAGAAGAATTAAAAAGTATTCATGGAAGAACAACGAACAGTTGACATCAATATCAATCTCAAAACAGTTGATGAAATTTGATTGTAGCTGTATTAAGATAAGTTATATTCAAATACTTGCAGGTTTGAATTCCAGATGCAGTATGGATCCATTGGATGGTCAGTAGGTGCCACTCTCGGTTATGCTCAGGCTGCTAAGGACAAACGTATCATTGCCTGCATTGGTGATGGAAGCTTCCAGGTCAGTGTTCATATTAATTGTGAACTTGTGATCGAATTCTCGACTGCTGTCATTTTCCTTCTACTCAAGACGCATAGCATGCTTTAACATAGAGAGAAATACTTGCAATTGTTACTTCAGCTTCTACCACAGAATTTCTTTTAAAGGAGAGAATGTTAGTTTATGTTTTTCTTATATGATCACGATTTGACTCTTATTGTTTTCATGATGTGAATTATAGAAACATAATTGATAACGCTCCAACTATTTTCTGCTGTATAGGTTACTGCTCAAGATATATCAACAATGATAAGATGTGCACAAAAGAGCATTATATTTCTCATCAACAACGGCGGTTATACCATTGAAGTAGAGATTCATGATGGCCCATATAACGTGATCAAGAATTGGGACTAGACTGGTCTTGTGAATGCTATCCACAATGGTGAAGGCAAATGTTGGACTGCAAAGGTCAGTATTTCTGAACACATTGTAACATCTTCTACAATTGCAATTCGAACAGTTCTCGGTGTGACATGCACCTCAGTAATTGATGGGATAAGTGATTGCAGGTAAAGACGGAAGAGGACCTGACCGAGGCAATAGCAACAGCAGCAAGCACACATAAGGATTCCTTGTGTTTCATAGAAGTCTTTGTGCACAAGGATGATACCAGCAAAGAGCTTCTGGAATGGGGATCACGTGTTTCTGCAGCTAATTGCCGTCCTCCTAATCCTCAGTAGCAAGTTATCGCTGTCCCCAAAATAATATACCAGATGAAGAACATGGATTTCGGTGAGCAGCTGCCCCAGGAAAAGGCTGAAGAGTTTGAATGTTTTTCCCCAGATAGTTATGTCCTGCTTTTGTATTCTAACCCAGAATTGTCATCGTCCATTAAATGTGCCACAAATGTCGTATCCTGTTTGTACAAAATAAGAAAAACCATCTTCTGTAACTTGTCAACGCTATGAAATTTCTAGGATCTGCCCTTATATAATCATAATCTTATCTTGAGGTAGAATGTTATACCAATACCTTAATATAAAAGGAAAAAAGAAAGAGCTCTTAACATCGGAGATTTACTAGCCAACCAATAATAATGCAGGAGAAAATTTGTTTTCGAGCCTCACCCACCAAACTCGCTTATTTTGTTTACTAGGCGGGCCCAATATTTGCTGGTGTTATGAGAATGTAATTGATGTTATGGGAATATAATTGAATACAAACAGCAAAATAACACATATATTTCATCTTGTTTAAGAGTTGAATAGATTCAACTTCCGCATGATTAAGAGTTGAATAACTATGCATATTATCTACATGCACTTGGAACAAAAAGTTGTACATTTATAGTTGTATGGAACATACATATTTTATTTACATATCAAAAGAAGCTTATACACACAAAATGTGATGCATTAATGCAACCAACATGCTGCCGGCAAGCACTATTTTTGTTATGTTTGACAAAAAGTCTCTACCTGTAAAAATTACTTGTTAGCATCTGGTTCTTTTAAAATAGGAAAAACGTGTATATTAAAATAGTAGAGAAAGAGTAGTAGCAACAGAGTTGGACTAATTGGTTGTAATTGACATACCCTTGTAGCGCATTGTCTGTCGTATACATCCTTATTTTTCCTCCAGCATGGCTTTCAGAAAAGTCAGCAGTTCCAAATTTAGCATGCTTCAAAAAAGTTCCTGCCTAGAAAAGAATTGTATGAATACACAAATACTCCTCATAGCTGCATATGAATAGGAATTAGCTGCTAGAGTGGTCCGAAAATAATAGTAGGAAAAAATAGAATATTTGGTGAAGACCGAATGCTTCAAAACACTACCATATACGTATAAAAAGGTTGTGAGAACACACCCAATTTATTTACATGCCAGGTCAGATAAACTTTTGAAAGATAACAACTTTCATTTTCAAATTACGTACTACTGCTAGATTGTAGGTCTTCTCTTTCTTGAAACTCTGGAGTCCTTTAGCAATCTTATGACAATAGATGAGCTATATATATGCACTCAATTAACTTTTGATCCACCCAAAGGTCAGACATGAGACGCAACAAATATTCACTAAGATTGCAAGAGATAAAAACTATGTTCAGTTCTTCTCGGAACTTTTCAAGCATAAGTCACATCCAAAGATCTAAGTGTTCTTCACTCACAATAGGACAATCCTAAATCGTCGCTCACTTAGTGAAAACAGTAGGGAAAATCCAAACAAATCAGGCAAACATACCATTTTCATTCCAGAAATGAAATATTCACCAGTTTATGCATATACAAATTCCTCATCAAGAAGAAACGTTGAGCTTAACAAAATATTGTGCTTGAGATATTTTAAAACCGAAAAGTATGACAGCAAAAGCATGAGACTTCATAAAAGGATTTAGATTTCATAGTTTCTATTAACTCAGCAACCTGAGAAACCTCATGCACAATCTAAGAATAGTGTAAAATAAGAGCAGATAATTTAGCAACTTGCTTCACTATCGGACTCCGCCTAATAAATCATCTCTATGTGATGACAGAAGATAGATCTATGTCTTTGTAAGCATTTAAATTTTATTGGACTTAAATCCATAAAATAAATTGGACCATATTATATTCAAGACATTAGTTCAAATAAATATTATGGCTAGTAAATTTGGCTAATTATATAAATCCTATATATATGTGTTGGGCTACTCCATTTAATTGGACTACAAATTAAAGATAAGCCCACTCCATTAGCCCAAGGTTCAAATGGCTATTAGCCCAATTTAAAGCCGAGGCTCATGCCACGTGTCAAGTGATGTGACAATTCAAGTCAAAAGAACGAGCGAATAAAATCATGCCACGTGTCAAATGATGTGGCAATCCAAACCAAATAAATCAGCCAATAAAATCATGCCATGTATCAAGTGAGAAAATGAGCCATAAGTCATAACATGTGTCAAGTGACATGGCAATCCAAGCCAAATAAGTGAGCCAATAAAATCAGGCCAAGTGTCTAGATGGTATTGGTCAGTTCAAACGGACCAATCAAATCGCAGAGCCACACCACTCCCTACAACTATAAATAGAGGTCTTCATAAAGCTAGAGACACCAGAAGTGATAACAAGAAGCAAGCAAGAGCTCGTGGATCAAACACCGCAGATTTCTCTACAAGCTACAAGTTCAAGCACTCAAGCTACACGTTCAAGTTCAAGTTCAAGATCAAGAACAAAGCCAAATCAAATACCAAGGCGTTCAAGATCAAATTACTTGTTCGTGATCATACCCAAATTCAAGTTCAAGGAGGAGATTCAAGATCAAGCTTAACAAGCCCTTGAATCAAATCAAAGTCAAGCTCATTAAGATACTTTACGTTCTTGAAGAATCAGAGGAATATCATAGGGATTGTAACACTTTCATTTATTGAAATCAAATACTACATTTGTTACGCAATTTTTCAGTCTTGATTATTTATTTTTCTCGACACGAAAATTTGTTGTTACAGTCTTCGTGGCAAGAGAAAACAATTATACTGAATGTTCATTCATTTGATCATACTACACATAAAAAAAGCAAGATAAGTATGGGTTGCGGGGTGCATACTGTTCATACTGGTCTCAATGTGGACCAGGAAGACTGGTATTTAGACAATCTTTTTATCACCTCGTGAATTAAAAAGAGTCACCTCATTTTGATGAATATGTGTGTTACCCACAAAGATAAAGAGAAAGTTTCATTTAAAATAGACCTGTGCAATTATTTCGATTGGTATTTTTCAGTTTCTTTTACATAATTTCCTTAAAGCAACATATCTTTGGTCTCTTCCATCTTCAATTCTTCCCTAATAAGAAAAAAATAAGTTAGATTCATTAGATAGCTAATATATAAATATATAAGTTCAGCAAAATTTTGAGTAAGAATGCTGATAAAATATTACAAATCAGTAAGTATAGTTGAAGAATCAACCATTAATCTTCCTTTTATTCTTAAACCTTGAACTTTCAAAACAACATAGGATATTACAAGATCACACTCCAATCTAACAACCACCTTGCAAACCATATAGATGATCCAAACTTCCGTGACAATTTGACTTACGCCATTGTATGTCGTACGAATGTGGATCATACAAAACTTGGAGAGAACATATTACCTATACATCGATCAGATAATGATGTGCAGTAATACTACCTTTTGTCTCCCAATTTTTTTATTGATTATAATTTGAAGCAATATTACTACCGACCACCTTCCAGAACTTTTTATCAGTCTAATCAAACAGTATAGATAGATTGACATTTTAGAATGGTTGAATACTTGGATCAGTTGGAGATATTTGTAAAAGCTATCTGAAGACACCATAATACATAACAACATTGTGTCTTTCTAGTTTGAATTAAGGAAGATCCCAGACGTTGTCGCTACCAAGAACTACCAAGAACCTCGAAACTGACAAATTAAAATGAGAATAGTTGTTCACATGCTTGCATGCAATTTTAAAGTTGTAGAATTATTTTATGTAACGCTGAACACAAATTCAGTCTCTCTTACCTCTCCTATATCCAATGTACCTATACATCTGTTTCGTACAATTAGACCATGCTATAGCAGTAAAGGCAGAAACTCCAACTCTTTACAATTGATTAGATAAATAAAAGTGAATTATATTGTTAAACAATAATAGTGGGCAAGTTATCTCAACGTTAAAAAATTATCTTTTTTATTTTTATTTTACAAAAGGTGATGTTTTATTGATCACTAACGCATCCATAACACCACTTTCACGGGAAAGATCTGATTTTAGCAAGAAATATAGAGAAGAAGTTGCTACAAGGAGTACGTGAGATGTGAAAAATAATCCGGACATAAGAGCATAGGTCTTATAGCAACCGTTAGTTGATAAACCTGCAATTAACAAATTTAATATCTTTTAAAGTAAGATGAAGAGGCATAACACATGCTAAAAGTGTTAATGTTTAACTATAGCAAAGGCAGAAATCTGATGGTAAAAGAGAGCATAAAAATTCTCACTCTTGCCACACCTAACCTTGTCCTTTTTGTTCTTCTACTAATGAACAAATAAAATTATTATCCAACAAATGCATGTAATAAATACATACCGATACAATTTGATTCCTTTCCATACTTACGGGGACAGATATTCAGCAAACTCTATTTTGATTAATAGGTTATGTTAAATACTAAATGTTAATCTTCATAAAACCTTCTATAAGTATTTCTAAACCTATATAATATTCTTTTAACATTTTTCCCCGATTCACAAGAATGAATAACTTTGCATTATTGAAGGCAATCATAATCTAACACTGCATAAGTAACCCAAAGTTAACTCTCATGACAGTTCAATCACCAAAACTAGCTAACGGGAGATGTATGCAAAAGAAGGGGTATGCTTAATTTGATCATATTGGAGTTTGAAAAGATAAGTTGAATATGCTAAATGCAAATTGCTAGACAGAGTGAATGCGGAATAAAAAAGAAGCAAGTCGATGCATTCATATAGAGAAGTTATTAGGAGGACTCGAAAAAGAAAAAGAAAATAAAGTATCGTATCTAGACGAATATATGAGAATTAAAAGTTAACGCTAAAAAACGCATACCATTTTCGAGTTTTGCCAATAGATCGGTGAATAGCCGTCAACAATTTTATGTGCTTGCCATAGAATCTGCTCTACCAGAATCAGAAGCATACATAGTACAATCAAAACATGAAAAAATAAAAAGAACAAAAAAAAACTAATTAGTGTAGAAATATAAAACAGAGAGAAATTAACTGAATACTCACATCTAGAAGGCGATGGAATCAAAAAAGCTGCTGAAGATTTTTAATTTCGAGCCATAAAAAGCAAAATAGAAAAGGAGTTCTCTATATGTTGGGTACTCAATTCTAGGCTAAGAGACACGTGTATTAAATCAATATAATTTTTCTTTTTACATTTGCTCCCAATTAACAGGAATACACAACTTTGTATTGTTGAAGACAATCCTAATCTAATACTAGACAAGTAACCCAAAAATAATAAATTAAATGATAGTTCAATAACCACAAACTAACGAAGAGGAGATATATGCCTAAAAAAGTGTATGCTTAAAGAAAATAGAAAGAACTAAATAGTGTAGTAAAACTATAAAACAGAGAGAAATTAACAAAACTAACCCGCCGAAGTTTTTTTGAGTTTGAATGATGTTTTGCTATAGTTCATGGTTTTTCACATTATATGCTTTGCGTTTTACATGCTTTAATGTTAAATTATATTTTTTTAGCGTAATGGAGTCTATTTTATGTGTAGTACATTGAAAATGAAAGTAGAGCTAAAGGGATGCTTAAACATCGAAAGTGCGCTCGAGAACGTTGAAAGGGAGAAGCCGGGCAAAAGCCAGCTCGACCAAGCTTTAGCCTGGTGAGGCCAGCTTAAAGCCAGGCCCAGCCAGCTTAAAGCCAGGCCCAACCAAGCATTAGCCTGGCGACGCCAGCTTAAAGCCAGGCTGAGGCTGGCATTAGCCGGGCGACGCTAGGCCTAAGGCCAGGCCCAGTCCATGTTTTGGAGGTTTTAATTGTTTCTCGGCTTGACTAGGAGTTGACCTACACGTTTAGGGCTTGTCCCAAACATATAAATAGATCCAAGAATGCCACTTTGAATGACTTTTGCAATCGGAGGCAAGAATAGCTCGTGGAACACTATTTGGGAGTTGGAAACAATGATTTCTACATCTCTTTATCCTTACTTTGTAATTTAATTATGCAAATTACTTTGGATATTTGTACTATGAGTATGAGTAGCTAAACTCACAATCTAGGGTTTTGATGGAGCCTGTTAAAGGATGACTTTCTCGTTATGTTAATATTGATTTGCCATAGTATTCTCTCTATTTGTTCGACTACATGCTTATTGCTATTGATTGAAGGGCCCTCAATTAACTATTCCTATTTAGTATGCATTACTCGGGAGAGAGTACATATTTAGGTAGTTGTTGAATAACATCACTCCTAACGTATATGAGGGATCAATACGAAGGGTTTAAAGGTGGGATTAGGGATAACGAAACCTTGGATGCGATCTAAGTGAGCTATACTTAAAGTTAGCTAGCGTAATTCGGGAGAATATGTCTAGTATATTGTGGTAATTACTTAGGAGAGAGTTACGACAGTTAGAGTGCTCATGACCGATAGAGAAGACTTAGGCAAATTTATAGCAAACATAGTAGAAAGGATTCCGACAATAGGGGAAATCAGAACCTTAGATCATTCCAATTCTTGTTTACAAACCATTCATAATTAGTTCTTAATTACTGCATTTTCATTACATAATCCAATCTGTTACTTAAATATCTTCAAAGATTGAATACGTGAATTTGTGTAAGTACGATAGTTGTGATTGATAGGTTAATTCCCTGTGGGATTCGACTACGGGCTTGTTGACCGGAATATATCTGTAGCGACCACTTTGTCCATTTTATAAGTCATAGTTGGGCGTGATCAAATTTTGGCGCCGTTGCCGGGGAATTAACGATGTAATTAATTGCAGTTAAAACGAAATGCAAAAATTCTTACTGTAGCCATTTTTCTTCAATTTAGACAGATCATTGAAATTCTAACATTTGTAGTCTTGGGTGTTACAGGTGCATGCCTAGAAACTCCTCAAGAACTGGTGAGTTGTTTGAAGCATTATCGGATCCTGAGAAAGTTTTCAAGGCATTGAATCGTGCAAACAAGAAAGGCAAACCACAACAGAACTCATCAGAGCAAATCGAACCAGATATGGAAGACGATCATCTAAACAACAGAAACAACGAGAATGACCCAAACAATCAGGGTGTGGTACCTCATGTGCCAGAAGCAGCACTGTATGATTGGGCAGAACCCACCACTGACAACTTAGCAACTGCTATTGTAGTCCCTCAGATACAAGCAGATTAATTTCAAATCACAAATAACATGCTACATTTGTTGCAGAACAAGGGACTGTTCTCTGGGTCATATGTTGAAGATCCTCAGCAACATCTGAAGAATTTCCTGTCAATCTGTGCCATGCAGAGGCAACATAATGTGACACTGGAAGCAATATGACTGTTTTTGTTTCCATTTTCAGTGACAGGAGCGGCTCAGACTTGGCTTAATTCACTCCCCATAAACTCCATCATTACTTGGGAGTAATTAGTCAAGCAATTTGTGAACAAATTTCACCCGCCCAACAAGAGTGCTCAACAAATTGATGAGATATTAAGCATCAGACAGAAACCAACAGAGACATTACAAGAAACGTCGGAGAGATTCAAGGGTCTGCTGGTTACGTGTCACATCATGGTATTCCGGAGCAGATGTTGTGGCAGAGATTTTACATGGGTTTGGCAGATAGCTTGAAGGCAAATGTTGATGCTTCAGAAGGTGGAGCATTTTTTAGAAAAACTTTCAGAGAAAGCAAGATCCTACTTGACAAGATGGTACAAAACTCTAGATGGACAACAAGAAACGCTCAAATCACTCCTGTAGTCCACTCAGTGGAGTTAGACCCAACTAACTCCATAGCTGAAAATATGGCCACTCTACTGACACAAATGAGCATCCTCAGCATAAAGGTTGATGAATCAGGCGAGAAGCAGTTGTGAGCACGTGATTTTTGCCCTATATGAATTATTCCCATAGTTTCAAAACAGAATAATTCTTTTTATTATTTGCAATTTTGTGGATTTTTGTGGCATTTTATGTTAATTGTTTGCATTTTTGTCTGTGCATTTTAATTCATATAAAAATACAAAAATATATGCATTGCATTTAGGATTTAATTTTACATATTTTTAGATTAATGAGTAATTAGGATTCTGCAAAAAATACAAAAATCACAAAATATTGAGTTATTTTTGCTTTGCTTAATTTGTAGCTTTGAATTTTGTGAATTTTCTTTAAATTGTTATTTAATTCATGGTATTAGTTATTAATTAGAGTTTAACATGATTTGGTGGGATAATTTAGTTTTAGAATTAATTTAGGGTTTTAGTTTAAAATTGGAATTAAGGAAAATGAAAAGGAAAAGAATTGAAGGAATATTTTGGACCAAATCAATTAAAATACCAAGCCCAAACAAACCCTTAGCCCAATTTTTCCAATACCCGTCCAGCCCAATCCACACCCCTTACCCGGCCTGCCCCTTTGTTAAGCAAAACGACGCCGTTTGGCATCAAGAGATCTGGGCCGTCTAGGTTTTTAGATCCAACGGTGTAGAAGTATGGGTATGGTTAGTATATAAGTGTCCAAACCATACCCACCCCCCAAGTCTGTCTCTCTCACACCCCCCTAACCGCTTTTCAGAGTCCACCGCCCTCCGCCGTCCGCCGCCGGCCAGAAATCGCCCCCGCCGGCGGCCGGTCTCCAACCCCTCTCAAATTTTCACCATAAACTCCCCGTAACCTCCTCTTTCCAAACCCCCAAATATTTTCCCTTAAATCCTAGCTGATCTTGTCAAATAACCTAAACCCTAGGCACCGCCACCGCCGCCCACGGCGGCGCCGCTTCCAAACCGCCTCAAAACGACACCCCACACTCCCCTCACTTCCCTCTCCCCAAACCCCCAAATATTTTTCTTCAAATCCTTCCCCATCTCCTCAAATTTTAAATCTGAGAATGGCAGAACCCTAGACATTCAAGGAGTTGATTTCTGCCCTAATTTTTTGAATCCAAGAATCGATTCGAGGCCTAAGATAATGTTTCCGTTTGTTCTTGACAAAGAACAAACGCTTAGCATCATTTTGGGACTCGAATCAAAATCCATGTCATTCATTTCACATAGGTAAGTCCTCTTTTTTTTTTCTTTTGCTATTCTTTGTTCTAGATTGATTTTCTGTTCTTCATATAGTTTTTTTAGTTGAAAGCTTGATTAGTGATTCTGCCTATTCTTGAATTCTCTTTAGTGATTCTGTTTTAATTTTAGTTGCTTGCCAGTATTGGATCTCCTCTCCTCATAATGATATTGTTATAATTTTGTTCATTTTTTTAGTGCTTGTTGGGCTGGTAGCAATAGTTTGAATTCGGAATTCATTAGCTAATTTAGGTTCAAGAGTTTGCGTTTGGTCTTAGCTGTAATTTTCAGAGTGTGTTTTTTTAACCGCAGCTAGTTAACCAGGGTTAGTAGACTAAGGTAAAAGGGGTTGGTTTAGTTAGTGATTTTCAGAATCAAAAAGGGTAATCTAGGGAATTCAATTTAGGGAATCTTTGGCAACTGAAATTAGAAGCCACTAGAAGCACCTAGAAAGGGATTTAATTGGAATTTCAGATTCATAGTAGTGTGACTTGGGTAACAAGTCAATAAATAAGGGACTAACTAGCTAAAATACAAGAATTAAAAAGGGACTAAAATGCAAAACAAAATCTGCAGGGTTGCCCTAATTATTTGCCTATAAAAGGCACCCTTTCTTGCCTTAGAAGGCAGGGGTTTTAGAGCGAGAAAATCTAGAAAAGGCTGCCATTCTACTATTCCATTGATTCTGTTCAATTTTAGTCTAAAATAAAAATCAGAAAATACCAAAAATACTACTGTTCCATTGATTTCTTCTCTTTTAGTTTTCTCTTCAACATTCCCTTTAGTTGAGGCAATCTGTGTGTAATCTCTGAAATTAGGAGTGATTCGAGCTTGGTTTAACTTGAGTTTGAGCTTTCGAAAATAATTGTTGATTTAACTCCACTGCTGGTCCTACAAAGCTGGTTTCCTGTTGCTATTATTGCTGAAGTTACTGATCCTTGCTTCTTCCTCATTTTTACTGTTACATTTCCAGGTATAAATTCCGAACTTTCAGGATGTAGAAGTTGATTGGAAGTGGGAATGAAAGCAGTTGTTAACTCCTGTTAACCATTTTTGAATTCTTAACATTAATCCTGCTTTTATGCTTATGTGTTAGATCATTAGCTCAAAAATGTAATTGGATAAGTTGATTAAGTATTGTGTTGTAATTATATGCTAACTATTGGACTGTTGGACTATCAACCATGTTATACATTGTTTGGTTTCAAAACTGTTTAGCTATAGTAGGTATAAGTTGACTGGTTATGTGTATTGTTTAAAGCTCAGAGAACTCACTAATTATCAGGTTTGAATTATTGAGAATGCATCAGCAGGTATATGAAGATGGGAAAACCAATGAATTCTGTGTTTTCTTTATATGCATGTGAGGTCAAGCAATTACAAATATAGGTTCAAATGCTTTACATATTAAATTTAATGATTGCATAAGTTTTCTCTTAGTAATAATATCAGTGTTTAACAAGAATTGTGACTAATGTGTAGTGTAGGACATTTTCCAGGTATAATTCACATAGTGAGCATGTTTTTTTTTGTCTTGGTTTGCTTTATTGGGGGTTCAATATCAAGTGAATTTCCAGTAGTTTATTGGTCGGGTTGAAATTTTCCGGGGTATGGTCTCTTTGTACTGGAATTCGAAGTAGCCTCTGATCTGGTGTGTATTTCGTGAGTCTGGGCCATTGGCCCAATTGGTTTAAGACATGCTCCTAATTGTAGACTAGGCTGGGCTTTAATAAACTATAGATTGGATTGAATTGAATGGGAATTATAACTTTGGGGTTTGAATTAATGGGTAAGGAATTTCTTCAACTCTTTAACGTGATTGGTCCTGAAAATGTTAGCCCAAGGGCAACCTCTCTATGATTATTCAGGGACTTGGGTATTGGGCTCACTGGGGACCCAGGGGTAAATGGTATAACGCCTCAGATGTTTTCTTAATGGGTAGGGTTCTTATGGGCCCAAATCTCAGGTTGTTTCCTTTGAAAATAGACTCGCCCTTATTTCTGGACGGATGCCTTGATGGGCCTATGACTGTTAATAGGCACGACAGCTTGAATGAATAACAAGGTTGGATTTAGACATCTAAAAAGGGATTAATAATTGTAGTAAATGTTAGAGCCATTAAAATACGATTGTGGTTGCGTATACGTTCGCGTAACATGACCATGATCCTAAATTAATTCGGAGTATGCGTTCGCGCAACTTCGCTCAATCTTTGCTTAATAATAAAATAGGTTACAAGCTTTTAATTATTTTCTTAGTTCACATAAGTTCATTAAAATCACATATGGCCTTTTAGTAATTTCGTAGGCTAGATAAAAATAATATTTCGTAGAATATCCTTTAAGGCCGTTTAAAATACCAAGTGTGGTTGCGTATACGTTCGCGTAACACAACTACATTTCTAAAAACAAAACCGGAGTATGCGTTCGCGCAACTTCGGCCCAAACACTCTTAATAATAATTAAGCGTTACTGATTGTTGACACATTCGCGTGACATGATTTTTGACGCACCAAACGGGCGGGTATACGTACTCGTAACCCGTCTCAAGATAATTTTCTTAATTAAAAGCGTTGAAAGAGGCAAAAGCACATAGGTTTTAAAATCATTAATTAAACAGTTTAATAAGCCAAGTATAATCAAAGCGACCGTGCTAGAACCACGGAATTCGGGAGTGCCTAACACCTTCTCCCGGGTTAACAAAATTTCTTACCCGGATTTCTGGTTCGCAGACTATAATAACAGAGTCATTCTTTTCCTCGATTCGGGATTAAAACCGGTGACTTGGGACACCATAAATCTCCCAAGTGGCGACTCTGATTTTTAATTAAATAAATCCCGTCTCGATTGACACTTCAAGTTAGAAATAACTCCCTTTATTATACCCTTGCGGGGTGTAGTAAGAGAAAAAGGAGGTGTGACAGCAGCAAGTACACATAGTTGATGTAACTAATGGGGGTTTATATACATCATGCATTAATCAACTATATGTCTGATCATGGAGTGCTGAAGGTGATAACCAACAATATCAGGAGAACATGAATTATGTGGCCAACTATGGGGGTCAGATGCAAGGTCGTCAGAATTGGGGTTAGCAGAATCAACAATATAGACTAGCTCAGCAGCAGTACAACAACAACAATAATCTTGGGGCTATGCGACCACAGGGTCAAGTTGTACCTTACCAAAGGCACTAGGGTTATAATCAGCATAATCAGCAGCAGACTTATCAACAACCTTAACAACAGACGATGAGACACAAAGATGGGTTTGCTAAACTTGAGGGAATGATGCAACAAGTGATTGGGTCCACTAGAAAACTAACTGACAGAGTAGACTCACATGAATCAACGATGAAGAATATTGAGATCCAATTAGGACAGATTTCTATAGCCTTAAATAATCGTCCGCACGGGATGTTACGTGCAGATACCCAAATCAATCCAAAAGAGCAACGCCCGAAGCAGTTGATGGTAGTGGGTCTCCGAAATGGTAGAGACTTAGATCGGGAGCAAGAAATTGCTTGTGAAAGCAGACCGACTGAGACACTGGTGCCAGTACCCATCGTGATAGATGATTCAGCAAGGTTAACTGAGGTGACGGTCCAACATGCGCAAGAGAACACCAACAAAGAAGAAGAGGTTACGAAAGGGACTGAGGTTGCACCGGACCGATAGTAGAAGCAGTGCCTGAACAAGAAAAAAATCAAACCACAGGGAAGAAGCGACCTCCAGCACCATTCCCAGAGAGATTTGCCAAGTATCAGAAAGATAAGCAGTACAAGAAATTCATGAAGATGTTGAAGCAAATTCAGGTAAACATTCCATTGATTGATGCTTTAAATGAGATGCTTGGTTATGAGAAAATGATGAAGGACTTGATGCCTGCAAGTTCAACTTTCAAGACTTGGCCATAGTTACACTAACTCAGACCTGCAGTGCTGTTATGACGAGACCCATAGCTGAGAAGCTGTCTGACCCAGGGAGTTTTACAATCCCTTGCACGATAGGAAACTATGCATTTGCTAAGGCACTGTGTGATCTGGGGGCAAGAATAAACCTCATGCCCCTAGCTATCTACAAAAGGCTAGGCATTGGGAAAGCTAGACCCACGTCTATGTTACTATAGTTAGCTGACTAGACAGTGAAGAGGCCCTCTGGTATTCTTGATGATGTATTAGTACAGGTTGGGAAGTTTGTGTTCCCAGCACATCTTTTTATTCTAGAATCGGGTTGACGAGGAAATTCCCATAATTTTTGAAAGACCATTCTTGGACATTGGGAGAGCTTTAATTGATTGTGAAACTAGAGAGCTCAAAATGAGATTAAATGATGACGAGATAACATTCGACGTGCAAAAATCTATGCGGAGACCAAGTGAATTTGCTAATTGCTCTCTAATAGATGTGGTGGATGTAGTTTTGGAGGAGGAAATGAGGCATTGAACATTAAAGACCCTCTAGCAGCCTGTCTCATGAACATAGATAAAGCTAATGGTGAAGACTTGGCAGAGTGGGTACTTGCTCTTGAAGGCCAAGGTTTTTGGAAAATGGAGCTCGAATTTGAGCCTTTGCACTTAGAGGAAAGAAAAACTCCTCCAGCTAAGCCATCGATAGAAGAGCCACCAAAGTTGGAACTGAAGCCACTGCCATCTCATCTCAGGTATGCATTCTTAGGACCTAACTCAACTTTACCTATTATTATCTCATCTAGTTTGTTAGATGTGCAGGAAGAACAGCTTTTGCAGGTACTGACTTATTGCAAGACTGCAATTGGGTGGACCATTGCAGATATTAAGAGGATCAGTTCGACCTTCTGTATGCATAAGATTTTACTAGAAGATGGGCATAAACCTTCCAGAGAACATCAAAGAAGGCTGAACCCCAACATGAAAGAAGTGGTGAAGAAAGAAGTGATCAAGTGGTTACATGCGGGAATCATTTTCCCCATCTCTCGCAGCAACTGGATTAGCCCAGTTCAGTGTGTACCAAAAAAGGGTGGTATAACGGTAGTGAAAAATGAGAAGAACAAATTGATCTCTATACGAACAGTCACAGGTTGGCAAATCTATATGAATTACAGGAAGTTGAAATTGGTTACCAGGAAGGACCATTTCCCACTACCATTCATTGATCAGATGCTAGATAGATTGGCAGGGAGGTCTCACTTTTGCTCTCTCGATGGGTACTCGGGGTATAATCAGATTTGTATTACCCCGGAGGATAGAGAGAAATTGTCGTTCACCTGCCCTTATGGAATCTATGCTTTTCGGCGAATGCCGTTTGGCCTATATAACGCACCCGCTACATTTCAAAGGTGCATGATGGCCATCTTCACGGATATGGTAGAGGAGATAATAGAGGTTTTCATGGATGACTTCTCAGTGGTGGGAACTCATTCGAGATTGCCTTGTGAACTTGAGAAGAGTTTTGAAAAGGTGTATCGAAACTAATCTGGTACTCAACTGGGCAAAGTGCCATTTCATGGAATAGGAAGGTATTGTCTTGGGGCACCTAGTGTCAAGTAAAGGTATTGAGGTGGATTGTGCAAAGGTTTATGTGATAGAAAAGCTTCCACCACCCACTTCCGTCAAAGCAATCACAAGTTTCCTTGGGCACGCCGGTTTCTATAGGAGATTTATAAAAGATTTTTCCAAAATTGCTAACCCCTTGTGTAAATTGCTTGAAAAAGATCACCTTTTTGTGTTTTCTAATGACTGCAGCGTCGCTTTTGAGGAAATAAAGAAGAGACTGGTAACAACGCCTATCATAGTGGCCCCCGACAGGGAGCAACCATTTGAGCTGATGTGTGATGCAAGTGACTACACTACGGGAGTAGTTCTTGGGCAGCGAAAAGATAAAATCATGCATCCAATATACTACGCAAGTAGAACGCTGAGTGGAGCCCAGCTAAATTACACTGTGACCGAGAAGGAGATGCTGGCAGTGGTGTTCGCATTTGATAAGTTCAGGTCATACCTGATAGGCTCGAAGGTAATTGTTTATACTAGCCATGCTGCTCTCAGGTACTTAATTGAGAAGAAGGAGTCAAAACCATGCCTAATTCGATGGGTGCTACTGCTGCAAGAATTTGATTTGGAAATCCGCGACCGAAAGGGAATGGAGAACCAAGTAGCTGATCATTGGTCTAGGCTGGAAGGAGCTGAGAAAAAGGTTGAGGTAGAAGAGATTCTGGAAACTTCCCCAGATGAACAACTACTAGCCACGAGCCTTGAGGAAGCGCCATGGTATGCAGACATTGCAAACTACCTGGCGAGCGCTATTGTTCCTTATGACATTTCCTCTGTCCAAAACAAAAAGTTCTTTCGTGATTGTCGCATGTATTATTGGGATGAGCCTTATCTGTTCAGGATTTGTATTGATAACATGATTTGGAGATGTATCCCCGAGATAGACCAGTCTTCTATTTTGCAGGCATGTCACGTGTCACAATATGGGCACTTCGGGGGAGTAAGGATAGCTGCGAAAGTATTGGAGTCAGGCTTCTGTTGGCTAACATTGTTCAAAGATGTACATTTATTGATAAAGGGGTGTGATGAATGCCAACGAACCGGGAACATTTCACACCGACATGAGATGCCTATGAACCCAATTCAGGAGGTCGAAGTGTTTGATGTATGGGGGATCGATTTCATGGGGCCTTTCGTCAGCTCATATGGCAACAAGTACATACTCGTTGCTGTGGACAACGTGTCCAAATGGGTGGAAGCTGCAGCACTCCCTACAAATGATGCAAAGGGGGTAATTGTTTTTTTGAGAAAGAACATATTCACCCGATTTGGCACCCCAAGGGCAATAATCAGTGACGGAGGCACGCACTTTTGTAATCGAGCCTTTGTGAAGCTGTTAGAGAAGTATGATGTACGCCACAAGGTGGCCACCCCATATCATCCACAAACAAGCGGGCAAGTGGAGGTTTCGAACAGTGAAATAAAGAGTGTGTTGACTAAGACTGGGAATGCTACTAGAACAGATTGGACGATGAATTTAGATGATTCACTTTGGGCTTATTGAACCGCTTTCAAAGCTCCAATCGACATGTCGTCATACAAGTTGGTGTTTGGGAAGGCGTGTCATTTATCGGTAGAGTTGGAGCATAGAGCTTGGTGGGCGTTGAGATAGTTAAATCTTGATATTGAATCTGCGGGAACAAGTAGAGTAACAGAGTTGCACGAGCTTGATGAGTTCAGATATCACGCTTTTGAGAGCACAAGATTATACAAGGAGAGAATGAAGATGATACATGATAGAAATATTATTAAGCAGAATTTTAAACCTGGAGATACGGTATTGCTATACAACTTAAGACTGAGGTTATTTTCGGGCAAATTGAAATCACGGTGGTCAAGGCCTTTTCATGTGGTTGAAATCCACCCCACGGGTGCCGTAGAGATTGCTGCGAGTAATGACTCTCGCACGTTCAGAGTCATTGGGCACAGATTAAAACATTATGTGGGCATGGATGAAGCAAAGGTAGTTTTAGTGATCCATTTGATCGAGCCTCTGATGTTGAGCGTACTGTAAATGCTCTTATCTACGTCTGCTGCGACGTTAAATCAGGCACTTCATGGGAGGCAACCCATTGATCTGTTGTATTTGCCGTGCCACGACGTTAACTAAGGCGCTTGTTGGGGGGAAACCCAATTCGTAGTTGATTTTTAGTGTAGTTAGAATTTTTCTTTTTGTTTTTAGATACTAACAAGTTTGCAAGTGAGTTTGGGCGAGTTGAGCAAGGTTTAAACGTCACGGGAAGTCAGGAAAATGCAGGGACAGCCTGGCCTTAGGCTGGCGTCATCTGGCTAAAGCCATGGTCAGCCAGGCCTTAGGCTGGTGACACCTGGCTAACGCCAGGGTCAGCCAAGCCTTAGGCTGGTGACGCCTGGCCAACGCCAGGTAGGTATTTGTTTGCCCTCTTTAAGTTATTCCTTCTTATTTTGGTCGACACATACCTCATAAATACACCCTAACGCACTAAACACTCTATAAAGCAAACCGTAACCTCACTTCAACCAACACACACCGAGTTCTACAACAAATTTCACAAGCACACAAACACATTACACAAACCAATTGATCACCCACACATAATCGCCATCCACATAGAGGTCAAGCTTCATCTTGATAGCTCTTCACACTCATCCGAAATTCTAAGGCAATCTACTCCTCACAAAGCTTAAAAAGTATGATTCTATCTCTTTTCTTGGTAATTTCGAGTTGGTACATGTGTTGAGTGGTGGTTGTTCTTCATTGTTGGTTATTCTTCATTGTTGGTTGTGCTACATAGTGGGTAGTTGTTCTTCATGGTTTTATTGTGTTTGCGTGCCCCAATCCCATTAACCCCTTAGGAATGGAGCTGCGTTTGTGAAAATGTGCGGTAGTATGGAACTCCCAAACCGATTTGGGAGGATGAGGCAATCCCTCAAGTCCAGAAGAACTCCCATGGCAATAGTGCTTGTTAAGTGTTTGGTGAAATGTCTCAATGGAATTCCTAGTCCCCTTTGGAGCCCGAGTCTCCGGGATTGGTAATCTACTGCTAAGTAATCGTGCAACACATAAACATCTTAAGTGTAGGGTGGCTCACGGGTAGCCAATGTGTTGTTGTTTGGTTCTAATGTTAAGAAACTGCAAGGTGAAAGTCTGAGTAACTGATAACTAGGGATTCTAATTTATTTTATACTCCTTTTTACTTGAGTTTTGGATTAAAAATGTATGCAAATAGTCCCAAAAGCTTACATGTTGTACTTGTTTGCAGGGTTTGGTCAAAAAAAGCGACGAGGAGTCAAAACCTGCTCAAAAAGGAGTGAAACCTGCACAAGTACCAAGAACAAGTCAAAGCACTACTGCAGCATAAAATCCATTGCAGCCGCAACAGACTCAACACGACCGCGGTCCATTTAGTGCAGTCCGCGGTGGGTAAGTTCAGAGAGGTGTATTCCTGGGGTTCTAAGCAGTGCGGTACGCGGGAGATTCTTTACGGCCGCAGTAGCCACACCGCGGCCGCAGACCATTTGTTGCGGTCCGCAGAGAGGAGATTCAGAGAGCTCAGGACTTTTGAAGTTTCGCCTCACCGCGGCCGCGGTCCATTTTATGCGGTCCGCGGTGGCGATATTCAGAGAATGAGAAGTGAATCCAAAAAGCCTCACCGCGGCCGCGCTGCATTTTCTGAGCTCCGCGTTACCTACGTCAGGGGTATTTTTGTCCAGAAAATTCGGCCTTGTATAAATACTTCTTTTTTAGATTTTTAGGTCATCTTTATCTGAGCTGAGCACGTGAACAATGGTTTTAGTCTATTTTGAGTAATTTTATAGCAGGTTTAACATTGAATCTTCAAATATTAGCGTGTAATCATATTTTATGGGTTATTCTTCATCTAAATATCTGATTTCTTCCATTATTATAAGTAGCTAGACCCATTAGCTAGGGTTGTGGCTCAACCCTAGTGTGGGTATTTGATGGGTCTTTTGTTCTAAGGCTTAGATGTTTATGGGGGGTTGATATTTGGACTGATTTGTGTTATCCATGTTGAATTAGTGGTTGCAAACACTAATTTGTGCCTATTTGACTTCGGCTCTTCTTGAGAAAGAGAGCTTGAGTCTAGGAAAATCAGTTCAACAAGGAATTGGGGCATATTCAAGAGATTGTAGCCCCAATTAAAGGGTTAAATCTAGAGATAGTAATACTCGACTTGAGCCTACATTGCTTGCATAATTTTGACACCCAATTGGTCTTGAGAAAGTTAATTAGGGAAAAGTCACTCAAGCTACCGAGAGGTATAGAGTGAGTAGTGTCGTGCATTGGCTATATCGCGATCCCAAACATAACACTTTGCCTTACGCTTTAGAACCCGTCAAGTATTCACCTAGGAGAAAGTCACTTCCCTAGTGCCACGTTAACCATTTAGAAAACTTTATAAGCATTCATACTTAGCTTAATTTCGCATATCATTAGCATAAAATTAGAAGTAACAAACAAACAAATATGATTGGAAGTGTAATCAAGAGCACTACGCACTGCTAGATTAGATAGAAATCTAACTCCAAACATTGTTATAGCTCCCTGTGGATCCGATCCCGACCTTCTCGAGTAAAAGCTTCATCGACCGCATTTGCCACTTTGTAGTGGTGTAGGGTTGGAACTGATCACTTTTTGGCGCCGTTGCCGGGGAGCTAACGATTTTGGCTATCTATCTAAATAGTTTTGTGTATTGTTTTTCTTTCGTTCTGTGATACTAATTTGTGTGTGACGCCAATTCAGGTACAACATTGCGGCAGACAACAACAATGACCCTCTTGGAAACGTGGTTCCGGCGGAGGAGGTTGATGATAACGGTGAAGATGAGGTGCCTCTTGTACCTCAAGGACAAAGGAGAGGCCGACAGGCTAATGATAATACTATTCCAGACCCTCCCCCACCACCTCCCAGAGTTGTACCTCGAGTGCTTCCCAACCAAGGATATGCTAGTGCAATTTCCCACCCCGGATCCGGGCGGGAAATTTTTAAATTACCATTGTGATGTTGACATTGTTCGAGCAGCGAGGGTATTTCACGGGTGCTCCCCATCAAAATGCTTACAAGCACCTTAAAGGATTTGTTGATATATGTTGGGGGATCAAGCAAACGAACGTGTCCGAGGATGCCTTGCGGTTGAGATTATTCCCTTTCTCTCTTCGAGGGAAGGCGTTGGATTGGCTGGAGAGACTCCCCAACCACTCCATCCATACATTGGATGAGTTGATGGATAAATTCATTGTAAAGTTTTTCTCGCCGGGTCACATGGCAACCTTGAGGGATGAAATCTTAGCTTCCAAACAGGAGCCCAACGAACCACTGCATGAGATATGGGAGCGATACCAGACTATGGTGAAGGAATGCCCAAACAATGATATGACTGAGGCAATGATACAACCGACATTCTACCGAGGCATTAACACAACAAATCAGTGCATAGTGAACCAACTAGTTAGGGGTAATTTCATGAACACACCGTATGATCAAGCTTGTGAGATATTGGATGAGATGGCGGACACTTCTTCCGCTTGGCAAAGTAGAGCAAATGTGCCACAGGGTGACCCCATGGTGATTCACTTGCACAAAGAGCTCCATGATCATGGGCAGGCAATAGTAGAATTGACAATAATAATGAACCAGCTAGCAAAGGCACAATTACAACAGGCTCAAACTCCACGACAAGTGAATGCTATGGAGGGTGTCAACATGTTAGTGAACAAAAGAAGACAAAGAGGGAAATAGAACCAAGGGAATTTGGATCAATATGACCAAGATAGTGGTGGGTTCTAAGATGATGGGTACGATGAGCAGAATGAATAAGTGCAATACGTGAACAACTATCAAGGCCAAAGGGGAAATTCTTCTAACCAACAACAACAATAGAGATCCCAAGGCAATTGGGGAAATCTACAATAACAAGGGAACAATAATTGGAGGGAAAACAACCAAAATCCAAATTGGGGCAACCAGAACAATAATCAGAACAATCAGGGTAATTGGGGTAACAACAACAACAACTGGGGTGGAAACAACAATCAGGATGGTTGGAAGTATAGCAATCAGGTAAATCAGGGGCAAGGCTTTCAAAGGCCCCAATGTATCAACAGCCGAATAATCCACCCCCATTTCTATCCCAAGGTCCTAGTTCATCCAGCAATGACATGGGGAGAATCGAAATGATGTTTGAACAGATGATGAAAAAGAATGTTGACTCCGATGCTCAGTTGGCATCCCACAATACTTCAATCAGAAACTTGGAGGTTCAACTAGGCCAAATCTCACAATCCTTGAATACTCTCCCTAAGTGGGCTCTACCTAGTGATACGGTAGTCAACCCGAAGGGTGGGAACAATACCGGGCATGCAATGGCGGTAACTACAAGAACTGGATGAGGCGGTGATGTGAATGCCTCTAAACAAAAAGATATTTTGAGTGATGAAGTTGAGTTGCTTCCTTNCATTTAGAAAACCTTACAAGCATTCATACTTAGCTTAATTTCGCATATCATTAGCATAAAATTAGAAGTAACAAACAAACAAATATGATTGGAAGTGTAATCAAGAGCACTACACACTGCTAGATTAGATAGAAATCCAATTCCAAACATTGTTGTAGCTCCTCGTGGATTCGATCCCGACCTTCTCGGGTAAAAGCTGCATCGACCGCTCTTGCCAATTTGTAGTGGTGTAGGGTTGGAACTGATCAGTAACCTTGGCAAGTTGGGGGAGATTATGTGTGTAGTGTGTAATGTAGCGTTATCTGACTACTGTTTATCTGTGCAGGAATGAAGATGCCTCCCAAAAAAGGCACGGGCAAGGGAAAGGCCACTTCAACGGCCCAAGCTAAAGCAAATTCATCCTCCGCACCTCCTCCAAAGAAAAGAAGGGGGGGGGGGAGAAGCTACCTCTAGTATGACTGGTGCCCAAGCGCTGGCAGCTGTAGCTGCCATGTGTGCACAACCCCCAGGCCAACGGGAATTTGGCATAAACAGCATACCTCCGGAGACGAGGGATTGGTACAAGCGTTGTAGGCCTAAACATATCCATTCGGAGGGGGCTATCCTGGAACGCAGTGTGAAAGCAAAGTATCCTGCTATTTGGAAAGGCATCCAAGATCTGGGGTTAAGATATGTGTTTTAGAACACAGGGGATATCAACCTCAACTTAGTCAGGGACTTCTATGGGAGGTTTGATCCACAGGATACTGAGGAGTTGGTGCCAATCCGTGGACTCTTGATCGATTTTTCACCCAAGGCCATATGCAACTTTTTAGGTGCTCCCAATGTTCCTGTGGAGCCATTAGAACAATTCATTCGTAGGCCTACTTATAGAGAGCTGAGGCAAACACTCTGTGGGGTCGACTCTACTGCTGCATGGGTTCGGGACAAGGAAATGAATTGTCACAAGAGGTTCCCTAAGAAGAAGATGAAGGCGGATCAGGTGTGGCTCAAGTTGATTAACACACGGCTCCTACTGTGCAATCATGACATGCTTGTAAGCCGTGTGAGGACCTGTGTACTATATTACCTTATGACATAGCAGAGGGTGAATTTCACCTGATTCTCCACCAGATGGAACAAGTGAGAACGAGTAAAAAGATTGATCGAATGCCATTTCCTAATTTCCTGATTCGGTTCCTACTGCATGAGAGGGTTGAGGTAGAGCCTGAATTTGACCACACTATTGATCAGCTCATCCGACAAACAGACATCACTAATCTCCGGCTGAAAGGCGAGACTGGGACACTGACAGGTGCTGAACATAATGTGCGTGATGACAGTTTCATGGCCCATCTTTATGAGATGATGGATTTACAGCTGCGGATAGGGGGTCGCCTAGCCACATTTGAGGAGAGGACTGATTTGGAGCTGCGATACCCGCTCAATGCTTATGCTCAGCAGCTGGTTGGTGTAGGAGAGGGATTCAGACTCCACGCTGATGAGGATGTCAATACACCGGAGCAGTCTGATGCTGAGCCAATGCAGTCCGATGGTGAGGGATATGTTGATGATGAAGAGGATGAACATGATGAAAAGTGGAGAGCGTCAGAGGATGATGACGCTGTTTGACCAGGGAGTTTTCTTGCACCCTACTCTTTTTATGTCTTGTTTTGTCTAATTGTGCATGCACTGAGGACAATGCATAATTTAAGTATGGGGTGAGAACTTCTAGCTATTGTTAGTTGTTAGCTTGTTTTATTTGTGTTAGTTGTTAGCATTTGTTTTGTTTTTGTTTTATTGTTATTGCGTTTACTGGTTAGTGGTAGATATTAGTAGTTGTTACATGTTTTTGTTTGTAGAATTTGTCTTGTTTTGATTTTAGGCAGAAATTAAAAAATAATAATAAAAATATAAATAGGTTGGACTCTTCCCGACGATGGATCTCCTAGACAGTTTTCTTGAGGGAAGCAAGTCTAAAGAAAATACCAAAAAGATTTTTTTTAGTTAGTATAGTAATTCCCCTTGGTTTTTATTTGGGCCACGGTTCTTTTCCAAGGGTTTTTAGTTGAACCGGGTGTAGGTAGTTTTTTAATTTTTAGGAGTAGGAATCATATGGCTAAGCACTTAATCGCAACAATATCTCTGAGCTTTGTTATGCCTTGAGAATAGTGAGTACTCTGGTTGAGACGCTTAGGCTTAATTTTTGACAATAGGATAAATACCTTAAATCATGGATTCTTAAATTTGCTTAACTTCTTTGACTGGAGTGTCGTGATAGAACCAATTCTGAATGAGTTATGTGCCATGTCTATGTGAGGTTTGCATGTACTCTATGTTGTAACGACTCGACCGATCGTTTTGAGCATTTGCACTTCGCTCGCCAGTTCTCAGGCATGACTAGCCCCGTGTGATGTATTATGACTTATGTAAATCGTCAGTTTTGGTTTTCAGGGTAATCGGAATAGATTTGGAAGGACAATTCTCAGTTTGAAGCTTTAAATTTGAAAGGTTTGACCAAGTTTTGACTTTTAAGTATTCGGTCTCGGATTTGGATTTTTATGATTTGGTTAGCTCCGTTAGGTGATTTTGGACTTGGGAGCGCGTCCGGAATGTATTTTGGAGGTCCGTGGTAGATTTAGGCTTGAATTGGCGAAATTGGAATTTTGGTATTTTCCGGTCGGCAGTGGAAATTTTGATATCAGGGTCGGAATGGAATTCCGGAAGTTGAAGTAGGTCCGTTGTGTCATTTGTGACGTGTGTGCAAAAATTCAGGTCATTCGGACGAGGTTTGATAGACTTTTTGATCAAAAGTGGAATTTGGAAGTTTTGGAATTTCTTAGGCTTGAATCCAATAATGATTTGATGTTATTTTGAGTGTTCCGAAGGTTGGAAAAAGTTTTAATGATGTTATGGGATATGTTGGCATGTTTGGTTGAGGTCCCGAGTGCCTCGGGTGAGTTTCGGGTTGTTAAACGGATCAAATCTTGCTTGGAGAAGTTGCAGATTTTCTGCTGTGTGTGTTGCAGAGCTTTGGCCTTCGCGTTCACGAGAGGGCTCTCGCGTTCGCGAAGGGATGAGAAGTGAGGCAGTTAATTTGTCCTTCGTGTTCGCAATGCTGGTCCCGCGTTCGTGAAGGGTGAGGTTCAGTGTGCATCGCAAACGCGATGATGTCCCGCATTTGCGTAGGGTAATTGGAGCAGCTTGGGTCCTGTTCATTTGTGCTTAGCGTTCGCACTGGGTGTGTCACGTTTGCGATGGTCTGAGAAGCTGAAGCTTCAAATTCGCGTCTAGGAGGTCGTGTTCACGAAGAAGGAATAAGTGGTCAATGGATTTTTGTGCTTCGCGAACGCGAGGCTTTGACCGCGTTCGCGATTAAGGATAATTTACCTGGGCAGAATGTTTAAATAGTGGCTTTCGCGATTTTTGGTCTATTTCCTCCATTGTTGAGCGATTTTGGAGCTTCTTGAGATGGATTGAAGAGGGAATCGAAGGGAAACACTTGGAGGTAAGATTTTTGAACCCAATACTCGATTCTATTGTGATTTCTACCTAATTAGTCATGAAATTTGTGGAATCTAAAGCCTAAAATTGGGGAGTTAGGGCTTGAAATTGGAGACTTTGATTTGAGGATTTGAGGGGTCGTTAGTGGTCGGATTTTGATGTATTTGATATGTATGAACTCGTGAGAGTGTAAGGATTCTAGTTTTATGAATTTTATCGGAATCCGAGACGTGGGCCCGGGGGTCGATTTGGCCAATTTCGGGATTGTTGATGTAAATTGGTTAATTTCGAATGGGCTTTGTTCCCTTAGCATATTTTGATGGTTCAAATCTGTTTTGGTTAGATTTGGAGCATCCGGAGGCCGAGTCGAGAGGCAAAGGCATCGCAGGCTAGAGTTTGGACCGGATTGAGGTAAGTAATGATTGTAAATATTGTCTTGAGGGTATGAAACCCCGGATTTCACATCGTTGTCCTACTTTGAGGTGATGCACACCCTAGATGACGAGCGTGGGGCCGTGCACCGTTGGGGATCGTGACTTGGTCCGTCCCGTACGACTGTTGAGTCGCGTATTTGATTGAAAACTGTTTGATATTACTATATTTTGGAAAGTATTACTATGTTTGGGGCTGAACGTCGTGTTTGGGCCTTGTGCTGACTGTTTGGACCCTTAGGGGCTTTTTACTACTATTCCTCACTGTTTTGACTTATTATCTGTACTCAGCCATGCTGTATTTTACTGATTTCATAACTCAGTCGTATTTACTCCATTTTGATACTTTAAATGATATTTTGAGCTGAGTTTCCTGTTTTACTGATGCCCGAGTGGCTTGAGATGTTTCTGACTGAGTGAGACCGAGGGCCTGTGTTGTGAGGATATTATGGGATCGGGCTGCACGCCGCAGCAAGTTGTACTGATTCATGATTATGAGGCCGAGGGCCTGTTTTGTTACGCCACGAGGTGGCTTGTTATGAGGCCGAAAGCCTGTTTGATTATGCCACGAGATGGCTTGTTATAGCGATGGGGCTGTAGGAGCCCCTCCCGGAGTCTGTACACCCCCAGTGAGCGCGGGTACCCAATGTGAGTGATGTGATGTAGCCCGAGGGGCTGTTGTTGATTCATGTTGTTGCCCCAGGGGCTGATTACGAGTGATTATGAGGTATCCCGAGGCGCTGGTTCTATTGATATTTTGCCCAAGGGGCTAGTTCTGTTGATATTTTGCCCGAGGGGCTGTTTACGTTTCTATCCTTTTTCTTACTGTTTTCATCACTCGTTTGAAACTATTGAAAGATGTTTTAAGAGGAAGAGTCTTTACTGAAACTGAGTTGTTTTACGAGAAAAATGGTTTCTCTACTGTTTTTGAGCAATGTACTGTATTTGATGTAGTGTGATGACGTGGAATTATGTGCTTTCTTACTGCTCAGCTTTCATTTACTTTTATTACTTACTGAGTTGGCGTACTCACATTACTCCCTACACCTTGTGTGCAGATTCAGGTATTTCTGAACCCGGTAGCGGGTGGTGTTTGCTCAGTGGCAGAGACATCGGAGTTAGCAAGGTAGCTGCCCGATGTTCGCAGCCCTATTCTTCTCCCTCTTGTCTTCCTTAGACTGTTTTTAGTATAATTTCAGACTCTTCATTGTATTCGGACCTTAGTAGATGCTTGTGACTTGTGACACCCCGATGTCGGGCTTGTGTATTTATTCCGCACTATTTATGTAGACTTACATTATGAGATTGATAATTAATTAATGGCTTAAAGATGACTTTTATTGAATAATGGTTGATTCGGGAATTGTGTCGACTGGCCTAGTTTCATGATAGGCGCCATCACGGCCGGGTCGGTTTTAGGGTCGTGACATATGCATTGCATTTGATGTCTAGAACTTGCCCCGTGTGTGTGCAAAGCGAAATAGTAGTCTTGTTCAGTCTGAGAAGTGATATAGACAGTTCTTTGTTAAACCAGATATATAAGTACCCACCTAAATGTTATGTATCGTAGTTAACCACTTTGAGCCTATAATCTTGTTTCCTTGGTAACCACATTACAAGCCATACCCCGTTGTTTGAATAGACCAGATATTTGAACCTTGTCACCTCTCATAAGCACTTGAATTGTGATGAATTATGGAAAAGTTAAAGTATGGGGTGGTGGGTTGGCTTTTGAGTGGAACAATGAAATAAGGAGAAAGGTGCATCGGATGAAAAAAACAATGTGTCAATAAAAGCCATTTGGATGAAAAAAAGGGAAAAAAGAGAAAAGAAAAAAATGTGTTATATATATATATATATATATATATACAGTAGTGTATGATTAAGGAAGAAAAAATGCATAAATCCTGATGGTGGGGGCTTTGATGTATTGGTGCTTAAAGAAGGAGGGGGTGAAATATAGTGAAGTTCAGGTGGAATCTTGGTTTGACATAAGTATGAGATTGAATGTTGAAGTATTTGTACTAAAAGTGCTTAAGGGAGATGTAGTCAGTTATATCCAAATGTGTCCTACCCGACCCGCATCCTACATTACAACCAATGAAAGTCTTATTTGATCTTAGACTTAATGAACTCGATAGTGAACTATTACACTAAGGGCAAGCTTATGGTACATCATTGGGCATAGGAATGTTATTTCTGAGAGCGAGTGAATTTTTCCTATCTTGAGTTCCTACATTATCAAAATTCATGGTGTGTGGAACTAAGCTCTTTGATTGGGTGAGGGCACATGATTCATAAAAGAAAGGTAATGTTGTTGACCTCCATGTTAGAGTAGGTAAGTGAATTGTGAATAAAGCATGGTATTTCTGAGTCGATTATTGAAGCGAGGATGTCACGCCTTTGTGCTTAAACTATTTTAAAGATTCTTGGTATAATAAGTTAAGGGAATTGCTTAATAGGTTTATTCCATAAGTGTAGCTTGATTTCTCGAGGACGAGCAAATGTTTAAGTGTGGGGTATTGATGTGTGGATATAATTCATGTGCAGGTGCATCGGAAATGAAAGTAGAGCTAAAAGGATGCTTAAACATCGAAAGTGCGCTCGAGAACGTTGAAAAGGAGAAGCCGGGAAAAAGCCAGCTCGACCAGGCTTCAGCCTGGCGACGCCAGCTTAAAGCCAGGCCTAGCCAGGCGTTAGCCTGGCGACACAAGCTTAAAGCCAGGTTGAGGCTGGCGTTAGCCAGGCGACGCCAGGCCTAAGGCCAGGCCCAGTGCGAGTTTTGGAGGTCTTAATTGTTTCCCGGCTTGACTAGGAGTTGACCTACACGTTTAGGGCTTGTCCCGACATATAAGCCTGGCGACACCAGCTTAAAGCTAGGATGAGGCTGGCGTTAGCCAGGTGACGCCAGGCCTGAGGCTAGGCCCAGTCCAAGTTTTGGAGGTTTTAATTGTTTCCAGGATTGACTAGGAGTTGACCTACACGGTTAGGGCTTGTCCCAAATATAAATAGACCCAAAAATGCCACTTTGAAGGACTTTTGCAACCAGAGGCAAGAATAGCTCGTGGAACACTACTTGGGAGTTGGAAACATTGATTTCTACGTCTCTTTATCCTTACTCTGTAATTTAATTATGCAAATTACTTTGGATATTTGTACTATGAGTACGAGTAGCTAAACTCATAATCTAGGGTTTTGATGGAACCTGTTGAAGGATGATTTTCTCGTTATGTTAATATAGATTTGCCATAGTATTCTCTCTATTTGTTCAACTACATGCTTATTGTTGTTGATTGAAGGGCCCTCAATTAACTGTTCCTATTTAGTGTGCATTACTCCGAAGAGAGTGCATATTTAGGTAGTTGTTGAATAACATCACTCCTAACATATATGAGGGATCAATACGAAGGGATTAAAGGTGGGATTAGGGATAACGAAACCTTGGGTGCGATCTAAGTGAGCTTTACTTAAAGTTAGCTAGCGTAGTTCGGGAGAATATGTCTAGTATATTGTTGTAATTACTCGGGAGAGAGTTACGACAGTCAGAGCACTCATGATCGATAGAGAAGACTTAGGCAAATTTATAGCAAACATAGCGGAAAGGATTCCGACAATAGGGGAAATCGGAACCTTAGATCATTCCAATTTTTGTTTACAAACCGTTCATAATTAGTTCTTAGTTACTGCATTTTCATTACGTAATATTTATTTAGTAAACATCTAATCTGTTACTTAAATATCTCCGAAGATTGAATATGTGAATTTATGTAAGTCTGATAGCGGTGATTGATAGGTTAATTCCCTGTGGGATTCGACTCCAGACTTGTTAACCGGAACATATTTGCAG
This sequence comes from Nicotiana attenuata, assembly GCF_001879085.1. Taxonomy (NCBI): domain Eukaryota; kingdom Viridiplantae; phylum Streptophyta; class Magnoliopsida; order Solanales; family Solanaceae; genus Nicotiana; species Nicotiana attenuata. Next base: position 39,497,130 of record NC_031990.1, read on the forward strand.
CGACCGCTTTGTCCTTTCTTATAAGGCATAGTTGGGCGTGATCATTGAGCCATAGAAAACAAAATATAAAAGTTCTTTGTACCTGATGATTAATTTCTAGGTTAAATGATACATGTAGCTGTAATCTCTGACAGGTAAGTATAGGTGTATAGGTGTAGCAGCTAATGATTAAATACTATAATGCCCTCAGCAAGAATTTTAATTCCACTAAGCACACAGGTCGAAACCTGTGGCTTTTCTATATAATAGAAATTACAATGAATTGAAACATTCATTCTCTAGTTCCTCTTAGTCTTCTCATAATAATTAACTCGATTTTAAAGATATTTAGAAACAAATATAGTTTCCCTCTTCATTCCCACTTTAAAGAGGGGTGAATTGTTTATTCTTATATTTTAATCGCTACAAGTTGACTAGTTTTCTAATTAGTCGACTAGAAGTAATAACTTGATAACAGTAAAGGTAGAATTTAATATGCAAAAATAAAGTGCAGGAATTAAAGACACCGGAATTTTTATACTGGTTCGGATTCAATGTGAATCCTAATCCAGTCCCCTTGGGTTGCAAGGGAGTTCTCTTTCAGTTTCTCGAGTACACAGTGAATGGTGTGATCTACACCAATAGCTCAGTTCCTATATCACTCGTTTCTCTTTGATACAATGCCTCACCAGTGTTGTTCTCTCTTTCTTCTCTAACTTGTTACATAGCATATCTAGTAGAGCTACAATGTTTGTTTGCAGTAAAACAAAGAGATGGTATTTGGTTCGATCAAAATATATTTGTCTAAGCCTTAAGGTTGTGTATAAATACTTTGTAGGAGGTCGTTTGCTGAAGAGATTTGACAACCCAAGAGATTTGATCCTTAGAGAGATTTATTCTTTCCAAGAATAAAGTTATTTTCCGTTGCTCTTCCTTGATGAGAGGGCATTGATAGCTTTCCTTCTACAGATCTTGATGAGCGAGTTTTACTCCTTGATTGTTGGTTCTTCCGAAATTAGCAGCTTGTCGTTGCTCTTCCTCATTGATAGCTTTCCTTCTACATGCTTTGATAATGCGGGTTTTACTCCTTGACTATTGATCCTTCCGAAAATAGCAGCTTGATTGATTATCTTGCAAGATCTTCGATGCTTCTTTTCCATTTCAATCAATCTCTGATTGATTTCCATTCCGAATCTTCAGATGGTTAATTGATTCCTTCCTTTTGATTTCTTCAATCTCGGATGCTTCCTTGAGTTCCTATACCAAAAGCAGTTATATTATTTTTCATCACTAAAAATAAAACTTAACAATCTCCCCCTTTTTTGTGATGACAAAATAATATATATAATCATGTAAACATCAGTTGACTTCCCTATATTTTACTCCCCCTCAATGAGTGCAGTTGGATCCCCCTCAGTAGGTGCCGTTGGGACTTCTTTTAGTTAGCTTCTCTTCTCCTGTAATTTCTATAGTCGACTTCCCTTGCAATGGATGTACCTACATTACAATGGATGTACCTGCACTATTTGCACGAGTATAGATATCCTTTCTCCCCCTTTTTGGCATCAGCAAAGAGGGGATAAGATAACAACACACTATAGACTAAAACATTATATAAGATAAACATAATATGCTAGCAGAGTTATGGCAAAACAGAACAAAGTGTCTACACAGCATAAAGAAAAGAAAAGAAAATTATCCAGATGACTGGTTATCCAGTCCAAAATAGCACAACAAAAATATTATCTTAAAACTTCCACATTAACGACACAAGAAATAGGTAAGAGTGTTGCATATCGCCTCCTTTAGTTGATAAAGCTGGCATTGGCTGAGATAGCCACTCCATCAAGCCTGTCGTGGACCTCCTTGAATGCCTTGACTGCATTTTCCCTAACTTTGAGAACTGCAACTCTTATCTTTGAAACATCAGAGCCTATCTCTTTTGAGATAGCATGAATATTTCCAACAGTAGACTGGGTAGCAGTAAGGAGATCTTTGATGGTGGACAGCTGATTGTCAATGGCAACTAGTTTCTCAACAAGGTCAGGGACACTGGGACTATGATGGGAAACAGAGGGTTTGGGTTTTGGATCAAGTTGAGCATGTTTGACTTCACCTTCTTGTTTCTTTACCCATGAGCCCTTCACACACATATACCACATACTTGCAAACGCTCTGAATTGTAAGATTTTGAGCCAGATATGAAGGGATATTCAGAGATAGAGATATTATGTGCCTCCAAAATGTGAGTGATGGCCATGCCATATGGCAGACTGGTGGGATCATCAGCACTTTCAATCATAAAATTGATGACCCATGAGGAGAATTTAATCTTGAGTTTTGTCACAAGAAAGGTATCTCTTTGAGAGAAGGTGGAGAAAGATCCAGTACGAGGAAGCAGAGTAGTTGCAACAATGTGGTCTAGAACACGAGTTTCAAAGCTAACATCACTAGGACCTAACTGGTATGGGAGAGAATCAGATGGACACTCAGCAATATACCATTTTTCTTGATCAAAAGTGATTTCAAAGTCATCAGGCCAGGAATTTTTGAAAAGCATGGGAATACCAGAACACTTACACTGGAAAATTGAATCAAACACGGCACAATCAAGAACAATGCGCTTCCCTAACACTAAGGATTCCAACTTATCAAGCTTACTGGAACGAAGATTTGAAGAAAACATTTTCACTAGGTGTTCATAGACTTTAGGAGGGGGAACAGAAAAGAATTTAGACCAGCCCTGATGAACAAACAGATCTTTTACCTTGCAATTTAGGGCGTCCATGCCATCAAGGTCGACTACCCTCCCATGAGCAATTGGCTTGTCTTTCAAAGCGAGGAAAAATCCCTATTTGGAGAGTCTAAGAAATTTAGGTTAGACTCTAAAGAGCTAGAGAGATCTATTTTCGGCTTCTTTGGAGTAAAGGATTCAGGGGGTTCTTCCATAGGCCTTTTTCCTAGGGCTTTTTCTCCTAAAGTGTTAGAGTGGTCTGAAAGATCCGCCTGAGAGGAGGAAAAACCTTCAGAATGATCGGATCCTAGTCTACCTTTTCTGGAGGTTGAGATGGGGGTTTAGTTCTGGAGCGAGTACTTTACCTGGTAGAGGCGGAAGGATTTTTTGAGTGTTTGGCCATGGAAGAGCTTTTCGTGGAGAAAGTTGGGGATAGGGTTTCTAGGTGATGGGGACGATGGAGACTGAAAAGGGGTTTTTAGGTATTAAAAGGGTTTTCTGACGGTTGAGTACAGAAAATGAAGGGGTGTCAGTGAACAGACGTGATGATTCGGTTTCCTTCTTTGAACTCTGAACTGATGTGAAAAGAGTGGAAAAAGGAGGAGGCGCAATTAATGATCAGAAAATAACAAAGTTTGAACATTAGGCATAAAATAATAATAGTGACACATAGGCTCCAACATTAATGGTTAATGCAAGAAATACCAAGTAATTCTCTTAAAGAACAAAATTTGTCCTCTGGTAATGGCTTAGTAAATATATCCGCTAGTTGGTCAATAGTTCCAACAAAAAGTAGTTCTATATTTCCCTTAAGAACATGATCTCTAATAAAATGATGCTTGATATCGATATGTTTAGCCCTAGAATGATGCACAAGATTCTTAGATAGACAAATAGCACTAGAGTTATCACAGAAAATTTGAATAGGTTTAAAGAATAATTCATAGTCACCCAATTGATGTGACATCCATAGTAATTGTGCACAACATTGTCCAATGGCAATATACTCAGCCTCAGTCGTGGATAATACGACTGATCCTTGCTTTTTACTGTTCCAAGATATTAGTGCCTTTCAATGTAATTGACATGTTCCATTGGTGCTTTTTCTGTCTTCCTTATCACCTGCAAGGTCAGCATCTGAAAAACCTTCTAATTTAAAATTGTTAGATCGTGAATACCATAATTCGTGAGAGACAGTTCCAATAAGATATCGAATAATTCTTTTTACTGTAGTCAGATGTGATTCCTTAGGAGCTAGCTGAAACCTGGCACATTTACATACACTAAACATAATATTCGATCGACTAGCAGTTAGCTAAAGAAGTGAGCCAATCATTCGACGATACTTAGTTTCATCAACAGGAATTCCCTGTTTGTCTTTGTCGAGACTTGTTGAAGGACTCATTGGTGTGCCAAATTTTTGGATCAACTCCTTTGTATATTTTGTCTGAAAAATGTTCCTTCTTCAGATTGTTGAATTTGAAGTCCAAGAAAGAATGTTAGTTCTCCCATCATACTCATTTCGAACTCACTTTGCATAAGATTTGAAAATTCCTTGCACAGGAGAGGATTAGCACTCCCAAAGATAATATCATCAACATAAAATTGAATAATGAGATTACCTTCTGATGATCTTTTAATAAACAGAGTAGTGTCTACTTTACCTCTTGTAAATCCGCGATCAATAAGAAATGAGTTGAGTCTTCCGTACCATGCCGGTGGAGCTTGTTTCAGCCCGAACAATGCTTTGGTCAACTTATACACATGGTAGGGAAACTTTGAATCTACAAACCCAGGAGGTTGTTTCATGTATACTTCCTCTTCAATGAAACCATTCAAAAAAGAACTTTTAACATCCATCTGGGATAGCCTGAATCTCTTAAAGAAGCTTCTATTTATAGGCCTTGGAGGCGCTGAACTCTTTCTTATTATTAGAAAGAATTGTTGTCTTAGTTTCATAACATGTTTCAACCCCGGATTTTCATGAATATGGAACCCCATCCACTAGATTTTAGAGTGCTAAATAATTATCTTCGTACTCCAATCCGTACGAAAGGCCCCCTTTCTTTTGGCGGGTATCGCCACGTGGCTTAATCTCGGATCACTCCTTAAGGAATAGGACACAATAATATAACGTACATCAGAGAAGAGAGTACCCCATTTATTAAAAGACAGGCCCCTCGCGTCCTTTCTTAAAAGATGGAGCAATTGTCACTCGACAGCTCAAAGTTGACAGGTACAACCCGCGTGCTTGCCTACTCGTCTTTCACCAGCCTATTTGTACCCAACTACAATCTGTCGCGCCCCCCTTTTTCTCGCGAAATCGGATTTATGACATTTTGGAGGACAACTCATTCCTTTTGGGAATTGGGTTTGATTTGAAGAGTTGCCACCTAATGATTAGGGTGCATTAGGACACCAAGGAGATTTGATTTGAGTAACCAGAGATTGGGTAAGGGCTTGAAATTATTCTAAGGGAAAGGTGTTAGGCACCCCTCAGAATCCACTAGTGTGGTTCCCGGCCAGACTATTATTGTGAATTTAGGTGCAAATAACATGTAGGCAAATAAAAAACTTCAAATAAGAGGGTATTTTCACATAATGGTTTACAAATAAACAAAGTTTGGAAAGAACTTAGAAGAAAGAGTTTGAAATTTTAGAACAAAGAAATAAAGGGAAAGGGGGGGTCCTAGGTTTATTAATAATATGGATCACCCCACACAATGCCCGGTAATCACTCCTCAATGAGGGGCTACGCGTGACATTATTGCGTGGTCATCATATCCATATCTACCCTTCCCACCCCGTTAAGGTATTAAAGCGCAGAATGGTCTCGTTTACTTATTGCATGCTATCACCCGTCCCAATCCTATTAGTCTCGGAGGCATTTAGGACTACTAATCCTAAAGGGGAGGGATATTAGGCTCATTTGTAGTTTCAAAGGCAAAAACTCTAAGGCGACATACAAAACATGTATTGCAAGTTGAGGAAAGCACATAACAAGCAAAGGCTCAGATATACCCCCTTTAAACAAAGAAGCATGTAATTAGCATGCCTTACACATACTGTTTAAGGTCTGATTAAATACTAAACATGAAAGAACTTAAAGGTTGAGACAGACTGATTTATTACATAATTCAAATAAGAAGCCCAAATCAGGTCTGCCAGTTGGTTGTAGTTAATAGAAAAGATTCAGTTTATAGCTTTACCCTAAGGCTTGCTAAAGTGTTGGACAAGGATCCTATAGGCATGGTATCTATTTAATTCAGAAAGCAATGAAATAACAAGGTCTAAAATAAACTGAATACGTACTGGTTAAAAAGGGTAGTCAGGTTATTTAAAAGAAAGTCAAGTTTTAATGAAGGTTATAAGTTCTGCAACTAATAGTACCCGTTATTACTGTCTATACGTGAATGAAGCGATTCAGATTCGATTAGGAGTTCCTATAGGCATAGTTTCTAGGCGTTGTTGATTTTAAGCCTTTGCAGACATGGTATAAAATACAGAAGACTCGTTTTAAACCTATGAGCATGATATCTAGATGCAGAATTAGTTGAAGACCTATGAGCATGATATCTAGATGCTGAATTTGTTTAAGACCTATGAACATGATATCTAGGTGCAATTGAATGTTTAAGACCTATGAACATTATATCTAGGTGCAATTGAACGTGCAGATCTGGATAATCCTGTAGGCATGATTTCTATATGAATACAATAGTCTTATGATCATGATTTCTATATGAAAATGGATATACAGAATTCAGAAGGACCTATAGGCATGATTTCTATATGCATGTGCAGAATTCAAAATACCTATAGACATGGTTTCTACCCTTTTCTGTATACATAGTTACCCGCCCTTTTTGACTAACCATCCCCAAGAGTTTATTACAAATATTACAGCCCGGAATAAGGTAAAAATACATCAGAAAACAAATAAATAAAAGTACAACCAAGGAGAGCCTAATTCAGACTTCACGTCTGAAATATGAGGTAAACCAACTCCAAGAGATCATGATCCAAAGCCTTTCTCCCATTTGAGTGTGTCAAAGTTCCCTAAGAGCCTCAATGGGACTCCGGGCAATGCTCACACCCAGATGTATTATTAGAACAGGGACAAGTGTAGTGTGGAAGGGCTAGCCCTCAAGTGTCCAAGTTCAAAGGGAACTCAAAGGGTCCCAAGGCAAGGCTCACAAGAGGGGGGCAGAACTCAAAGACTAAGAAAGTGTGCAAGTGCAGAACAGAATGTTTAAAGGGGAAAAGGAGAGGGAAACAACTACAATTAAGCACACATAAGGGGATCAGGGGAATAGGGAGGTTGTAAAGAGCCTATTGCTTAGGCAAGGGCAGACTTTAGGCATGCCCAACAATGGAGAGTGCTAGCACATCTATAAGCCTGCCAGAACATATACTATTAGAGGCTAGGATCCCAGGGGATCAAGTTTGATTCATGGACAATAACTTGCAGTATTGCCATGCCCCAAACCATAGCTTAACACATAGGGGGCAGGGGTTTGGGATTCATAATAGAACTGGAAGAAAGAGATCAGTATGCTAGAGTAAGTGTTGAACTGTACAGAAGCAGTAAGCAGACAGGGATACAAAAGCAGTAAATAAACACATTGTTGTGGTGCTAAAAAACCTTAAATCGAGACATACCAGTTTCAAAGAAGCAAATAGAGAGAAAGAAGCAACATGTCTTGTAAACAGGCCACAGTACAAGTAACAAAAGAGAATACTTTTGAGTGTAAATGTAAGTTCAGAAAGACTACGAGTGATGGATGTGTTTGTGTTAATGAAAGAGTCGTGTATTTATAGTGTGAAAAACAGGCAGAAATAAGGTAAGAAAAAATAATTATGGAACTGGGTATCAATTAAAACAATTAGTACAAGACTCCTTTTAATTAGGGAATTCAGACTTAAACGGTAATGAGCAAAAATTGTTTAAGGAAAGAGATCAAATAAGCACCTTGTGCAAAGTAGGCAATTAGGGGTAAATACACAGGAGTTTATTTAGGGGAAGAGTTCTGAAATACACGGTCAAAACAAAATAAGGTAAGAATCAATTAGTACACAGTAAATCAAGGAGTCCGAGATTTGTAATTATTGGTCCATGAATAAATAAAGTCAGAAAGGCTAGGGAAAGTTTTCGACTCAAACCAAGTAACAGGAAAATCAGCAAACAAGGAAAGAAATCAATCACACCTACACAAAGGGAGTCTCAAATTAATCAAAATTTGAAAGACATTTTAGAGGGAAGTTCAGCACATATAAAGAGCACACAAGTATGCTAGGCTGAATTTAGGACAAAGAAAGACGTCATGCAAGTGCAAAATCAGTAGGTAGTAGACTATAGGATCTTGGTAGTCTCATAGGTCATCAATGTAGAAAAGAGAGAGAGAGAGCATCAAATAGCATACAAAGGGTCCAGTAGAAAGATTTTAGAAAAGTTTAGCAGGGAATCAGAACCATACAGAGAAACAAATGTCGAAACAAAGATTTTGAAGCCTAATTAAGTAGTAGATTTCAGAAACTCAAAATAGGTCCAGAGAGGTTAGGGTATTGAAATCAAACAAGTTCAGAGATGAAGAACAAGCAAACCCCATAGCCAATGGTCTCCAAAACTCGAATGAATCCCCAAATTTAGGATCCCTACCATCAATCGAGTGCAGAGATGCAAAGACAAGTAATCAAGGAAGAAGATACTAACAAAACAAGTTCAGAGGTCTCAGAAAAGAACTGAGACCTTTAACATGCTCTTTCAGTAGCAGAAACTCATGAGAAACATAGTAAAAGAACAATATGCGAAACACGGTAGAAGAACTAGTAAGAACACAGTAGAGGAAACATACAAAGAAACCTAGTAGAGGAAACTAATAAGAACACAGTAGGAGAAACATATAAAAACATAGTAAAAGAAACTAATAAGAACATGGTAGAAGAAACATATAAAGAAACACGGTAGAAGAAACTAATAAGAAACATAGTAGAAGAAACAGATAAGAGAAAAAGAAAAAATCAGAGAACATCTAAGTAACTCAAAAAAAACCCTAAATCGAAACAAAGGTTTCGAAATCATAGTTTTTTTTGAGAAAAATCTCGAGAAACTGTTTAAAAGCTCAGGGAAAACACGGATCTAAAGAAATCAAAAGAACCTCAAGGGTTTCAGAGGAACCCGAATGGTGAGAAAGGCTTGGAAAGTCGTTGATCTAAGCAGGGTAAGTCGAAATCAGGCTCGAACAGCCATGGCATGCCGGAGCAAGGCCGGAGACGGCCATAGAACTCGAATAAAACGAAGCCTGGACCAAGCTTCATCGCGGTCAGGCCTTGAATCTTCAAAAACCAGGCGTGTAGGAGTCATAGGAGGTCGGTATAAGACTTCAATGGCCTCGGAAGCCATAGATTCCAGTGGTTTTAGGGTGGAAATAGAGGGAGGCGGCTAGGGTTTCTGAGAGATAATTTGGGAGAGGAGGAATCCAGGGGCGGCTACCGGTGAGAAATGAGTAGGGTTTGGGGGGGTATTGTGAAATTAAAAAGGAAATGAAAAGTGTGAGCCGTTGATCTGTTAGATCAACGACTAGATTAAAAGGGGGACCGGGTGGGTTATTTTAAAGGGTCGTGGTCGGGTAATTTTAGGAATTGGGCTGGATAATTGAAATTGAAATTGGGTTCAATTGGGGGTTGATTTAAGGCTACAATTGAAATAAATGGGGCTAGTTTTTAAATAGCTACTTTTCCTTATTTATTTTATAAAAAATAGTGAAATGATTCTTGGAAATGAATTAAAGGTACTAAAATGATTAGTAATATATAATTAAGAAAATAAAATTACTGGAGTCAATTTTACAATTACAAACACGATTAAATCTTAAAATAGGCTAATATTGCAATTATATGCAATTTAGCTTTAAAAATACTAAATAAATTTGTAAAAATATGCAAATATTATGTTAGCTATATTTTAGTATAAATATAGGAATCCAATATGTGAATTACCAAAATGACAATTTGGAGAATACTTATTGGGTTTTTCTTGATTAAATAGGGCAATAAAATTGATTTAAAAATCTTTAAAAAAATTAAGAAAAAATAGGAAAACCCTTGGACATACTTATATATGCATACATATTCTATTTGGAAGGTATTTTGCATATAAAAATATACAGGGAAAAAGTGGGTATCAACATAATCTCTTCCCTTATAAAAGAAAAAAGGGCCCCTCGGCCAATTGTCACTCGACAGCTCGAAAGCGGATTGTGACGACCCGACCCGTCGTCTCATGTGTTACTGCTCCGTTTTCCCCGTATATTTCTTCTTCATGTTTCGTTATCGGTAGGTGGTGTGTGAGAGTTGTTTTGGATTGGTTTTGATAAGAAATGAGACACTTAGTCTCTTTAAGGAAGGCTTAAGTTGGAAAAGTCAACCGGTTGATGGGTGAGATTTTGATCCGAGGGTCGGAATGGAATTCCGAGAGTTTTTGTAGCTTCGTTATGTAATTTGTGATGTGTGTGCAAAATTTCAGGTCATTCCGACGCCGTTTAGTCGGGTTTTTGATCGAAAGTGCATTTCGGGAGTTTTGAAGAAACTTAGGCTTGAATCCGATGTGAATTGATGATTTTAGTGTTGCTTGATGTATTTTGATGATTGGAGCACGTTCGTATGATGTTTTGGGATACGTTGGTGCCTTTGGTTGAGGTCCCGGGGGCCTCGGGGTGATTTCGGGTGGTCAATCGGACCATTTTTGGACTTGAAGTTTTACAGGTTTTTCAGCTGTGGTGTTGCAGAGTATTTGTGCTTCGCGATCGCGGGTGTGGTGTCGCGATCGCATAGAAGCTTTTTGGGAGGCAGGAAATTTGGCCTATGCGTTCGCATCAGTGGCCACACGATCGCGTAGGGGAAGTTGGACAGCCATCGCGTTCGCGTGTGAGAGGATCGCGGTCGCGTAGTATTAATTGGTAGTGCATCGCATTCGCAGAGCTTAAGTCGCAATCCCATTGAGTTATTTTGAGAAAGCGGGATTTTGTGTTACGCGATCGCGGGGCCTAGGTCGCGATCGCGTAGAAGGAAATGCTGGAGCTGGGCAGTGAGTTTATAAACATTTCATCTGCGATTTTGGGTCATTTTTCCTCCATTGTTGGACCTTTTGAGAGCTTTTTGAAGGAAAATGAAGAGGGATTCAAGGAGAATCGATTGGAGGTAAGATTTTTGAACTTAAAACACGATTATATTGTGTAATTGGTTTAGAAATTCATGGAAATTAAGCCTAAAATTGATGAACTAGGGCTTGAGTTTTTGATATTTCAAATTGGGATTTGATAGGTCATTTGAGCTCGGATTTGGGAGTTCTTGGTATGTATGAACTCGTGGCAAGACGAGGAATCCGGTAATGTGAGTTTTGTATTTTTTCGAGAAGTGGGCCCGGGGCTCGGGTTTTGTTAGTTTCGAGATTTTTGCTATTTCTCGATTGTTTTCGATTGGGTATTGTTCCCTTGGCATATTGTAATGTATTCGCTCTGATTTTGGTTAGATTCGACGCGCGTGGAGACCGATTCGGGGGGCAAAGGCGTCGGAGAGGTAGAGATTCCACCGGTTCGAGGTGAGTAATGATTGTAATGATAATCCTGAGGTTTGAAACCACGGATTGCACCCATAGTGCTATAATTGAGGTGACTTGCACGCAGATAGAGAGCGTGGGGTAGAGCCCGTTGGGGATTTGTGACTTGTTCCGTCCGGTTGTTGATTTTACCGCGTATTTCGCTATGACTTGTTGTTTTTTCACTAGGACTTGGGCTTATTGCATATTTGGGGGCTTATTGCGACTGTTTGAACTCCCTATGAGCTATCATCACTGTTTTTCCTCACTATTTGAAAATATTATTTGAACTCATACATTGTCATTACACTGTTTCATGAACTCAGCTATATTTTTACTCCACTCGAGTTTTAACTGATATTTGAACTACTGTTTGAGCTGAGCATTATTGTTTCTTTACTGATGGCCCGAGGGGCTTATGATTATTTTTGGACTCATTGAGGCGAGGGCATATGTGAGGATAATGCTGAGTGATGTGAGTAGGGCTTTCAGGCCTCAGTGTATTGTGAGGAGGCTTTCAGCCTCGAGTGTATTCTGAGGAGACTTTTCAGGCTCAATGTGCTGTGAGAAGGCTTTCAGGCCTCATGTTGATATTTTGTTCAGGCTTTCATGCCTTGTTGATAGCGCTTGGGCTGTAGGAGCCCTCCGGAGTCTGCACCACCACAGTGAGCACGGGTACCCATCTAGAGTGATTAAATATTGAACAATGGTAACAATGACACTGCATACGCGTTTGGTCAGGTAACAATGACTGACCAGTGTAACAATGGCACTGAATACCGCGTTTGGTCAGGTAACAATGGCTGACTACTGGTTGAGTATGATAAGATTTTTAACTGTTTCAAAAGATTTTTCTTACTATACGTTCACTGGATTCTACTTGTTTATTCTGATGTTGTACTGTGTGATTGATATTGATCCAAGGGGCTGGTACTGTTTTGAGAGGTGCCCGAGGGGCGTACTTTTATGTGCTCATCTTGCTATTTATTTGGCCCTTTTTACCTGTTATACTGTGGTATATTATGCCCGAGGGCGATTTTTCTGTGCTTATCACACTAACTGTTTTGAAATCGTTCCGTAATTATTGAAAAGATCATTTTCAAAGGAGATTTGAATGAGCCAAGATATTTCTAAAGATCTACAGATTTCACTGTTTTCTCAGAAAATTATACCCGGCTTCTATACAGCATGTTGGTTGCTTCACGTGATTTTTTGCTACTCGGGTCCATTATTTACTTTTATTACCACTGAGTTGGAAGTACTCACTTTACTCCCTGCACTCACGTGCAGTTGAAGGTATTGTTCACGTCCCGGTAGCGGTTTATTAGCTGATTGAAGGTAGGGCAAATTGTAGCTGAGCAAGGTGACCGCAAGCGTTCGCGGCACCGGATATTGTCTTTTGATTTTCCAAGAATTTTTCTTTATATATTATTATTGGCCCTTAGTTGTGTTCAAGTTTCTTTAGATGCTCGTGACTTGTGACAACCCCGGTCGGGTTGTGTTGGGTTGTACATACCGGTTATTATTGTCGTTAAGCTATATTCACTATTTATTTATGTTTAATAAATATTAAAGAGACGAATTGGGTTAGTTGGCTGGCTTGTCTTCACGCGAGGCGCCATCACGACGGGTTTGAAATTGGGTCGTGACACGGATCAGTAACAAACCATGTTGCACATGCAAGAAGAATTCGCATAGATTCAGTCGAGCTACTGGGGAAAAGGTTTCGTCATAGTCGACTCCTTCTTTTGTGAATAATCCTTGAGCAACTAATCTGGCTTTGTTTTCTTACAACTTTTCCATCCTCATTCAACTTATTTTGAAGACCCACTTTGTTCCAATTACAGGAACATTTTTCAGGTTTGGGTATCTGGTTTCCATACTTGATTTTGTCGAGTTGATCTAGCTTCTTCTTGCATCGCTTGCACACAGATTGAGTCTTTCAGAGCTTCCTCTATTTTCTTTGGCTCAAACTGAGAAATTAGTGCTATGTTCGCTTTCTTCTGAGAGTCCCCTGGTTTTCATTCCCTCGTGGATCTCTATGATGAATTTTTTGAGGATATTCAGGTCCACTCTCCATTCAATTGGACGAACTATAATGAGTAGTTGATTCTTTGGAGATTCTGGTGGATTGTTGCTGGTTTCATTTAGTTGTCTCTATCAATCATCAGATCTATTATCGACTCTTGAGATTTGCTTGTCTCCTGAATTTCTTGAGCTTGATCTTCATCACCTGCAATATTCCTTTCTCGGCGAAGTGTTGATTTTATCAAATATAACATGTACTGACTCTTCCACACACATTGTGCGTTTATTATAGGCTCTAAAAGATCTATTGTTCAATGAATAACCTAGAAAAAATACATATCACTTCTTGGATCGAATTTTTCAAGATTGTCCTTACATTATGTGAATGAAACACTTACTTCCAAACGGATGAAAGTAACTATATTGGGTCCGTTCCTTTCCAAATTCATAAGGTGTTTTCTTCAAAATAGGCCTTATGAGACATTGGTTGAGAATGTGACATGCCAAGTACTTACTCCTTCTGCCCAGAAGTGATTTGCAAGTGAATTTCTAGTATCATAGTTCTTTCCATATCTTGCAGGGTCCTATTTTTCCTTTCAACGACTCCATTCTGTAGGGTATCTCGGTTTCCACGCCAATTCCCTCCGTTGGGTTTCGTGATGGACCTAGTTTGAAGGACTAGGTAAGCCTACCTAATTTGCGGAAAAAACAACAATAAATAATCAACATTCTAAAATTCTTCTAAAATAAATCCTTTATTCAATGAACATACTTCCCAAACCCGTAGTACAAGTCAATATAGCTCTACCGAGTTTCCTACATTTCTAAACTACAAACCGTATAAAATAAGTACAACATGAAATAATAAATAGGAAGTGATCGAAAGCTGCGAACACGCAGAGACAGGGCTACCAATGGTTCTCCTCGGCAGGATCCGCACAGCACTAGCGAACAATACTGGGATCTGCACAAAAAAAAACTGTGCAAAGTGTTAGTATGAGGCACACCCAGCAGTGCCAGTAAGTATCACACACCCTCGGTAGAAGCTAAGTGAAGAGGACAGTCAGACACCTACCTGGTCAAATGAAATGAACAGGATAGTGAATAATAAAATATCGGATAAAGATGAACGGGTACAATATCAAACAGCGGAGAGAAAATCAAATTTAAACGTAGGCAACAATAAACGGGAGAACACGGGTAGTAAGACGAACATAAGTAATCAGATAAACAGAAGTAAATCAAACACTGACATAAAGAAACGATGACAAGTTAGAATGTATCAAATAACGAAGGCAATGCACCCCTCGATCAACTCCATAATGCTTAATCACAATCCCGACCATCCTGCAAATCCTCGGTTTCTCATATCATAAATCTCAACTTCCAAACCTTCAACACACTATGGCCCCCCATGATTTTTTCCATCTCACTCTTACAAGAGGAATCCAATGCTATACATAGCATAATGTCCGTACAAATGCACTCAAGATGTTTCAAGAAGTCTTTTTTACCTAATATAAGTAAATTACAATTCCTAAATAATATGGGAAAGCCAGCGAGAAAAGATGAAGGTTAGTTTTTTTTAGACAGTCAATTTGAATTAAAGAGAGTACTATTTTTAATTGAATACACATCGAATGGTTATTAACCCTTTACCATGGGATTTAATAATTACATCTTAGTAGAAATCCTTTTAAGTATGAATCAACCTCAGACGATTTTTAAGAAAATTTAGTTGGGAAATTAATTGAGTCAAAAATGTAGATATTATGAGGTTGATGTATTGAATATATATTCAAAGTATACTATAGAGAGGTATTGACAACACTTATGGTTCCAACACAATGATCCCAGCGAGCAAGGGATCTAACCCGTTAAAACACTTGAATTGATAACACGATACACACAACAAGCAGAATGCCGGCATCACCGCTTCGTGCTTTTCCTCACAGAATATCGACAGGGGATCTCTCCGGGGATTCCGTCGCCGTAGTCAAACGTAAATACTTGGGATCTCTGTATCCCGAGGATACTCTTGGTATCCTCAAATATAGTGGTGCTGGGGATCTCTTGGTAATCCCGAGGACTCTCTTGGTATCCATTATATATGTGCTGGGGATCTCTTGGTATCCGAGGATCTTCTTGGTATCCTCAATATATGTGTTGGGGATCTCTTGGTATCCCGAGGATCGCTTTGGTCCTCAAATATATGTGCTGGGGATCTCTTGGTATCCGAGGAAGAGGGTATTTAGGATAAGGGGGATCTCTGGTATCCTCAATTATTGTGTGGGATTCTCTGGATCCGAGCCAACAGATATGAACAATAGCATCCCGGCAAGGGAATCAAACAATATGAACAAATAACAACCCGGCAAGGAACAAAATATAAACAATACTCCCGAAAGGGAATCAACAATATAAACAATACATCCCGGCAAGGGAATCAACAATATAAACAATAGCATCCCGGCAAGGGAATCAACAACAATCCAACAATCCAATCACAATGAAGTTCCACCACCAAGAGTATGATACATAGCAACAAGAGAATCACGGAAAAACTAAGAAAAACACAATAACCATTTTAACAAAACAACAACAGAACAGCTAATTTCAATTAAGGAATTAAGGTCAAGTAACCAGGTAGAGTTAGAGGAAGCTAACAACTCGTATAGAGCATATAGAGGTAAAATTATGCAATTAGACAACTCAATCATAACAGAATACTTCCCATAGGATGAACATAAGGGACTAAGAACCATAAAGGCAATTTTCCCACAAATAAGCCTGAGCACACACTCGTCACCTCGCGTGCACGGACTACAATTGGCATGGAAGACTCATGTCCTAAGGGGAAGTCCCCACACAAGGTTAGACCAGATACTTACCTCAAAGACGACAAACCAATGCTCAAAAATGCACTTCTCGGGTGAAAAGATGTCCGTACGCTCAAATCTAACCAAATTAACTTCAAAGCACAAATAAAACCACATAGAAACTATTCCGGATCATAAATTTCAATCTTTAACTAATCTAAAATTGGTCCAAAAGTCGACCCCCGGGACCACACCTCGAAACCCGACAAATTTAACAAAAATCGAAATACCACTTCAAATAATGAGTTCAACCATAACAAAATTTATTAAATTCCGATGCATTTGGCCCTCAAATCACGATTTTTTGTTTTAGGAATTTCTTCAAAAACCAACATTTTCCTCAACTAAAATCACATTTAAATGATAAAAATGAAGAAAAAATCATGGAATATAATCAATTCTAAGTTAAGAACACTTACCTAAACGTTTTGCTTGAAAAACCCATAAGGAATCGCCCAAAACCGAGCTCTAGAACTCCAAATATGTTAAAATGCGCTAACCCTCGATTTTGGATAACTTATATTCTTCCCAGATATTAAAGCATCGCGAACGCGGAGGAAGTATCGCATTCGCGGAATAGAAAATAGAGGCTGCCCAGATGGTACTTCGCAACGTGACAGCATGCACGCAAACGCGAAGAAGGAAAATATTATGGCCCAGAGATTGCTCTTCGCGAACGCGTGAACTAGTACGTGAACGCGAAGGGTGGGATGGCATAAGTACGGCGAACGCGATGTATCTGAGCGAACGCGATGAATGAAGAGAACAAGCTACGCGAACGCGAGGCTTTTTACGCGAACGCGAAGAAGGAAAATGAGGCGACCAGCAAAGACACTTCGCGAACACGGGAAGGGCTTCGCGAACGCGAGGAGAATATCAGATACCAGAAAACAGCAGTTCAAAAACAAGGGAAAATGACCTGTAGCCCATCCGGAACACACCCGAGGCCCTCGGGGCCTCAACGAAACATGATAAACAAATCCATAACATCATTCAAACTTGTTCCAACCCTCGAATGCTCAAAACAACATCAAAAACACAATTTAACATCAGTTCATGCCGTAAGAACTCCAAAAACTCTAAATTTACGCTTTCGATCAAAATTCTAATCAAACCTCGTTCCGAATGGCCTGAAAATTTTCACACACGTCACATTCAACACTAGCTACTCAACTTCCAGAATTCCATACCGACCCTCGGATCAAAATTTCACTATCGACGGAAAACTTCAATATTCAACTTTCGGCATTCTAGCCTAAATTAGCTACGGACTCCCAAACATAATCCGAACGCGCGCCTAAGTCAAAATCACCATACGAAGCTGTTGAACATATCAAAAATTCATTCTGGGGCCGTTTACTCAAAAGTCCAATTCCGGTTAAATTCTCACCGCTTAAACTCAAAACTAGATTCCTTCTTCTAATTTGACTCTGAGTCATCCATTAACAGAATTCAACCATGCACGCAAGTTGATACTCGTATTATGAAGTTGTTCCAAACCTTACGCGCTGAATGGAGCTTAAATTCTCAAAACGACAGGCCGGTCGTGACATCCTCCCCCTCTTAAAACAAACGTTCATCCCTCGAACGTGCCAGATTTGCCTCGAAGTTCTCAATTCATTTAATGCACACTTCCAGTATACACCCGCGGGTGATCCCAAAGTCACCCTAATCCACATAGATCTGACGACACCATCTCAACTGAAATTAGCCTTTCTAGCAATACCAATAAGCCTTAGAGCCCAACTCCTATCCCCCATTCATTTCTAAAGGGACCTGATTCTAAATCCATATCCGGTATCAGTCTCAACTAGCTGCAACCACTTATGCCCACACCCACAGAGTACAACCACACAACATACACCACACATAGGCTTATAATAACGTTCCTGATCACAATATTTGCCCGAATCAATCCTGCACCCGGCCATAAGCCTCAAATTCGATAGGAACCCTTTTGAACCTCCACAACACCAGAAAACCATACAGCTAACACCCGAATCACCAATTCACATCTAATACCAAACGGGCACACACCCCACAAGCTAGAAACTCAAGAAGCACAGCAGAAATTGACTGGATATGGAAAGGAAACACATAAAGGAACTATCAAACAAGTCCGTCAAGCACATATTTTTATATCAAAACTAACTTACCACTCAATCTAACACAAGAAAGAATTAAAGCATATAAAAGAATCATAAGGATCTCATACTGATTAACTCCCACGCGGTACATCAGCCGGTCTCAACACATCAAATCACATGAAACACGAGGGTCCTACCTCAACTCTAAAATCTCAAGTAGGGTAACACACCAAATCAGCTGGACACTCTCATTAGATCAATTCCGTCATAATTTACAACAAGTACTGGCTCCCACACCGGTGGAGCATAAGAATCACGGCTTCGTAAGCCAAAAATACTCATAAATTACATCCAGCCTACCGAGAAGGCAATAGAAATTTACTACTAGTCTCATAACTCTCGATAATAAACAAAAACAGACGATAGACACGGCTATCACTTATAGAACCTTCCAACAGGGTTACACATAAACAGAGTGTAAATCATGAAACGCACCCATAAGTGGGGTAACAAATAGGGGAACTCACCCCGATAAGCAGAGCTGTAATGAACTACGGATGGTGCTCCACTATAACAAATCAAAAATCATACCCGAATGGCATCATCTGGCGCAACGGCCTTAAGCCTACTATATGAGACACATCAACGGGACAGGCCTCCCCCTCTTGGGCGCCCTCTACTCACCTGAATACCTTGTTGTGACATATCTGCCTGAAATCTAGGGAAATCTCTCACCATGTGGCTAGCATCTCCACACTCAAAGCAACACCTCTACTGACATGGCTGTGGGAACTGTGCGCTATGGGTACTCTAAGACCCATGAACACCTGAATCATTGTGAAGCCTGAAGCGCAAACTGAACTGGCTAACCCACGAACCTCCACCATGTCGTACCCTGCCTCCATAATAAGGGCCAGCAGATCTCTCCGGTCCACGAGGCCTCCTCGCCTCCCTGTACTCTCTCTCTCTCTCTCCAGATCTCGTCTGTCCTCTCGCTCCCGGTCCCATATGCCCTCTAACCGGCGAACGATCCCTACCACCTGCTGAAACGAAACATCTAACTCCAACTCTCGATCCATGCTGAACCGAAGTGACTGAGGTACAAACTCTCTCAAAACATCTCTGAAACTGGACTCATGTAAGTGAAACTCCATCGGCCGATTACCCAACTCGTATGTCCACCACCACTGATAAGCCGCTCCGTCAAGCTGGAACGTAGTAAAAGCAACCGCACTCGTCTCTGCAATACCCATAGTGGTGATAATGCAATGACACTCCCCTATGAAACCTATTGTGCTCTCTTAAGCCAACCCGCTGAATGCAGGAGGGTCACTCTTTCTTGAACCTTGCAAATTCTAAGTTGCTCTCCCTTGGATGTTGCTGCCCTGACCATGGGCTGAACTGGAACCACAAATTGTGTCGCCATGACGCCTGGAACCTGACCAACGGAAACTCACTTCCCTGAGTGTGGTCTAGCTGCGGCACGTACTCCTCGTAGGTCTCTGCCTCTAGCGATACTTGCTCCGGAAGCAGCATCATCGATAACTGTAGCTTGTGTCCTCACCGCCGGTGAGAGAATGGAAGGATAAAAGTTCAAACTCCAAGATCAATAAGCTCGCACGATAAGAATAAAGGAAGCGAGATTGTCCTAATAGTTCTGCAGCCTCTCGAAGATAAGTACAGACATCTCCGTACCGATCCGCAAGACTCTACTAAACTCGCTTATGACTCATAACACCTATGAACCTAGAGCTCTGATACCAACCTGTCACGACCCAATTTCCCCTCTATTGGGTTTCGTGATGGCACATAGTCTTAAGGACTAGGTAAGCCTACTAATTTGCGGAAAAACAACAATAAATAATAACATCTAAAATTCTTCTAAAATAAATCCTTTATTCAATGAACATCTTCCCAGAACCCGGTGGTACAACTCATAAGCTCTACAGAGTTTCGCTACCATTTCTAAACACAACCGTATGGAAATAAGTACAGCAGTGAGAATATAAAATAGGAAGGTGACTCCGAAGCTTGCGAACGCAGCAGCAGGGTTACCATGAGTCTCCTCGGCAAGGATCCGCACAGCCACTAGCGAACAATACCTGGATCTGCATAAAAAAAATGTGCAGAAGTGTAGTATGAGCACACCACAGCGGTGCCCAGTAAGTATCAACACTAACCTCGGTAGAGTAGTGACGAGGAATAGTCAAGACACCTACTGGTCAAATGAAATGAACAGGATATGATAATAAAATATCGAGATAAAGATAACGGGGTAATATCAACAGCGGAGAGAAAATCAAATTACAAACAGTAGGAACAATAAAGGGAGAACACGGGTAGTAACGAGTGACACTAAGTAAATCAACACTGACACAACAGGAACAGAGACAAGTAAGAGTGTATCCAAATAACGAAGGCAATGCCAACTGGATCACTCACATCATGCCTAATACACTATCCCGACCATCGGAAATCCTCGGTTTCTCATATCATAAATCTCAACATCCGATCCTTCACCACATGGCACCTTGTGCTCCCATCATTCCATCCCGTAGTCCCAAACGTAAATACTTGGGGGATTTCTTGGTATCCCGAGGATCTCTTGGTATGCTCAATATATGTGCTGGGGATCTCTTGTATCCCGAGGATCTCTTGGTATCCTCAATATATGTGCCGGGGATCTCTTGGTATCCCGAGGATCTCTTGGTATCCTCAATATATATGTTGGGGATCTCTTGGTATCCCGAGGAGTGCTTGGTATCCTCAATATATATGCTGGGGATCTCTTGGTATCCCGAGGATCTCTTGGTATCCTCAATATATGTGCTGGGGATCTCTTGGTATCCCGAGCCAACAGATATGAACAATAGCATCCCGGCAAGGGAATCAACAATATGAACAAATAACAACCCGGCAAGGGAATCAACAATATAAACAATACATCCCGACAAGGGAATCAACAATATAAACAATACATCCCGGCAAGGGAATCAACAATATAAACAATAGCATCCCGGCAAGGGAATCAACAACAATCCAACAATCCAATCACAATGAAGTTCCACCACCAAGAGTATGATTACATAGCAACAAGAGAATCACGGAAAAACTAAGAAAAACACAATAACCTTAACAAAACAACAACAGAACAACTGATTCAATTAAGGCAATTAAGGTCAAGTAACAGGTAAGAGTTAGAGGAAGCTAACAACATCGTATAGAGCATATAGAGGTAAAATATGCAATTAGACAACTCAATCATAACAGAATACTTCCCATAGGATGAACATAAGGACCTAAGAACCCTAAAGGCAATTTTCCCACAAATAAGCCCGAGCACACACTCGTCACCTCGCGTGCACGGACTACAATTGGCATGGAAGACTCAAGTCCTAAGGAGAAGTCCCCCCCACAAGATTAGGCCAGATACTTACCTCAAAGACGACAAACCAATGCTCAAAAATGCACTTCTCGGGTAAAAAGACCTCCGTACGGCTCAAATCTAACCAAATTAACTTCAAAGCACAAATAAAACACATAAGAAACTATTCCCGATCATAAAGTTTCAATCTTTAACAAAATCTAAAAATTGGTCCAAAAGTCGACCCCCGGGCCGACACCTCGGAACCCGACAAATTTTACAAAATCCGAATACCCATTCCAATACGAGTTCAACCATACAAAATTTATTAAATTCCGATGCCATTTGGCCCCTCAAATCACGATTTTTCGTTTTAGGAATTTCCTTCAAAAACCAACATTTTCCTCAACTAAAATCACAAATTTAATGATAAAAATGAAGAAAAATTCATGGAATATAATCAATTCTAAGATAAGAACACTTACCCAAACGTTTTGCTTGAAAAACTCACAAAGAATCGCCCAAAACCGAGCTCTAGAACTCCAAAAATGTTAAAAATGGCCTAACCCTCGATTTGAATAACTTATATTCTGCCCAGATATTAAAGCATCGCGAAAGCGGAGGAAGTATCGCGTTCGCGAAGAAGAAAAATGAAGGCTGCCCAGATGTGCTTCGCGAACGCGACAGCACACACGCGAACGCGAAGAAGGAAAATATTATGGCCCAGAGATTGCTCTTCGCGAACGCGAAGGGTGGGATGGCAGAAGTACGCGAACGCGATGTACTGATGCGAACGCGATGAATGAAGAGATAGAGCTACGCGAATGCGAGGCTTTTTACGCGAACGTGAAGAAGTAAAATGAGGCGACCAGCAAAGACACTTCACGTACGCAGGAGGGGCTTCGCGAACGCGAAGGAGGATATCAGATACCAGAAACAGCAATTCAAAAACAAGGGAAAATGACCCGTAGCCCATCCGGAACACACCCGAGACCCTCGGGGCCTCAACGAAACATGCAAACATATCCCATAACATCATTCAAACTTGTTCCAACCCTCAGAATGCTCAAAACAACATCAAAACACCAATTTAACATCGGATTCAAGCCTAAGAACTCCAAAAACTCTCAATTTACGCTTTCGATCAAAAAGTCTATCAAACCTCGTTCGAATGGCCTGAAATTTTGCACACACGTCACATTCAACACTACGGAGCTACTCCAACTTCCAGAATTCCATTCCGACCCTCGGATCAAAATTTCACTATCGAACGGAAAACTTCAATATTCAACTTTCGGCATTTCAAGCCTAAATTAGCTACGGACCTCCAAAACATAATCTGAACGCGCGCCTAAGTCCAAAATCACCATACGAAGCTGTTGAATCATCAAAAATTCATTCTGGGGCCGTTTACTCAAAAGTCCAATTCCGGTTAAATTCTCACCGCTTAAACTCCCAAAACTAGATTCCTTCTTCTAATTTGACTCTGAGTCATCCGTTAACTGAATTCAACCATGTACGCAAGTTGATACTCGTATTATGAAGTTGTTCAAAACCTTACGCCGCTGAATGGAGCTTAAATTCTCAAAACGACAGGCCGGGTCGTTACATCGGTGCAGAGAAGTTGTGAGTATATCCTTGATCATTACAGAATTCTTCAAATGCTCTGCTTCACATTCTCCTCCATGATCACTTTAGATTGATGTAATGAGACACCCTTTTCTCTTTCAACCTTCTTATAGAAAATCTCAAAAAAATTCAACGCTTCATCTTTATTAGATAAGAAAATCACCCAAGTAAAACGTGAGTAATCATCAACAATAACAAAAGCATATCGTTTCCCTCCTATGCTAGTAGGCCCAAGTAAATCCATATGAAGCAATTGCAAAGGCTTAGAGGTAGATACAACATCCTTGTTTTTGAAAGAATTTCTAGTTTATATTCCAATTTGACAAGCATCACATATATGATTTCTAGAGAAATGTAGTTTAGGTAAACCAATAACTAACTCATGCTTGAAATTTTTTTTTTATCAAATGCATGCTTGCATGAGCAAGTTTCTTATGCCATAACCAAGGATCATCAGATATTGAAGTTAAACAGTTATGACCTTCTATATTTTCAAATCCATCAAGAATATAAACATTTCCATACCTTTTACCTGGGAGGATTATTTTACCTATCTCATCTCCAATAGCACAACCTGTTTTCTTGAACTTTTCTTCATATCCTGAGTCGCATAGCTGACTTATACTCAGAAGATTGTAGTTAAGTTCGTCAACGAGATAGACCTCAGTGATATCACAGTTGTTATTGAAAGGGACTGTTCCGATACCGACTATTTTTTCTTTTGAATCATCACCGAATTAAACACTTCCTCCGTCTGTTTTTGTGGCTTCCTTAAATAGGTTTTTATCACCTGTCATGTAACTAGAACACGCACTATCTAAGTACTATTTTCCTTTGCGGCTCCTCCTGTGTTGTTCCTGTAAAACATAGTGATTACTTTCTTTTAGGTACCCAAGCTTGCTTGGGTCATAGTTGGTTAGTATTACTTGACTCAGAATTGTTTTTTGGTTTTCAAATCCAAACTGAAACATTTGATTTATGAAATCAACAAAAGGAATATCTATGTCCACTTTTGTTACAGTAGTGACATGTAACTCCTGATCCATTTTGGATGTTTTATTAATCTTAGTACTAATGGACTCTGTTCTGGCTGGTCCTTCTCCAGTTGACTTGTATGTCGCCTGGTTTGACCTGATAAAATTATGACTGGTGGATTTGCACATGCCATTGAGTTGCATTTGCAATTCCTCAAACTCTTCTTGAAGTACTTCTTTTTCGATTTCACATACTTCATGTTTGAGTTTTCAGTCTTTTACTTCTTTGTGGAGTCTCTTTAGTTCATTCATCATTTTTTAAGACTCTTAAAAGTAAGGTCAAGGATATCCTGCAATTCATTACACCTTTCACAGTCATAAGATCTTACCTTGCTTGTTTCACCTCGTGCCATGAAACAGTTCTCTTTGTCATCTTTCCATTCATCGCCTGAAGTGTCCTCATCTGTCCAACATCCTGAAAGTTTGTTCATGTCGTTTTCCAGAATTGTCATGAAGCAAAGATTTGTTATTTCTTCGTGTTCTAAACTGTCTTCATCACTCCAGCTTCCAAATGATTTGTTCTTGTTGAAGCCTCTGGAGATTTTTCTTTTTAGATCTGGACATTCTGCTTGAAAATGTCCAAATCTTCCACACTCAAAACATTTGCCATCATTTTTGTCTTGTTCATTATATTGCCTAGATCGCCTGGGTGGCATCCTTCCTCTTCTCGCATTCCTGTATGTTCTCATTAAACCATCCATGTTTCTTGACACCATGGCAATCCCTTCTTGAAGAGCTTCAAGGTCATCATCGATATCATTTTCTAGTATTTCAGTTGTGGCCTTGAACGCAACAGTTTTCTTCTTTTCTTCCTGGTTTGTTTTCTTGAGATGAGTTTTCTCGATGCTATGAGTTCTCCTCGAAGTTCATCATATGATAACTTATTCAGATCCTGTGATTGAAGTGTGACCACTTTGGTCTACCAAGTAGTTGGTAGGCTTCTAAGAATCTTCCTAACTTGATCACCACTTGAGTATGGTTTGCCAAAAGCTTTTAGGTCGCTAATGATTTTGCTGAATTTGGCAAACATCTCTTCAATAGATTCTCCTTCTTTCATCTGAAAGAGTTCATAATCATGAACCAACATGTTGATATGTGTTTCCTTTACTTTGCTGGCTCCTTCGTATGTAACTTCAAGTTTATCCCACATCTCTTTGGCTGTATCGCAACTGGAGATTTTCTCATACTCTTCACCACTTATAGTATTGTAGAGCAAATTCCTTGCCTTATTGTTGACTTGTACAACAGCCATTTGCTCATCTGCATATGAATGTATATCTTCTGGATCAGCAAGTCGTGAGCAACAGCCAGTAGAGGATAGTTCCCCTTTTTGATAACTCTCTAGAGTTTAACATCATAGGCCTTTGTGTATATTTCCATATGCACTTTCCAGTAAGAGAAATATTGTCCATTGAAGTATGGTGGCCTCACTTGCGCAGTTCCTTCTTGGAAGAGTGCTCCTATAATAACTTGATTTGCCATGATCTTTTCTCACAAGTTGTTAAGCAAAAGAAAAATATGAGCCTTGCTCTGATACAATTTGAAAGTACAGGGGGGGGTTGAATTGTTTATTTTTACATTTAAATCGCTACAAGTTGACTAGTTTTCTAATTAGTCGACTAGATGTAATAACTTGATAACAGTAAAGGTAGAATTTAATATGCAGAAATAAAGTGCAAGAATTAAAGACACCCGAATTATTATACTGGTTCAGATTCAATGTGAATCCAATTCCAGTCCCCTTAGGTTGCAAGGGAGTTCTCTTTCAATGAATGAGTTTCTCGAGTACATATTTGAATGGTGTGATCTACACAAATAGCTCAGTTCCTATATCACTCATTTCTCTTTGATACAATGCCTCACTAGTGTTGTTCTCTCTTTCTTCTCTAACTTGTTACACAACAGATCTAGTAGAGCTACAATTAATGTTTGTTTGCAGTAGAACAAAGAGAGGGTATTTGGTTCGATCAAAGTATATTTGTCTAAGCCTAAGGTTGTGTATAAATACTTTGTAGGAGGCCGTTTGCTGAAGAGATTTGACAACCCAAGAGATTTGATCCTTGGAAAGAGATTTATTCTTTCAAAGAATAATGTTTTTTGCCGTTGCTTTTCCTTGATGAGAGGGCATTGATAGCTTTCTTTCTACAGATCTTGATGAGCGAGTTTTACTCCTTGATTGTTGGTCCTTCAGAAATTAGCAGCTTGCCGTTGCTCTTCCTCTTTGATAGCTTTCCTTCTACATGCTTTGATAACGCGAGTTTTACTCCTTGATTATTGATCCTTCCGAAAATAGCAGCTTGATTGATTATCTTGCAAGATCTTGATTATCTTGCAAGATCTTCGATGTTTCTTTTCCATTTCAATCAATCTCTGATTGATTTCCATTTCGAATCTTCAGATGGTTAATTGATTCCTTCCTTTTGATTTCTTCAATCTTGGATGCTTCCTTGAGTTCCTATACCAAAAGCAGTTATATTATTTTTCATCATTAAAACTAAAACCTAACACACCTTTTAACACTAATTAATAATAAAATTGACTTATTAACCTTTACTGTCTCTTCACATAAACACTCTTAACACATACTCCAACACTATTTACTCCAAAGGCAATTTAGGGAAAAAATAATAATTAAATCATTCTTGAAATATAGTAAAATCAGATATTTTGGACCATAAAAAAATGAAAAAATCACTTAGTATGAACCATAGGAAGTAATAGTTATATTAGTACTATTTTTCTGCTTCAAGCCTGACATTGGCATAAATGGGTTCAATAATTGCACCTGTTTTTCCTCCTCCTAAAAATCTTGGTCTTTTTCCATTTCTCACGTGGTTGCCACCTTTTTATGTTCAATAGGCAAATATCCCAATAAATTCCACATAATTTCAATTTCTCGAGGGCTAAGCAAAATAAAACAGCCAACAATGATTTCTTCCCATAAAAAAACAAGGAAATTACTTTAAGAAAAAAAGAGAATTAAACATCCTAAAATAAGCATATGTTTTCCTATAAATATATTATATTTAATGTGAGCATGCTAGTAATATATAATAGATGGATAGTTTGCCAATGATCACTGCCTAATTACCAAGTGAAAAACTCTAGCTAGGTTTGTATATTATTGCAAATCTTGATATTCTGTTCGTCAATAATTTGGCAACATATCCTACACTACACTTTTTTTTTTGGTATGCTGGGGATTCCTTCTCTATAATGACCCACATGAACGAAAAGATGCTTTTCTATCACCCATCTTTGCTGAACGGAAAGACACACATAAAATCCCAAGCTCCACGCGGTCGCTACATATGTGTCAGGTTCTACAGATCAAATTGTGTTTTCCTAATTTGATTAAGGAATGTAACCTTAAGGGGAAAAGGAGAAACAGAAAGCCGCCACATAAAAGAAAGAAAATGTATTGAACCAGTACAAGTTACTTTAACTTTGTAACCATTTGAAAGAGTGTCTAGGTAGGGCACACAAGGAGTTTAATATCAAAGAGTAGATCTTTGTTTGAAGTCATGTGATTAGTGGCCCCAGATTCTATAATCCAATTGTAATCATTGACCCTAGTTAACATACAAGTACCATAACCAATTCTTACAGATTCAGAAGGAGGAATTAAGTCTGCAGAAGCCATGAGACTGGACTGATGGCCTTGTTCTGATACATGACTCTGTTGTAGCAGGAGCATCATTTGTGTATATTGCTCTTTTGTGACCAGGAATCAAAGAGGCGGATTCAGAAGAATGCTCAGATGGAGAATCAGGATTAGGAGCCTGTTGAACCTCAACATTGCAGCTACTTTCTTCCCTTTAGTAAATGTGAAGTTGGAAGGGAAACCATGATGTTTATAGCATTTTTCAATGGTGTGACCAAGCTTCTTGCAGTATCTACATAGCAGATTAGATTTACTTGGATCAAAATTAATTTTCTGAAAGAACTGATGTGGAGGATTGGCTGGTTTGCTGGCAGGGTTATTGAAATTTGCATTGAAAGAGGATGCCTGAGCCTGAAACTGAGATGAAGGACTAATTTGCCTTTGCCTTTCATCTTGGAGAAGGATAGTGTAAACACTATCAAGAGAAGGTAGAGGATGCATCATGGGCAGGTTGCTCCTCACACCAACATATACATCATTAAGTCCCATAAGGAACTGATGCACCTTAACTTATATATGCAGTATAAGTTTTCAATGAAGGATGTGCGCTTGACCACCTTGCCACCGTCTTACATATTCCGCCCTTTATAATAAAAATAATTTTAAGATGTCTAACAACATAAAGTATGTAACGAACATATGAAGAAAGGTCGTTACAGTAACAAAATATCGGTCACATGCATGTGTCCGATATTGGCCAAAGACAATGTTTGTAACTAAAAATTAAAAGACACATTTTGTAACGTAAAAAGCTACTTTATACGCTAAGGTTAGATGAATTTATATAATTAAATTAAAAGCTGCATTTATTCAAGGCTAGCCCAATAGATGAAGAGAATTAAATCAACATCCTAATTAATGCAATTTAATTATGGATACAGAATTAACTATATAAAGGAAAACTCTTGATCAAATCTAGAAGGAACCCAAAAAGAGAAAAATTAAAGAGAAGCTAAAATAAATGGCGCGTCTCTTTGGTACCATATGCATTATCGTAATAGTATTCACATTCATTACTGAAATATCTTTGGGTGAAGATGATATTGAAAAGGCTCTTCGGTTGGCCAATGATATAGCTCATAAGGAATTATTTCCGAACGATTACGTAGAGTGTGCCATTCACTTATTGTATCAAGTTTCTGTGTTTGTTGAAGCCGCAACTAAAAACTATCATAAAGGCCAGTTAAAAGAAGTCATCAATCAGATGAATAACGCCATAAACGAGATCGATAATTGTGCAGATTATACGCTTGATACGCCATTCATGTTTGGGGGTCCAGAAGATATTGCCCAACTTGAGGAACTTCTCAAGAAAGTTAAGAAAGAAGCTTTCTCAAAATTAAGAAGCCAGAGATTAGGACCGGCCTTGAGCCCAGCCTAGCTACCTCAATGATTTAGTATTGAGCTGGCTCATGTATTTTTTAATCTTAATTGCTCCGCATATTTAATTCGTCTTTTGTGCTAGCTATTCATAACCATATTATGTTTCAGCCTATAATGTAGATTTTACGCAAACCACTCGTTTATTATATTTACTGAAACTAAACTCTATTAGTATGTGTTAACCCATGGAATACTCAATGGAGGATCTACATTATGTCATATGGGTGCTTAAACATCCATTGCTTTTGAAAACAACACTACTACTTACATAAAAAAATTAGTAATTTATATAAATATATTAAATAAACACCCAGTCTAAGTAGTAATTTTCAAATTAAGAATAGTTGAGCATCCACAATCTAAAAATTCTAGATCCGCCACTGGAAATACTTGCAAATTCTACATTTACGTTTTTGTTCTCTCTCCGTAGCACAGCTACACTTTGTTCTCTACCATACCATTCCACTAATCGGGAGTAGGGACAAAGAAAACCAGCAAAATAAAAAATAAAACAAAACCTCAATAACATATTGCTAGTTCTACCATACCCATTACCTGTTAACCAAGTACTCAACATTTAACTGGTAGTCCAAGTTGAAAATTAAACAATTGCTTTATTAGGAAAACCATTAATAAAACCAAGACCGCCTCTGTTTTCTTCTAAATAACTGGTTTTCTATTCTCCATTATCAAACCAAGATGTACAGAAACTAATTATTTAATTCTTTTTTTTCCAAAAACAAATCATTTGAATAATCCATCAATTATTTTCCAAGAAAAAGCCTTATAATTACTTTTCATTCATTCCAGTGTCCAGGTGGCAGTTTTTTCTTTGCCCACTGCCTTCAAAACCATCACTCTGATGGTAAGCAACTACGTACTACTCTAGTACAGTATATACATAAACTTTCATGATACCCTTAATCACAATTCACAACAATCTTCAAACCCATAACTTTAAATCAATTTCGCTGCTAAAATCACCAAACAAGAATTCAGAAATGGAGGGAAACAATTCAGTTCCAGCGAGCTCACCGTGTGGAATTGGAACTCTGGGTCGTCACTTGGCTCGGCGGCTTGTACAAATCGGCGTGAAGGACGTGTTTTCAGTTCCCAGTGACTTCAACTTGACGTTGTTGGATCATCTCATAGCCGAGCCGGAGCTGAATTTGATCGGCTGCTGTAACGAGCTTAATGTTGGGTACGCTGCGGACGGGTACGCACGTGCGAAAGGGGTGGGAGCGTGTGTAGTGACGTTCACTGTAGGGGGACTGAGTGTGCTTAATGATATTGCTGGGGCCTACAGTGAGAATTTGCCTCTCATTTGTATTGTTGGTGGGCCTAATTCCAATGACCATGGGACTAACAGGATTTTGCATCATAGTATTGGAGTGCCAGATTTTAGTCAGGAACTTAGATGTTTCCAAACTGTTACTTGCACTCAGGTATGTTCATCTATTCCCTGCTTATATGTTCATTTTCTATTGTACCTTGTGTAGCAAAGTTTGCACGCTATAAAGAATAGCAGAAGAAGAGTATTATTTGGAAACCTTCTGCTAGCCCAAGATCGTTAAATAAGATTGGAGGATTCAACTAAAGAAGAGAAAGCTTGAAAAGAGAAGAGAGATTTTTGAAAGGAAAACTTTGTTATTGAAGAAGACTTTCTTGAATTTGGCTTCATTACAAATGAACAAGACATCCCCTATTTATACTAGCCTATGGATGATTCTAGATATGATTCTAGATAATGTACTACGAAGATTCTAGCAACCTTATCTTCTAACAACACTCTAGAATATCTATCTTCCCACAATATTCTAGAACATCTAGATATGTCTACTAGATAAATATCAAGGATACTATACTAGGACATTCTAGAGGATTCTATATTTTTCAAAAAATCAACTTTATTTTTTTTTCACACTCCCCCTTAAAGTGATGTTTTGGAAACTACTCGAAGCTTGTCACAGAAGAACTTGAACGAAGCTTTAGCAAGTGACTTGGTGAAGATATCCGCTTATTCTCCTGACTTCGCACTTCCAAAGTATTGATAGTTCCATGAAGAACATTTTTCCCGAATAAAGTGATGTTCCACCTCAATGTGTTTAGTTCTTGCATGGAATACTGGATTGTTTGCAAGCTTGATGGCACTTTGATTATCTCCATAGATCATAGTTGGCTTTGATATAGGTAGATGCAAGTCTTCAGCAAGTCTTTGTAGCCATACACATTCTTGAGCAGTAAGAGCAGTTGTTTTATACTCCGCCTCCGTGGTTCACAAGGAAACTGAGTCTTGCTTCTTGCTACACCAAGAAACACTTGTTCCACCACAGAGAAATATATAGCCCGATGTAGATCTTCGGTCATCCAAATCACCACCAAAATCAGCATCTGTATAACCAGCTAACACCAAATCATTCTTCTTCTGGAAGAACAAGCCTATGTCTGATGTTGAGTTGATATACTTTAGAATCCTGTTTGCAGCTTCTAAGTGAGGCTTTCTTGGCCTTTTCATAAATCTGCTTACATATCCCACTGAGAAGGCAATGTCCGGCCTTGTAATAGTCAAGTTCAGGAGACTTCCAACAAGATCCTGAAAAGGCTTGGGATCGGCATGAAGTGAGCCTTTGTCCCGCCTTAACATTGTACTTATCTCAAGAGGAGTAGAACATGTTTTGCTTTGCTTCAATCCAAACCTATCAACAAGTTTCTTGGCATATCCTTCTTGAGTGACAAAGATACCTTTGTTCATGTTTGTCACCTCTAAGCCAAGAAAATGGTGTAGCTCTCCCAACTTCTTGATGTCAAATCTTATGGAAAGCTCATCTTGAAGCCTAGAAACTTCATCTTTATTGTTTCCTGTTATTATCATATCATCCACGTACAAAAGAACAACCATATGCAAGTCTCCTTGATTTTTAACAAATAAGCTAGGATCTGATTGTGATGCATCACAGCCACAAAAATGTAGATATTGAGCAATTTTTCCATACCATGCTCGTGGAGCTTGCTTGAGGCCACAAAGAGCCTTCTTAAGTTTGCAGACATAATCAGGATGTAAGTTAGAGACATACCCGGGTGGTTGCTCCATATAAATATCTTTGTCAAGCTCTCCATATAAGAAAGCATTCTTCACGTCAAGTTGCCATAACTTCCAATTATGCAAGGCTGCCAAGGCTAGCACAACTCGGACAGTGATCATTTTAGCCACCGGACTGAAGGTTTCTTCATAATCTTCATCGTACTTTTGAGAAAATCCCAGAGCAACAAGCCTTGCTTTATATCTATCTATGCTGCCATATGCTCTTCATTTGATTTTGTAAACCCATTTACAAGAAATGGATTGTACGTCCTTCGGCTTTGGTACAAGGCTCCAAGTTTGATTTTTCATCAGAGCCTCCATTTCATCATCTATAGCAAGCTCCCATTCTTTGACTCCTTTAGCTTCTTCGAATGAGGAAGGTTCTTCATCATCAATTTGTCTTGCAAAGAAACAGGAATACGTACTAACAAAATTTTCATCTCAGAAGCGAGCTGGCTTGATAATAGTTTTTTTTGGCCTTCCCGAACCACTTGAATTATCTTCTTGTTGAGTTTCATGTTGTTGAGGTCCAGGACTCCCCCTTTCTCTTAACTCCTCGGCGGCTGTATTATCTAAAGAAGCACCTGCAATGGGCAAGCTTGAATCTCCAGTATTTAAGGTTTTTGAACTTGCTCCATCCAATGCAGCTCCATAATACAAAGACACTTCGTCGAATATGACATCCCTTAAGACAACAAAGAGATGAGTTTTAGGATCCATGCACTTCCATCCCTTTTTTTCTTTCATCATATCCGACAAAGATGCATTTCCTTGCCTTGGCATCTAACTTGCTCCGTTGAGAATCTAGAATGTGAACATAACAAATAGAGCTAAAAACCCTGACGTGTTTCATGCTAGGCATTTCTCCAAATGAACAAGACACCCCCTATTTATACTAGCCTATGGATAATTCTAGATATGATTCTAGATAATGTACAAAGAAGATTCTAGCAACCTTATCTTCTAACAACACTCTAGAATATCTAGACATGTCTTATCTTCCCACAACATTCTAGAACATCTAGATATGTCTACTAGATAAATATCAAGGATATTATACTAGGACATTCTAGAGGATTCTATATTTTTCCGAAAAATCAACTTTATTTTTCCAAGAAACTCATCTGATGTGAACTCACCGCCATTATCAGTTCGCAACCGCCTTATTCTGGAATCGAGTTCACCTTCAACTGTTTATTTGAACTCCACAAACTTACTGAAAACTTCTGACTTGTGCTTCAAAAAATAAACCCAAGTGAATCTAGTAAAATCATCAAGGAAAATTAGCATATAAGAATAGCCTAAAAATAAAGGAGTTCCCGTTGGCCCCATAAAGTCACTGTGAATAAGTTCTAGTGAGGCATTGCATCTTGACAAGGATCTGTCAAATGAAAGACGATGTGCCTTTCCATATTGACATCCTTCACAAACCTCTCCTCCAACAAAATTTCTTAAGTTAGGAAAACCTTTTACTAGATTCAACTTTACCATGGCTTTTAATTTGTCCATGCTTAGATGTCCAAGTCTAGCATGCCAAAGATGTGTATTATCATTGCTACTCATCTTCTCAATATATGAATTAGAGGCAGATAAGACATATAAATCGTTAACTCTTTTACCTGAGTGAACGATATCTGCCTTGAGCACCTTCATATTTCGAAGGACCTTCACATCATGTGGGCCGAATAGCAAATAGTTTCCAACATCTACAGCATTTGCAATTGAAAATAGATTTTTCTTCATTCCTGGAACATGAAACACACTGTTGAGGGTGATAGTATCTTTTTTGCTTCTCGTTGATCACAACACTGCCTTCCTTCTCAACATTATGGATTGTATTATCCGTTGTAACAATGACATCATCTCCGTTTTATTTGCGAAAGGTGGAGAATTTGGATTGATCTCCAGTGAGATGGTGCCCACATCCTGAATCCACGATCCAGTCTCTTTCAAAATTTATGGAAGCCATGGCATTTATTTCTCGAGTCTCCGCTGCGAAGCACTTTCCCCAGTCTTCTTCTTTTTTCTTCTTCTTCAGCAACTTTCTTGGTTTGAGCCATATTGCTCTCTTTGGCTCGACAATATCTTTTTATATGCCCGACTTTGCCACAACGGTAACATTTTAAAAGCTTTTTACTGTTACTGGAAGACTCCCCCTTCTTTCCTGGCGAGCTTGAACCACTTGAGGATTGAAAGTACATGCTATCTCATGATTTCCCTTTATAGTTTCTCTTATCACCGACAAGAGCATTTCCTTCCCCTTCTTTGATAGATACACCAGCCATCTGTTTGGCTAGTAGCTCTTGTGACGACAACAATGTTTAACCAAAAAATAGGAAATTTGGTCAAAGCATAATTTTAGAAGAACTCGGGTTACTAATAATCAAAAAAAGAAAATAATTGTATCACAATAAAAGAAAATCGGACTGAGAAGTAGTCGAATAAGCAATGTAAATAAGTATATTTCAATAATAATCAGTGTCCCCCATACAAATGTTACTTCTCTCCCTTTTATAGCTATTTCCAAGTACAACGTTTCTTTCCTTTCATAATAGAGCCATTATGAGAATTTAATGACATTAATAAAATGTTATAATTAGCAATCATAACTGTTTCGCGAAGATTCTATAACGTTTCCTATCATTTACGCTCATTAATTACAGACATTATGAATTTATACGTTTTATTGCCTTGGTTCATTCCACCAGTGTCTCTTCAAATTATCAAGAGGCCCGAGTGACCGTTCCTTCTTTTCTTCATGATACTTCGCCCGTACCTAATAATATTCGTGTCTCTTTAAGTACTCTTTGCCAGCTGTCATTCTTCTAATAAATCCACGCGTCTTGACATGTCAGCCACATAATTAATTCTAAGTGTAATAGCGATTTTTTCCCAATACAGATAGTCCCCCCTCCCCCCCCCCCCCCCCCCACTTGCCATTTATTCAACAATGAATATTTGGGAAGTGGATCTCATTAAAGTGGGAATTTTACCGCCCTTTCCCACATACCATTATACTTTCTTCTGAACTGACACTTTGTATGTCACTTCCATTTAATGCGTGTGACGCGTGGTGCCCTACGATTGGTTCTGTAACTCCCCAGCGCCTTTTAGGGTTTTTTACGGCTACATCAACCATGAAGTGACAGTTTTCATTATGACGTTTTCATCATTACCTTTTTGTTTGACGGTTTCTTCTGAGTATAAATATATCATTTGTCTTTTCTTTCATGGAAAAGTCTTCCATATTTGGCCGTTCAATCTTCTCTTCTTCTTCGTACAGATATGTCTTCTTCAAACCCTGATCCTCAAACAGGATGTCCGAATCACGTCAAATCAGTTCCGTTTCACACCAAATTCCACAGATAAGGTATAATTTTATTTTGGACTTGTACCGGGCTTCGAAACTAAAATACGGGCCCGATACCAACAAGATCAAACATTAACAAATTCTTAAAACCATTTAATTTTAAGTCTTTCAATTTTCATCAAAAATTCATTTCTCGAGCTAGGGACCTCAAAATTCGATTCCAGGTATACGCCCAGGTCCCATATTTTTATATGGACCCACTGGGACTGTCAAAATACGAGTCCGGGTCCGTTTACTCAAAACGTCGGCCGAAGTCAACTAAATCAACTTTAAAAGCAAAAAATATTATTTTTATTAACTTTCAACATAAAAGCTTTGTGGAAACACGCCCAGACTGCGCAAGCAAATCGAGGAGAAATAAAATGAGGTTTTGAAGGTCTCAAAGCACGGATCAAGTTCTAAAACATAAGATGACCTTTGGGTCATCACATTCTCCACCTCTAAAATAATCGTTCGTCCTCGAACGGACATAGAAAAGTACCTGAGCTAGTGAAAAGGTGGGGATATCTGCTTCGCATATCAGACTCGAACTCCCAGGTAGCTGCCTCAACAGGCTGACCTCTTTACTGCAATCGAATTGAAGGATAACTCTTCCATCTCAACTAACGAACCTGCTGTTCTAGAATAGCTACTGGCTCCTCCTCGTAGGTCAAATCCTTGTCCAACTGGACAGTGCTGAAATCTAACACATGGGATGGATCGCCATGATACTTCCAAAGCATGGACACATGGAACTGGATGTACCGCTGATAATCCTGGTGGCAATGCAAGTCTGTAGGCCATATCTCCCACTCGCTCAAGGATCTCAAAAGGCCCGATATACCTAGGGCTTAACTTGCCCTTCTTTCCAAACATCATTACACCCTTCATGGGCGATCCGGAAGCAACACTCTATTTCCGACCATGAATGCCATATCACGGACCTTACGGCAGGCATAACTCTTTTGCTTGGACTGAGCTGTAGGAAGTCTATCCTGAATGATCTTAACCTTATCCAAGGCATCCTGTACCAAATATGTACCCAATAACCGAGCCTCTCCCGGCTCAAACCATCCAACCGGTGATCGACACTGTCTACCATATAATGCCTCATAGGGAGCCATCTGGATGCTCGACTGATAGCTGTTGTGTTAGGCAAACTCCGCTAATGGCAAGAACTGATCCCAAGAACCTCCAAAGTCAATGACACAAGCGCGGAGCATATCCTCCAAGATCTGAATAGTACGTTCGGACCGTCTGTCCATCTGAGGATGAAATGCTATGCTCAACTCGACCCGCGTACCCAACTCACAATGTACTGCCCTCTAGAAGTGCGAGGTAAACTGTGTACCTCAATCAGAAATGATAGACACGGGCACACCATGAAGATGAACGTTCTCACGAATATAAATCTCTAACCGCTCCGAAGAATAGGAAATTGCCACACGAATGAAATGCGCTGACTTGGTCAGTCTATCCACAATAACCCAAACTGCATTGAACTTCCTCTGAGTCTATGGGAGTCCAACAACGAAATCCATAGTAATACGCTTCTACTTCCACTCAGGAATCTCTATCTTCGGAAGCAAACCACCAGGTCTCTGATGCTCGTACTTTACTTGCTGACAATTTAGACACCGACCTACATATGCGATAATATCCTTCTTCATCCTCCTACACCAAAAATGCTTCCACAAGTCCTGATACATCTTGGCGGCGATCGGATGAATAGAATACCGGGAACTGTGAGCCTCGTCTAGAATCAACACACGAAGTCCATCCACATTAGGCACACAAACACGACCCTGCATCCTCAAAACTGCATCATCTCCAACCGTAACCTGCTTGGCATCACCGTGCTGCACTGTGTCCCTAAGGATAAGCAAATGAGGGTCATCATACTACCGCTCCCTGATACGCTCAAACAAGGAAGATCGAGTGGTTGTGCAAGCTAAAACACGACTGGTCTCAGAAACATCCAACCTCAAGAACTGACTGGCTAAGGCCTGAACATCTAATGCACGCGGTCTCTCACCGACTGGAATGTACACAAGGCTGCCCATACTAGATGACTTCCTACTCAAAGCATCAGCCACCACATTGGCCTTCCCGAGATGATATAAGATGGTGATATCATAGTCTTTCAATAGTTCTAACCACCTTCTCTGTCTCAAATTGAGCTCCTTTTGCTTGCACAAATACTGCAAACTCTTATGATCCGTGAACACCTCACACGACACGCCATATAGATAGTGCCTCCAAATCTTCAGCAAGTGAACAATGGCTGCCAGCTCCAAGTCAAGAACAGGATAATTCTTCTCGTGAAGCATGTGCAATAACCTTGCCACCCTGCATCACTACCGCACCAAGTCCAATACGAGACACATTACAATATACTATATCGGGCTCTCAACCTGTAGGCAACACCAACACCGGCGTCGTAGTCAAAGCAGTCTTGAGCTTCTGAAAGCTTGCCTTACACTCGTCCGACCATCTGAACGGGGAACCCTTCTAGGTCAACCTAGTCATTGGGGATGCTATAGATGAGAACCCTTCCACAAACCGACGGTAATAACCCGCCAATCCCAAGAAACTCTAGATTTCTGTAGCTGATGTGGGTCTACGCCAGTCCTTGACTACCTCAATCTTCTTAGGATCCACCTGAATACCCTCTGCTGATACAACGTGACCCAAGAAAGATACTGAACTCAACCAAAACTCGCATTTTGAAAACTTAGCATATAAATGGTTGTCTCTCAAAGTCTGAAGAACGACCTGAAGATGCTGCTCATGCTCCTCTCGAGTGCGGGAGTAGATCAAGATATCATCAATAAAAATAATCACAAAGGAATCCAGATAGGGCTTGAACACCTAGTTCATCAAATCCATGAATGATGCTGGGGCATTTGTCAGCCAAAATGACATCACTAGAAACTCATAATGCTCATACCGAGTCCGAAAAGCTATCTTAGGGACATCGGATGCCCTAATCCTCAACTGATGGTAGCCCGACCTCACCTTTGCACCCTGAAGCTGGTCAAATAAGTCATCAATCCTCGGCAATGGATACTTGTTCTTGATAGTGACCTTGTTCAACTGCCAATAATCTATGCACATCCTCATCGACCCATCATTTTTATTTACAAATAACACGGGCGCACCCCAAAGAGAGACAATGGGTATAATAAAGCACTAATCAAGCAAATCTTGCAACTTCTCCTTCAACTCTTTCAACTCTGGTGGGGCCAGCGGTATGGCAGAATAGAAATGGGCTGAGTGCCTGGAACCAAATCAATACAGAAATAAATATCCATGTCAGATGGTATCCCCGACTGGTCTGCAGGAAACACCTTTGGAAACTCCCGAACAACTGGCACGGAATCCATGGAAGGAACCTCAGCACTAGAATCACGAACATAAGCCAGATAAGCTAGACACCCCTTCTCGACCATACGTCGAGCTTTTATATAAGAGACAACCCTACAGGTAGAATGTCCTGGAATCTCTCTCCACTCTATCGAGGCAACCCCGGCAAGGCTAATGTCATTGTCTTGGCGTGACAGTCCAATATAGCATGATAAGGTTATAATTAATCCATCCCCAAAATGACATCAAAATCATCTATATCGAGAAGTAGGAGATCTACACGAGTCTCAAAACCGCCAATAATGACCAGACACGAACGATAGACACGATCTACAACAATAGAATCCCCCACAGGTATGGACACATACACGGGAGAACTCAAAGAATCACGAGGCACAACCAAATATGAAGCAAAGTAAGATGACACATAGGAGTATGTAGACCCTGGATCAAATAGAACTGAAGCATCTCTATTGCAAATTGAAACAGGACCTGTGATAACAGCATCGAATGACTCAACCTCAAGCCTGGCTAGAAAAGCATAACAGGGCTGGGCCCCCACCACTCTGAACCATATATCTGGGACGGCCTCTTGCTGGCTGGCCTCCACCTCTAGCGGCCTGGCCTTCACCTCTAATGGCCTGACCTCCACCTCTAGTGGCTTGACCTCTACCTCTATCTCCCTTACCCCTACCTCTAGCTAGCTGAGCGGGCGATGGCACGTCCAGTGCCGGAATCATGGTACGAGAACCCTGCTCCTGTGGCAGAACGCTCACCAATCTCGGACAGGTCCTCCAGATATGCCCATAATCACCACACTCAAAACATCCATCCTGATAATGTGGTTGTGGAAACTGAGACTGACCCAAACGAGTCGAGTAACCGCAATAATAACTCTGAATAGGAGGTGCTCTGATAGGAGCTGGTGGTGCACTATAAGCTGGTTGCCCTGAAGAAGTTACATAAGGACCACGACTCCCTAAAGCTCCATGGGATGTCTGAAGTGCTGAATGAAATGGCCTGGGAGGATGACCCCTACCAAAAGTATCTCGACCTCCAGATAAGGCCCCACTAAATCCACCGGAGTGATGCAGCCTCTTGGCAGACCCCTGACCACTCCCTTGAGCTAGAACCATCTCAACTCGTCTGGTAACATTGGCTGCATCCTAGAAAGAAATCTCACTCCCTGTCTCTTTATCCATCTGCAATCTGCTAGACTGAGCAAGTCCCTCAATAAACCTCATCACCCTCTCTCTCTCTCTCGGTAGGAAGTATAAGAAGAGCATGACGGGCCAAATCAATAAAGCGGGTCTCGTACTGAGTGACGGACATACTGCCCTGCTGGAGACGCTCAAACTACCTACGATAGTCCTCTTTCAGTGTAATAGGAAGGAACTTCTCGAGAAATATCTGAGAGAACTGGTCCCAAGTCAAAGTAGGCGACCCAGCTGGTCTAGTCAACACAAAATCATTCCACCATCTCTTGGCGGACCCTATCATCTGGAACGCAGCAAAATTGACCCCATTGGTCTCCACAATCCCCGTGTTCCACAGCATATCATAGCAGCGGTCAAGATAATTCTGTGGGTCCTCAGAAGCTGCCGCACTGTAATAAACTGGAAAGAGCTTGGTGAACTTATCCAATCTCAACAAAACCTCAGAAGACATAGCTGATCTGTCACCGGTCTGTGCTGAAACACCCGACGGAACTGCCCCAACTGGCTGAGCTGCTGGAGTCTGAAATTGAGGAACCATCTGCTCCAGAGTGTGAGTAGCGGGAATCTGAACTCCTCCCCCAACCCGAGGACGGCTGGTGCCACAGGAAATGTGTCGGTCTGAGCAACACTCTCCATAAAGCTCACTAGACAGACCAAAGCATCCTGAAGTACCGGGGTAGCAATGAATCCCTATGGAACCTGAGCTGGCCTTACTGGAACGGTCTGGGCTGGAGCCTTCTAATCAAACTCTTCCTGAGGCTCCACCGCTGGTGCTGCTCCTCGAGCTCTAGGTGAGCCCTACCCCTGCCCCGGCCTCTAGCACGGCCTCTGCCTCTGCCCCTCATAGGAGCTACCACTAGGGGCACTGGCTGTT
This sequence comes from Nicotiana attenuata, assembly GCF_001879085.1. Classification (NCBI taxonomy): domain Eukaryota; kingdom Viridiplantae; phylum Streptophyta; class Magnoliopsida; order Solanales; family Solanaceae; genus Nicotiana; species Nicotiana attenuata. The sequence continues at coordinate 39,538,395 of NC_031990.1, forward strand.
GCTCAACTGATGAAGCGGTACATGTTCTCGCCATTTGCGAAGGAACAAGGGTAGAGAATTCAATTAGCATTGAGAGATCAAATTGCACGACAGAGAAGAATAGAAGTAAAATTGTTCCTAAACTCTGTAGCCTCTAGGGGATAAGCACATACGTCTGCGTACCGATCCCTCACACTCTACTAAGCTGTTCATGAATTGTGAGACCTAGGCAATAATTGCGAAAATAAGTAAATAGCCTCTATGCTTATATACTATTGCTATTACTACCCAGATTCCGGTGTCACAATCCACAAACACACTATGATTTTCTACAAACATCAGTCTGAAAGAAATTACAATTATTTAGGAAATAAAGTAAAATAGTAATATAAAGACGTAGAAGGGGATGCCAGGGCTTGCGGACGCCAGAAGGACTACCTTGGGTCTCCTAGTTAAAATATATGCAGCCGACCTCTCAGTCAACCACTACTTGCTCCAAAATCTGCACAGAAAGTGCAAAGTGCCGTATCAGTACAACCGACCCCATGTACTGGTAAGTGCTGAGCCTAACCTCGACGAGGTAGTGAAGAGGCTACGGCGGGGCAATTACAATATAATCTGCATACATTGTATAATAAAAGCAGAAAGAAGAACGGAACAAGATAAAACAGTAACTTGTAGGAATGAATACAGAACTCAAGTATCTTATCAGTATCCAGCTATAAGCAATCCTTAAGTGAAATACAAAACTACAGAATAACTTACACAGTAGAAGAATGATACATAAACACACAAACTGATGCAGTGCGCATCTCGATCCCACCATATAATCCATATCAATATGAATATTCACCTTTATTACTCCATATCAATCCACCCTTATTCTTGTTGTTGCAGCGTGCAACCCGATCCCACCGTATAATAGCAATTCACCTTTATTCCTCCTGTATATATCACCCTTATTCCTCCTGTTGCAGCGCGCACCCTGATCCCATCATATAATAGCATTTCACCCTTATTCCTCCTCAGTATATATCACCCGTATTACTCCTATTGCTGCGTGCAACCCGATCCCACCATATCAGTACCAATTACACAATAAGAACAGAAATTTTACCATTTATCTCAAAACTCTCCACAATATTTAAACCTCAAACCAAAGCAAAGGGAAAGCTTGTACATTATGAAACTTCACACAAATAATACTACCCAGCGAAACCAATCCAAAATATACCATAAAACACCGATAAACCAGCTTAAGCCAATAATATGAGACAATGAAACTACGGGATATCTAATAGCTTCAATAACGAACAATATCTAACAAGTACCAATTAAACATGGGAATACCAGTAATTCATGTAACAGTTAAGGCAGAGGAGACAATATAATAAGAACGTGAAGAAGACAGGCAAAAACAGATAAATTGGCGACGCATCGGTACTCGTCACCTCACCTATATGCCACTCACATGAATTTTCACATAGCAATTAAGCCAAGGATTCCTAATCCCTCGAGTCAAAGTTAGAAACAACATTTACCTCGCTCCAAGGCCCAACTCAAAGCTCAACCACCGCTTTTCCCTTCACACAATCCTCCGGACCAATCGAATCTTTCAATTCACCAACCAAATAATTCAATTTAAACCTTAGGAACTACCCACGATTGCAAGGAATTCAAATTAGGCCATTTTGAAAAAGTCAACAACTGGGCCCGCTTGGTCCAAACCCAAAATTCAGACCAAAACCCGATTACCCAATCACCCCCGAGCCCGGACATATAATTAGTTTTGGAATCCGACCTCAATTCGATGTCTAAATCCCCAAATTTCGAGATCCCTAGTTCTTACCCAAAAATCTCCTATTCCACCATAAAAATCTTAGATTCTAGGTTGAAATCTTGTAAAATAAAGTGAAAGATTGAAAGAAACTAGTTTAGAATCACCTACATATGATTTGGGGAAGAAATGGTCTTTGGAAAATCGCCTAGAGGGTTTCTTGTTTTGAAAATTTTGAGAAATGAGCAAAAGTCCCGTCTAAGTAGGTTTTACACAGCTGCAGATGTCGCATTTGCGACCTGAGCTTGCAATTGCGAAGCTCGCAAATACAAAGGGACCATCGCAAATGCGAGGTCCTTCACACCTCTGCTGCTTTTGCAATTGCGAAGGTAAGTTCGCAATTGCGAACATGAACCTCCGCAAATGCGACAAAAAGATCGCATTTGCGATCACTGCCACTCCCAGCTTTACTTCGCAAATGTGAAGAATTCTTCGCAATTGCGAAGACTTTATGGCCCGGCTTCTCTTCTCATTTGCGATGAGAAGCTCGCAAATGCGAACCCCTCAGAGGTCGCAATTGCGATGCCTGACCTCGCAATTGCGAGATCAGGGGCCTGCAACACCATCAGTTACACCAGCAATTATTTCCAAGTTCAAAACACTCTGTAGCCTATCCGATACTCACCTGAGCCCTCCGGGCTCCAAACCAAACATGCACACAAGTCTTAAAACATCATACGAACTTGCTCGCACCATCAAATCGCCAAAATAACACCTAGAACTATGAATTTAGCACCAAATCATGTGTAATTCTTAAGAACACTTTGAAATTCTTATTTTCAAAACCGGACATCCGAATCACGTCAAATCAGTTCCATTTCCCACCAAATTCTACAGATAAGGTATAAATATTATTTTGGACCTGTACCGAGCTCCGAAACCAAAATACGGGCCCGATATCAACAAGATCAAGCATTAACCAAATTCTTAAAACCATTTAATTTTCAGTCTTTCAATATTCATCAAAAAATTTATTTCTCGAGCTAGGGACCTCGAAATTCGATTCCAGGCATACGCCCAGGTCCCATATTTCGATATGGACTCACCAGGATTGTCAAAATACGAGTTCGGGTCTGTTTACTCAAAACTTTGATCAAAGTCAACTAAATCAACTTTTAAAGGTAAAAATTATTATTTTAATATACTTTCAACATAAAAGCTTTCCAGAAACACGCCTGAAGTGCACACGCAAATCCAAGAAGTGAGGTTTTGAAGGTCTCGAAATACAGAATCAAGTTCTAAAATATAAGATGACCTTTTGGGTCATCACACCTTTTCCCAAAGGAATGGGGAGTTTTTCCAATTTAAGTGACATTAATCAAAATGAGATTATTTATTTAATTTTAGAGTCGCCACTTTGGATAATTATATGGTGTCCCAAGTCACCGATTTATTTTAAATCCCAAATCGAAGAAATTTGACTCTGTTTTAAAGTCTACGAACACAGAAGACCGGGTAAGTAATTCTGTTAACCCGGGAGAAGGTGTTAGGAATTCTCAAGTTTCGTAGTTTTAGCACGGTCGCTTTAATCATACCTGGCTTAATTAAATTGTTTAATTACTCATTTTAATACCTATGTACATTTTACCTTTTTACCGCTTTTAATTATGGCGCTTATGGATTTATCATTGAAAACGGATTACATGTGTGTAAATGCGCTTTATTTGGGGCGTTAAAGTCATATCACGCGTACGTGTACATAATTTATCATGCTTTATTAATTTAAGATTATTTGGCTGAAGTTGTGCGAATGCATACCTCGATTTAATTTTGAAAATCGTAACTATGTCACGCGAAAGTGTTCATTATCACGATAGTAGATTAAAATGTGCCTAGCGCACATTCATTTTAGAAATCGTAATCATGTCACGCGAACGTGTACATAATCACGATAATAAATTAAATGCGCGCCTAAAGAATTTCTACGAATGTCAAAAGATTAAATTGTTCGGCTTCCTAGGTAGTGCAAGATCAAGTGACCATGAAATGACCATCCTAATCCAGTGTTGGTTTGTAGCTTAGGGTTGCATTAGCTTCATTTTAAACCGCTCAAATGAATCTCTCTTTCAGTTTTGTTGGTATTTATATGAACAAACAGCAGAAGCTATGCACTATGATTTTGATGTGTTATTTCATATATAAAGGGTGCAAACGGGCTCTTAGATAGAAACGCCCAAATGTCCCAACTTTTGAAAGAGGCCAACGTTGCAGGCTGCTGGGATTGAACCCAAATGAAAACGTCTATTGCTCTGGATTCTAAAGCATAAGCACGAACTTTACTTTTTAATGAAAACAACAAATTACTTCAAGGAAAGATTGGCTATGCCCATAATTAATCACAACAGACTAGAGTATTTCAAACAAATTTAAACACTGGATCAGTTTGGATTACTTATACAATAACATCACTAAATTAACACTTACATTCATACTGACGAATAATGAAGCCATAATCTATATTTCTTGAACATTAACTATCACTCCACCGAATCCACAACTACATTCACTGATAATGAACAAGAATTATTACAATTTTTCGTATCAAGAAACATACTAACAACCATACCAAACTGGAATTCAACGATTACAATAGATGACACTTTCAATTTGATAAAACTTAAAATAAGGCCAAGCATTGACATATTTCCAAGCTCATCTTCACATTTCGACTTCTCACTTCTTGGGCCACAAATCTAATAGGAAATCTCCAGAACTTCACATGTATGAATCCAACAACGGCAAACCAAATCTCAGCAATCATGAACCAAAATACAGAACTGAAAACTGTTTTATCATTCAGATTACCAACATGTATGAAGATTTATCTAGCCATTTTCCTTCAATTTAAACTCAAATTTACTATCAAAAACAGAGGAATATCCAGCATACAGGTGAACTAACAAAACAACAGAAATTTCAGAGCATTGTGATATTCAAATGACTACTACATTATTTGAAGTTGTCAGCACATACCTTAACAGCAGCAAAGAGAGAAAAGAATGAAAATAAGTCTGCGAAAACTGGGAAGAAAGCAGCAGCAGAAAAACCAGCAAGAATAAAGAAATAGCAGCAAATGAAGAAAAAAAATCCAACTTCAGATCCTAGAAAAATGTAAAGAAGCTTTCTTCTCCTTTTTTTTTTTTTTTTGATGTTTTCTCTAAAACTCTAAGGCTGGAATCCCAAAAAGTTTTTCTACTCAAAAAATGAAGATGAAAGGAGTAGGGGTGGGCATTCGGTCGGTTCGGTTCGGTTTGAAGAAATTCGGTTCGGTTATTCGGTTTTCGGTTTTGTAAAAGTAGTAACCGAAACCAAACTGAAACAAGTTCGGTTCAGTTCAGTTTTTCTAATTTTGGTTCGGTTATTTCGGTTCGGTTTTCGGTTTGAACATTATCATATTGGACTCCTTCTATGTAATAATATGACCGGCGAATTTGTTGATTTTTTCCAAAACTTTGAAATTGTTGGAAATATTGTGGTTATAGAAAAAAAAATAGACTAAACTTTGCACACTATTATGGATCATAAAATTCAAACATAGTGTAAATTACAACTCTTGTGTGAAATTCTCCCGGTATCTATCACATATGCTATGGAAATTTTAATAGACCGAAAGTCTTTAAGATTGGAAAGTTGATGGACTTACTTAATTGTTGAGTCTTTGATAGATTGGACCTAATAATATTAATTTATTACCTATGGGCTTAGCCTATATATAACTTAAAGAACATATATGCTAATAATTCGGTTTTTCGGTTAACCGAACTAAAAAACTTAATAACCGAAAACCGAACCGAAAAACCCAAATTTTAAAATTTTAAACCGAAACCGACCGAACAAACCGAATAACCGAAACCGAAATAAAAAAAATTCGGTTCGGTCGGTTTATTCGGTTCCGACCGAAATATGCCCACCCCTAGAAAGGAGTGGAATTTCTGAAAAATGCAGTCAATTAGTGTCTAAAACCAGTCTCAAAATGAAGAGAAGAGTGAATTTTTAGAGTGTTTTTCCGTGTGTGTAATCTGTGTGAGTGAAGGGAATGTGAGGCCTCTTATATAGGCACAGTGCGAGGGAATAATTCTTGGGAATGCAGTCCCTAAAAATAAGGAGAAAGAGCATCTTTTGAAACTGAATTGGGACAGCTGTCCATTCAGATATTTGCTCACATTTTTCAGCCCTTTTACTTATGATTTTAACCCTTTTAACCCCAAAATTTGATCTGATTTCTGGTTTTTAATGCACTTTAGTTCCCTCTAGAAGCTTCCCCAAATGAACAACTCAGATTCCCTAATTTTTCAAATCCCTTCGACCCCCTTTAGCTTTTGTTAATTACAAACAACTATCTCAGAAGAGCAAACAAGTTCAAATAAATAGGCTCAACTATCTATTTCCAGTCCCAAACGTCCCTTTTAAACTTCTGGATAATGATAAACAATCCATTGCTAAAACAAAAGCAATAATGCAAAATCAAACCAATTAGCTACTAACTTGTTTTAATACCTAATTAAATTAAAATTGATTAAACTAACAACTTATGCAATTAAAACTAATTAACATGTAATTAACTAGATAATCCTATCAATCTAACAAAACAATCAAAAATTAAACCTAACTGATAATTAGAAAAAGAAGCAAAGGAACAAGAGGGGAGGGGTATATTGATTTTGGGCCAGAAGATGAGTCGATGATTGAGGCAAATCAACGAACGATGTCGATGAAACTTCACCGTTCAGTGGTGAGTTGGCCGAAATTCGATGAGCTTTGAAATGAACCAAACTAACATAAATCGATTGCTCGTGTCAAGAGCAATCAACTCATGTAAGTTTGAGCCAAAACATTCTTGAAATTTCCATGTAAACCAAATTTAGGTTTTTCTGACTTTCTTAGATCCGAAATTGGAGAAAATGGGTGGGGATTTTGGGGTAATTGTTGGTAGGATGGTGATTAGGGGTGTTTGAGATTATTTGGTGTTAATTTGGGGCGGTTTGGGGTGTTGCAGCCGCCGTAGGCGATTTCCGAGGGGTGGCGGACGGCGGAGGTGAGAGAGAAGTGAGAGAGATAGAGAGATATAGTTCTGTGAGGAGCTCTAATGGTTTGAGGGGGGGGGGGGGGATTTTCGGACATTTTTAAGAGAAATGAGAGAATAGTGCTAGTCCGCTAGATCTGACTCAATGAACGGTGAGATGGCTTGATGCCCAAACGACGTCGTTTGGATTAAGAAAGGAGCTCGACCGGGTGACTGGTTTGGGCTGGGGTGGATGGTTTTTTTGGGCACTTGGGCCGCTGGGACATGCCTTTGGCCCAATTTGCTGAAGACTAAACAAATCTTCCCTTCTTTCCTTTGATTTAAAACTTAAACATGCCCACAAATCCTAAATAAAAATCTATTTTTGCACAATTAACCAATTCCTCTACTTACTAATGTTATCCTTAATTAAAAAAATATAAGTCAAACCAAATAACTAATTAACTAATCCTAAAAATGACTAATATATTTTTGTGATTTATATGTATTAATTCTAATAACTAAAATGCAATTACACCTAAATGACATGGAATTAAAACGTGACAATTTTTATAATTTTTTTATAATTTTAAAATATTAAAATATGCATGAAAATGCAGCTAAATGCAAACAATCAATTTAAAAGAAAATCCTAAAATTCAATAAATTCAAAAACAAATAGGAAAAAACTATTTTTGTGAATTTTGTAGGAATGTTTTCTGTAAGGCAAAAATTACACGCTCACAGAAGTAAGTGCTACTATAACTATGGTGCAATATTTAATGAAGGGTAGTTTAGTCACACTAACTATTTTCGTCTAGAATTTAGTATTCCCTTAATGGGTGTGCCCAAAACAAATTGGTCATCTATTGTGGATCGGAGGGAGTACCATTTTTCTGCTTCAAGCCGATAGTGACATAAATGGGTTCAATAATTGCACCTGTTTTTCCTCGTCCTCCTAAAAATCATGGTCACTTCCCATTTCTCACGTGGTGCCACCTTTTTATGTTTAATAGGCAAATATCCCAACAAATTCCACATAATTTCATTTCTCGAGGACTAAGCAAAATAAAACAGCCAACAATGATTTCTTCCCATATAAAAACAAGGAAATTTAAGAAAAAAAGAGAATTAAACAACCTAAAAGAAGCATATGTTTTCCTTAATTTTAATGTTAGCTTGCCAGTAATAAATAATAGATGGATAGTCTTGTATTGAGAAAAATCAAGTTAACATATGGAATTAATTATGTGCCGACATGTCAAGACACATGGGTCAATAAAAGAATGACAGCTGGCAAAGGGTAGCTAAAAAGACACGAGGTTTAACAGGAACGGGCAGAGATTCAAGAAAATAGGAAGGAACGGGTACTTGAACCTCCTGATAATTTGAAGAGGCATCGTAGGAATGAACCTAGATAGCAAAAAGTATAGATACGTATTATCCGTAATTAATGAGCATCAATGATGGAAAACGTTATAGAATCTTAACGAAACAGTTACGATTGTCAATTATAACGTTACATTAAATGTCATTAATTGCTCATAATGGCTCTATTATGAGAGGAAAGAAACGTATTACTTAGAGATAGCTATAAAAGGAGAGAAATAACATTTGTAAGGACACAGAATATTATTGGAATACACTGATTTACTTTGTTTTCTTTTACTCAGCTATCGTTTATTTCAATACTTCTTGTTTGTTCCAAATTTGATTATCAGTAACCCGAGTTCTTCTAAAAATTAAGCTTTGACCGAATTTCCTATTTTCCGGTTAAACAAATTGGTTTCGTTGCCAGGAATCTGATAATCTATTACTTTCTAAATTGACACTTTCGTCAAGTCAATCATGTCGAATGTCAATGACAACAACCCAAGAGACCATCAACACCAGGAGAATCCGCAAGGCAATGGAACCCTGGTCCCTTCCCCACGAAACTCTCCTCGGCAACTCGAGAAGGAACTCCTGATGGATCTAAGTCAAATATGAATGATCAGTTTGAAAATGATGAGGCTATTAATGAAGCTTTGAAAAAGTTGATCGCTCAACAGGTCAGCAATGCTCTTGAGGCTTTCGCTAACCAGCTGACGGTTGTGCCACCAACACCTACTCCCAACAACAACACTTTAGAAAATCCTCGCTCAGGACTCGTTAACTCGGGCAGTGGAGGAACTCCTAGCGAATCTCGTGATGGAGGGTCAGGTAACCCAGTTAATTCTGATTTACAAAATTTAGTACTAATCGAGCAAATACCTGGAGTGCCGCCTGTAATCAAGGGAATAGATATGGACAAATATCCACAACAACCTTGGAAGCTAAGTGCTGCTCCTCTGTCCATTCCGAAGAAATTCAAGATGCCCGATATTCCAAAATAAGATGGAACAACTGATCCTCGGGATCACGTAACTGCATTCACAACCGGTGTAAAAGGCAACGACTTGACCAAGCAAGAAATTGAATCAGTACTGGTCAAAAAATTCGGAGAAACACTCACTAAGGGAGCATTAACATGGTATTCTCTTTTACCCGAAAATTCTACATATTCTTTTGCTGAACTTGCAGATTCATTCATCAAAACACACTCGGGAGCTCAAAAAGTTGAGAAAAGAATTGAGGACATTTCTAAAATAAAGCAAGGAGATACGGAGCTGCTCAGGGAATCCGTAGACAGATTCCAGCGTGAGAGGATGATGTTGCCACGTGTACCAGATAATTGGGCATCTATGGCATTTGCCAGCAATCTAAATGAAAAAAGTTCAGAAGCCACGGGAGACTCAAGGAAAGTTTACGAGAATTTTCAGCAACAACTTGGAATGATGTTTATAACAGATACAGGACGAAGCTACGTATAGAATAAGATACCATCATTCAATCTCGAAGGGATGAAAGGGTAAGTTCAAGGCGAGCTGAAACTGAAAATAGGTCCGGAAAAAACAGGTACGAGCCTTACATGGGACCAGCAGGAAGAGACTCGTGTTCAAGATAGGAAAACCCAAGGTACAATCATAGATCAAGATATACAGAGTCAGGTTCATCAAGGTTCGGAAAAGAACGAAACACGCGAGAGATGCGAGATGATGACAAAAGCTCGAAGGCAAAGATAGGCGGTTACAGTTTTAATGTTAGCACATCCGAGTTTTTAAGGAGCATGGGAGACAAGGTACGCTGGCCAAAAGAAATGAGATCAAACCCGAACAAGCAAAATCCTGATTTTTGGTGCGAGTTTCACAACGATCACGGTCACAAAACGACGGATTGTAGATTGCTGCAAGGTGAAGTAGAACATTTATTGAAACAAGGATATTTAACTGAATTATTTAGTGAAAAGGGAAAGCAGGCATATTTTAAAAATAGACAGGAGCCCCCCAAAACTCCATTCACCTAAAAGGACGGTTAATGTCATAAGTGGAGGAGAAGAGATCAATGGCGTAACATATACGGCAGCAAGGAAGGTGTCAAAAATAACAGTTACGCACGGGAAGTGAGTTCGACAGGTTTTGGAAGAAGATAGTATTACATTTGATGATGCAGATGCAGATGGCGTGCTAACCCCACATAATGATGCAGTAGTAATATCTTTACTTGTACATGACACTAATGTGAAACGAGTTTTGATTGATCCAGGTAGTTCCGTGAATATCATTCTGTTAAGAGTGGTAAATGAGATGCAAGCTGATGATAAGCTGATACCCAAGGCTCATACATTGTCCGGTTTTGACAACTCGATCGTCGTAACAAAAGGCGAAATAATACTCACCACATTCTCTGAAGGAGTAGTCAAAGACACCAAATTTCAAGTGGTAGAAATGGATATGGCTTATAACATGATTCTTCGTAGACCATGGATTCATGAGATGGATGTTGTTCCATCTACTTTGCATCAAGTTATCAAGTTCCCTTCACAATGGGGAATACTGCAGATCCGTGGTGACCAACAAGCGTCTCGGTGCATTAATTCTGTAGCAGATTCAAGCTCAAAAAACGAAGAAAAATAGCAATTACAGAACTCGGTTGAGGATGCTGCAACACAAGCCTCAACTCAGCATGGGCGAACAGATGTAGACTTGAGGACTGATACCGTCCAAGAACCAGAGGAAAATGAAAACATCAAAACAATGATTGAGGAATTGGAAGCTATAGTACTATTCGCACCCTGGCCTGAAAGGAAAGTCTACACCGGGACCAACCTAAGCCAAGAAATGAAAGGTAAGTTGACTGAATTTTTAAAAACTAACGTAGATTGTTTTGTCTGGTCCCATTCCGATATGACAGGAATACCTCCGGAAGTGATGACCCACAAATTAAATGAAGATCCATCATACACACCTGTCAAACAAAAGAAAAGAAAGCAAGGATCTTTCAAAAATCAGGTGATTCAAGATGAGGTGCAAAAACTTTTAAAAATTGGGTCCATCCGCGAGGTAAAGTATTCGAATTGGTTAGCTAATACTGTAGTAGTACCTAAAAAGAATGGTAAGTGGCGAGTTGTGTAGATTATACTGACCTAAATAAAGCTTGTCCTAAAGATTCTTTTCCATTACCGCATATAGATCAACTAATTGATGCGACCGCAGGACATGAATTATTAAGCTTTTTAGATGCATATTCAGGTTATAATAAGATAAAAATGGATCCTATAGATGAAGAAAAGACTTTATTTATAACAGACATGGGGACTTACTGTTACAAAGTAATGCCATTCGGTCTCAAGAATGCTGGAGCCACATATCAAAGGCTGGTGACCAAAATGTTTCAAGAACATCTAGGGAAAATCATGGAGGTTTATATAGATGATATGCTGGTCAAGTCACAACAAGTAGGAGATCATATTCAACACTTGTCTGATACATTTCAGATTCTTCGTAAATTTAACATGAAATTAAATCATGAGAAATATGCGTTTGGAGTTTCATCAGGTAGTTCTTGGGATTTCTTGTTTCTAACCGTGGCATTGAAGTAAATCCCGCGCAGATTAAAGCTATCAAGGAAATTCCGGATATGCTGACGAGTAAAAAAGAAGTACAGAGACTGACAGGAAGAATAGCTGCTTTGAGAAGGTTTATTTCCAAGTCATCAGAAAAATGCTTCAGGTTCTTTTCAGCCGTAAAAAAGCAAGATCAATTTGAATGGACTGAAGAATGTCAACAGGCGCTTAAAGATTTGAAAGTATACTTGTCGAATCCACCGTTGCTCGCAAATCAAAAGATGGGGAGAAACTACTCATCTACCTGGCTGTTTCAGAAGTGGTGGTAAGTGCTCTTTTAGTTCGAGAGGACCAAGGTAAACAATCTCTGATTTATTATGTTAGCAAGTCATTATTAGATGCTGAGACTCAGTATCCTCATCTAGAAAAACTTGCACTTGCGTTAGTTATGGCATCTAGGAAGTTAAGGCCTTATTTTCAATGTCATCATATCTCTGTAGTAACTGCCTACCCCTTACGTAATATACTGCATAATCAAGAATTATCACTAGACTAGCCAAATGGGCTATAGAGCTAAGCGAATATGACATAAAATATCAACCAAGAACAGCAATAAAGTCACAAGTTTTAGCAGATTTTGTGGCAGATTTTAGTCAAGGGATACAACTAGAAGCAGAAAACTGGTGTTTAACGGGTCTAATCCAGGTACTTGAACCTTATTTACTGATGGTTCATCGAATGTACAAGGAGCAGGTCTAGGCATTGTTTTGGTACCACCTACGGGAGAAACCATACGACAAGCCATAAAATGTCATCCTATTACTAAAAATGAGGAAGAATATGAAGTTGTGATTGCAGGTTTGGAATTGGCACGAGAACTCGGTATAGAAAAGGTCATAATCAAAGCGATTCACAGCTCGTATTTAACCAAATGCTGGGGACTTATATAGCTAGAGAGGCAAGGATGAAACAGTACTTGGAAAAGGCACGGGATTTAGTCAGGCAATTCCAAACTTGGAAAGTCATGCAAATACCAATAGAAGAAAATGCCGAAACTGACGCTTTAGCTAATCTCGCATCCGCCGCGGAAGTAACAAATGAAGAAAATGCTTCCGTGATACATTTGTTTCATTCAATGCTTGATCAAGATAAAAACGAGGTAAATTACAATAATTTAACTTGGGATTGGAGAAATGAAATTGTCAATTTTTTGCAGTATGGAATACTTCCTGAGGATAAGAAAAAAGCTCAGGCACTTCGCAAAAAAGCTGCTCGCTACTGTTTAAATCAAGGCAATCTTTATCGAAAAATGTTCGGTGGTCCTCTAGCAAGATGTCTCGGGCCTTCTCAAACAGAATACGTGATGAGAGAAATACACGAGGGACATTGTGAAAATCATGCTGGAGGAAGATCTTTGGTAAAAACCATGATTAGAGCCGGCTATTATTGGCCAAAAATGGAAGAAGACGCAGAAAGTTTTGTGGCAAAATGTGACAAGTGCCAAAGATATGGTAACGACATACATCGACCAGCAGAATTATTACATTCGGTCATTGCACCATGGCCTTTTATGAAGTGGGGGATGGATATCATAGGTCCACTACCACAAGCCAAAGGCAAGGTAAGATTTTTATTAGTGCTCACTGACTATTTTACTAACTGGGTAGAAGCGGGAGCTTTCAAACAGGTACAAGAAAAAGAGGTCAGAGACTTCATCTGGCGAAACATCATATGTCGATTCGGGGTACCGAAGGAAATCGTATGTGATAACGACCCATAATTTATAGGTGCACAAATCACAGAATTTTTCCAAAGTTGGCAAATTAAAAGGATTACTTCAACTCCTTACCATCCGGTGGGTAATGGACAAGCTGAATCAACAAACAAAGTCATTATCAATAACTTGAAGAAAAGACTGGAGGAATCTAAAGGTAATTGGCCAAAGATATTACCTGGAGTCTTATGGGCTTACCGAACAACAGCAAAAACAAGTACGAGAGAAACACTGTTTTTACTTGCATCCGGAGCTGAAGCCTTAATTCCAGTCGAGATAGGGGAACCAAGTACGAGATATACACAAGCTACTGAGGAATCGAACGAAGAAGAGATGCGGGTAAACCTGGATTTACTTGAAGAAATAAGGGAAACTGCATTAATAAGGATGGCAGCACAAAAACAAGTTATGGAGTGGTATTACAATCGGAAAGCTCGTCTCAAATACTTCAAGATTGGGGACTACATACTCAAGAAAGTTTTCCAATCTACGAGGGCAGCCAATGTATGAAAGTTAAGTCCAACTTGGGAAGGACCTTATAAGATTCATGGTATCGCAGGAAAAGGAGCATACGAGCTTGAAACATTGGATGGAAAGATTCTACCTTCAAATTAGAATGATGTTCATCTAAAGAGATACTACTTCTAAGGAAAGGAAATACCCACGGGCAGGTATCCTCAACGATTTTTATTTTTGAATTATTAAAATTTTACTAACGATTTTAGATGATAGGCAAAAAGCTAGCTCGCAAATGATGAATTACGACCTGAAAGACACGTGGACAGAACATAATTCCCGGTCTAAGGTTACAACTATTCTGATGGAAATTTAAAAGGGTTAAACAGTCTTCATCTAAAATCGTACCTCCGAGTCCCGTATGTTATCCTTTTCAGGAAAAGGACTGCATGGAAGGAATAATCAAGTGCTTGATATTTCATACTTTAAAGCTCAAACACTTGGGGGACTATATAATATACATATGATATATGTATAAGGAAGGCAAAGAAGACTGAAAATAATTAAATTTCAAGTCAAGCCTAAAAGTCTATTCATCAAATATCAAGTTCAGAGCAAAGTCACGAGCCAATAACACAAGCCTGATCAAAAAACCTGTGAAGAGTACACTCGTAGATATAGATTTCAAAATCTTACGATGTTTAGGTTAAAGGCAGTATTTAGCCATGGGTCATAAAGAAACCCTTGAATTTTCTTTCTTTTTTGCAAATCTGTTGTAAAGAAAACAGTTACGGAAGAGTAATAGATGATATTTAAATACATGTAAGATGTTATTTAAACTTGACAAAGTTCGAATGAAAACTTTATCAAAGTTATTTCAAGAAACATGTGTGTTCCTATTTCTTTTTTCGTATCTTTACACTATTATGAAGTTGAGACGTCTTCTTCATTAAGTGTCATATATAAAAGGGCCCTCTTTTATAAATTCATGTTTTGATTCAAAGATCCATGAAGTCAATAAAGCATTTCTAAAAATACAAAAAGTCAAAAGGGTAAGACAAAAACCCACGAATTAAAAAGCAAGACCTTGGACTTGTAAAAAACAAGGCAAAAAGAGTAAAATAGAAACTCGAGAGAATTGAGTTGAAACGGAAACTTTATAATATTAAGTTTAAACTAAGTATGAACTTAGTCATAAACTGATTGTCATTTTTACAAAAAGCCCCGAAAAGACCTGGGGACTTGCTATCACCAAAAACATAACCCCCAAAATGGAACCAGGGGTAATACCACATATTCCACCAAAAAGGAAAAAAAGTAAAACTTCATAAGTAAACTTTCACTGTGGAGCAGAAGAAGAGTCTAAAACAACATCATCAGCAACAGAAGGCTCGATTTGGTCTGAAAGAGCTGGGACATCCACCGCACCAAGATTAGCTTCAACGTACTCGGGAGTATCAGCCATGGGAGAGAAAAACTTTAGCTTTGCTGAGTTTTCTCAATGGTTTCTTTTATCTTAGCTAACTCAGGATCTAAGTTAAAACCCTCTTGGCTAGCTTCCACAAGGGTATCATGGCACGTGTTCAAAATAGCCCAACTCACTTCAACAGCAGCTTTGTCCTCAAGAGCTTCGTAGTCTCTTCCCATTGATCAATTGCACTCTTGAGCTCCTCCCTCTCAGCCAAAGCAGCATCATAAGAAGATTGCAAAGGGGCAAGTGAACTCTCCAAAAACTTAACCTTGTCAGAAGAAACTCAGAGATTTTCTTGGGCCTGGTGAGTGTTTGAACAAGCTCACCAGCATAAACTTCTTTCTCATTTAGCAAAGCTTTAAGGCCTCTGATCTCTTCAGTAGCTTTGGAGAGTTGTTCAGCAAAAGAAGATTCAAGGAGATTCTTATCCTTGCCCGCTTGATTGGAAGAAGCTTTTTCAACTGCCAATTCCGATGCCATGACTCTCAACTGCTGCTCTAAGGTACATTTGCTTTCTTCTAAAACTTCCATCTCAAGCTGAAGACTTTCATATTGCTCTTTCCAATTGTCTGCCTCAATTTGGTAGTGATGGATTAATTGCTCTGTATGGGAAACCCTTTTCATCATCTCCGTAGCGATGAGATTGATCTAAATAAAAAAGGGGGTAAGAATCTTAGTACAAGGAGAATATGATAAAGCATGAAAAGAAATTAATACCTTCAGTGATGACTGCACGATATCATTCATCCAAGTCAAAGAACTATGACTTTCTAGTTTGGACTTCTCAACCGGACCAATCAAGGGTTTCAACCATACGTCAGCCTGACCTGACTTTTTCAAAAGACTACCATCGGCATGGACTTCAATGGTAATCTGCTTCACCACTCTACTTCCACTTGAAGAACCAACTTCAGTGCGAGAAATACTAGTAGTGGGGACTGTAGAGGAAGTCATAATAGCTTGAGGCGGGGCAGAGACAGCAGCAGTAGAAACAGGTAAAGAGCATTCCACCGGAACAGACACAGGGAAAGAGGAAAGAGGTACTTCATCAGACACCAAATCAAAACTTTCACTATCAAACCCACGTGAAAAAAAGTTTTTCATCAGAGCCACGAGCTGCCATAGGAGTATCATCGTCAGAACTCACTAAGGTGGCCTCAACAGGCTCGGTCACGGGAACAGAACGGGGAGGAGTAACTTCATCATCTGAAATAACGCACCTTCTAACTCGCGACCTTTTAACCACGGAACTCTCATCTCGTTCCTCTTCCTCTTCAGAATCTTGGGGTTTGTTGCTGTCCTTTTCGATGAAGAACTCAGGATTATCTCCTGAGCTCTTGCCAAAGAAAGTCTGGAAGCTGCGATCAATCGGCACAGACACAACGAATACCAAACCCGGAAAAAAAGAAGCGTCAACAATTCCAAAGGAAGAAGAAACAAAAATAAGAAAAAAGAGGGAAAAAAAAAACCATTTCAAAACTAAAAACCAAAAAAGAGAAGAGAGAAAGTTGTAAAAGTAAACTTACGTGCAAAATTTCACTTTTTAGGGAATGGTATATTTTCTTCACCTACTAACCCTACAGTAGGAGCAGCAACAAATACCAGCCACGGTCCTTGTCATCCTCAAGGCTGACTAAAACCCTCTTACTCCTCTCCACCAAAGTAAAGATTCCATGTCGGAACAGCTTAGGGGAGTAGAGGTGGATCAGAAGAAAAAAGGTAAAAGGCAATTTAGCCAAGTTAGCTAAGTACCTTTGACAAGCAACAGCCCTCCATATAATGGGGCCAATTTTTCCTAAATAAACATTGAAAAAACGACATAACTCGATGATAACAAGATCAATGGGGGGTCTAAAATCTAGTGTAAAGGAATATGTATACACGAAAGAAAAGCCAGTCTTGTAAGACGTGATCCTTTGATATTGCATTAGGGATTGTAATTGAGAAATCAAATTTCCCGTGGCAATCTCTACGAACAACAGAGATCAAACCTTCAGTAATCTGAGAAGGGTAAACGTCAGCACGATCAAAAGAGGATATAGAAGAAACCTGATCCCTAATTGATTCTCTATCAGTATAAAAAGAAAGTTCAGAGGGGGTAATTTCATCTATTGTTGGTTCACGGACTGGTTCATTAGAATCCCTACTTCTGGTGGAAGATCTATGTGGAAGAGAACCCCTATTTCTAGAAGAAGAAGGAGGAGTGGAACTAGGTAAAGATGAAGGCGAACCTCGAATGGACGTCGATCCTAAACTACGTAACGTACCTCCTCTCCTGCTCCTAGTTGGAGCAAGAGGAAGTTCATCTACAATAAGAACTTTACGTGGATCAGGGTTTAAAGAAGATATAGCTATACGGAGAAGAAAGGAAGATTGAATAAGTCAAAAATGGAAAACTTTTTTATGAAAGAAGAAACAAAGGATATATTTATACTCAGAAGCAACCGTCAAACAAAAAAGGTAATGATGGGAACGTCATAATGAAAATTGTCACTTCGTGATTGATGTAGCCGCAAAAAGCTTTAAAAGACGCTGAAGGGTTGCAGACCCAATAAAAGGCGCCACGTGCCACGAGCATTAAATGGAAGTGACATGCGAAGCGTCAGTTTTCGAGAAGGTATAATGGCGGCAAAAATTCCCGCTTTAATGAGATCCACTTCCCAAATATTCAATTGTTGAATAAATGGCAAGTGGGGGGACTATCTGTATTGAGAAAAATCAAGTTAACATATGGAATTAATTTTGTGCTGACATGTCAAGACACTTGGATCAATAAAAGAATGACAGCTGGCAAAGGATAGCTAAAGAGACAGGAGATTTAACAGGCACGGGCAGAGATTCAATAAAACAGGAAGGAACGGGTACTCAAACCTCCTGATAATTTGAAGAGGCATCGAAGGAATGAACCTAGATAGCAAAAAGTATAGATACGCATTATCCGTAATTAATGAGCATCAATGATGGAAAACGTTATTGAATCTTCACGAAACAGTTACGATTGCCAATTATAACATTACATTAAATGTCATTAATTGCTCATAATGGCTCTTTTATGAGAGGAAATAAACGTATTACTTAGAGATAGCTATAAAAGGAGAGAAATAACATTTGTAAGGACATAGAATATTATTAGAATACACTGATTTACTTTGTTTTCTTTTACTCAGCTATCGTTTATTTCAATTCTTCTTGTTTGTTCCAAATTTGATTATCAGTAACCCGAGTTCTTCTAAAAATTAAGCATTGACCGAATTTTCTATTTTCCGGTTAAACAAGTCTGCCAATGATCACTGCTGCCTAAGCAAGTGAGAGGCTGTACCTAGGTTTGTATATTATTGCAAATCTTGATATTCTATGTCAAACTTGTTAATAATTTGCTAACATATCCTACACAACACTTACGATTTTGGTATATGCTGGGAACGCCTTCTCTATAATGGCCCTAGAAAGTACCCACATGAATGAGAAGTTGCTTTTCCATCACCCATCATTGCTTAACGGAAAGACACACATGAAATCCCACGCTCCACGCGGTCACTACATATGTGTCAGGTTCTACAGAGCAAATTGTGTTTTTCCAAGTTGATTAAGGAATGTATATCTAACCTTAAGGAGAAAAGGAGAAAGAAAACCCCCGTACAGACGAGTGTCGCACTGGCACACCCGCAATGCCAAGCAATAACTGCTATAGCGGATTGAGTTGGTGGTGTGTAAAAATTATTTGCAGTATATAATTTAAATCCAAATTAGTTGGGTTATATTTTATGTACTAATTGTATAAAAATATTTATACAATAAGTCACTTATAAGATAATTGAAGGTAATTTATCTGATAAGCCTTACTTAATAGGAAACCTGATATAAATGATAATTAACCTACTATAATAAGTTAATTATAATCATGTAAAAAAAAAAAAACTTTAAACTCTCTGTATATATAATTTGAATCAATAAGTTATATATGGATAATAATTAATGACAGCGTGTGAATCTTTAATCCTTCCTAATTTTATAAAGTTAATCAACATCTTAGTACAAAGAAAACCTTGACGAACGAAGAACGATTTCCTCTTAGGGACTTGAATGTATGCAATGGTAATGCACCATTGAAGTGGATCAGTAGTGTGCTGCTTTTAAATTGAATGCCTTTGGCAATAGAACTGACAACTATATCAGTGCTCATTAACAAGAGACTTTTGTATGAATATGATGTACCTAAGAAACAACCATTGCTGCTGATGTACCCCGGCCCATTTCTCTCTGTTTCAGTTTATGTGAACCTATTTTCTTTTTGGTTCCTTCCAAAAAGAGTGACCCATTTCTAAATTTGGTAACAATTTACTTTAAACTTACAATTCTACCCTTAATAAGAAGTTTTTATAACCACACAAATACTCTGAGGCACTTTTTGACTTGTTTAGGACCACAAATTTCAAAAAAAATTATTTTTTCTTAAATTTCGTGCCCAGTCAAACAGGTTCACATAAATTGGAACGGAGAGAAAATTGACAAATCTTTGAAATTTCACTTTCTTTTGCCCCTTCGATTTGATTGCTTGACAGCTACAAGACCAAATACATAACCCCCTTTTCGCATCTTTGTCTTCGTTTCATTAATTCAAGGATTCTTCTTTCTCTTAGGTCCGTCTAAACTATTCTTGTTTTTAATCTAAGTCTTGTCATTTCTCTTTTTTCTTCTTCTCTTCTCGTGCCCCCTCCAAATTGATATTATGGATCTTTTGATGAGGTGCTGATCATCCAATTGAGGTAAAATTACAAAAATAAAAAGAAGCTTAATTAGAGACAAGAGGGTTATATAATTTGGATAAACATCTCGTACCCAATATAGGAAAGATAATAATAATATATGAAATTCTGCATTACGTCCACTCAGCAGAGATTTCAGCTCCTAAAAAAGTCAAAAAAGATTCTGGAAAGGAAAGTAGTAAGTCTATCTATATATTCTGGTGAAGAAATGCTAGCCTTAATGAGTAATGCAGTTGCAGTAGGTCAAAGAGCAGAAAATGTGCCCTGCTCCTCTTCCCCTTGAATTCTTGGTGCACTTGAAATCTGCCCTGAGAAACCATCATAAGAAAGGGTCTGAAGTTGTGTGCTCAATGGATCACCACTGATTAGAGGAAAAAAGCTGGACTGAAGGGGTTCCCTATGAGAAATGACCTGGTTTTCACTTAAAACTGATGGGAAATGATGTGCTAATAAACTGAATGAAGAATAATCCTCTCCGTTTCCTGAATTTGAACTGGCAACATTCCCATTCAGACTTCTTTTATATCTACTCATTTCCAAATTGGAATTGGAATATATTGGAATTGAACTGGTTAAGAAGCTGTCTTGATGATCACCAGAGGAAAGGATTGTGTCTTCTTGAAAAGACTGGAAATTGAGAAAATGGCCATGTGGGTAGCTCTGGAATTCACTGAAAATGGCACCATCAGCTGATGAAAACAAGCTCACATTCTGAATTGGGATGTCATAATTCACCTCCTGCTGGTGGTTCTGAACTCCATATTCAGAATTTGGAATGCCATAATTTTGTTGACCAAATCTTGGACTCTGTTCTATACAGCCTTCATCTAAAAGTTGATCAAATGAATACTGGATTTTGGCATTAAGTTTAGGAAACTTACCAAGAGAATCAATTGCAGCTTTAGCTTCTTTAATCAGCCAATCAATGGCCTCACTTGGACGGTCATAGCCAAGCCTATCTTGCACATCATAGAACTGAATTGCAGTGTTTGGTGAAAGCCTAACTCGTCTGTCTCTCGGACCCTTTGCAGTTGAAACTTTGCTGTGCCTGTCTTTTCTTCCCGCGGCTCGAATAATTCGGCCTCTGTGAACTTCTATCAGATCTTGTTTGGCTCTCTTTGGCTTCATACCTTTTGTTACTATGTTCAATTCTTCAGCCCATTTTGCTGGTTTTGGGCAGAGTGGCATTGGCAGCTGCTGTAAGTTCTGGTTTTGGCAATGACTATGAAAGTTCTCAATGCCATTTTCTTCAAAAACTTCCTCTTCATCCTCCTCTTCTTCTGATGATCCATCTTCTTCATCTGATATTTGAAGCTGATGATTCATTGGAGGATCCAGATTCCAAGTATTCTCCTCCTTCCTCTCTTCTAGCTTTTGGATTCTTTAGTGTTTTTTAGGCACTTGCCAACTGCTTTAATAATAAACCCGCTGTGACTTTGGGCCGTTAAATAGTACTCCCTCTCCGTTCCAATTTATCTGAACCTGTTTGACTGGGCACGGAGTTTAAGAAAAAATGAAGACTTTTAGAATTTCTCGTCTTAAACAAGTCAAAATCAAGAGTATTTATGTGCTTATAAAAACTTCTCATTAAGGTTAGAATTGGAAGTTTAAGCTAAATTGTTTCTAAATTTAGAAAGGAGTCATTCTCTTTTGAACGGCCCAGAAAGAAAATAGGTTCACCTAAACTGAAACGGAGGGAGTATAACTTTGCATAAGCAAACTGTAAGGTTAAAAAATTGTGCGAAATCAGTTTGTATGTTATAATAGAATGAGCAAAAGCAAGTACAAATATACAAGTATAGAAGAGCATGGGACTTTCAGGTGTGTCCCCCAGTTTGCTTAAATATGACCCTACCATATATGCATGCCAGATAAAGTATACTACATAACAACAAATTTTTGAGTATGTGTGAACAGAGACCATTTTAAATTCATGCATGTAGGCCCAACAGGGAAAAGATACCAATAGTACATTTGGTACTTTAATTTCCTCAGATAGATACATGAGATTAAAAATTAAAGGGGTTTTCAAGACATGTTATTCCGAGATTATAAGATTATAATTTCACCTTCTGTATGGGATAAATGATCCCAAGGTTTTGGAAATGTAATATATGAGAGCGTAGATAATTTTCTAAGGGGTTTTGGTATGAGGTATAAGAAGGTATGGTATAAAAATTTAATACCACCTTAATACTTTGTTTGGTTAGCAAACACGGTATAAGTTATCCCGGGATTAAAATTAGTACCGGGATAACTTATACCTTGTAGAGGGTGGGGTAATTAGTGCCGGAATAACTTATATCTTCTTCTTAGAAATTATGCAATTGTCATTTTTAATACAACATACCAAACACTGGATAAAAAACAATATCAGAATAACTAATCCCAGCATAACTTATCCGACCGGCATAAACTGTATTCAAACCAGACGACCCCTAAGTGTGAACAGTTACTACTCCTTCCCACCCCAACAAGTATCCAAGTCTGTGTCTAAAAAAGATGCTCCTTCTTGGTTCCCATAGCATTGCAAAAGAAAGGGCTGGTTCTCAGTAAATTCTGAAGCCCAGATGCGTTACTTCTGGTAAAAACACTCAATATTTTCACAAGCGGCGGAGGTAGAATTATCGCCAAGGGGTTCAAAAAAGGATAAAGTTAAAAAGATTGTAGCTAGTAGAAATAGAACCAATGACCTTACAAAGGCTTTCGAACCCCCTTGACCACTAAGCTATGCTTTTGGCTATGCCAAGAAGATTCTAAACATAATATATAGAGTTTAAAAATAGATTTTGCCTGACACATATGCAGTATAAGTTTTTGGCGAAGGGGGTGCGGGTGAATACCCTTTCTCCCCTTAAATCCGCCCCTGATTTGTCACCTTTCACCATTTGCAACATTCCCTATCTATATTGCGGGAAATACCATCACTTACACAAGTTCATTTTTCGATATGGTTACTAGTCTAACGTGCCTCTTAGTCAGCTAAGACATAGACACTGTAGCTTGCCTAAGGAACGAGGATTCTATGCAATGGGGGAGAAAAGGCATCGGTGAACCAGATGGGTGCTACAAGTTCAACATAACTCACAATTTATGTTTAGAACCTATATATGGGTGAAAAACCCAAGTATAAACTAGAGTTAACACTACAGAAAACAAGGTTTTCAATGATAATATTCCGTGCGAACCTCTTTAGTCAACACCAAAAACTAAATGCCAAGTCGCCACAATAGATTTCAGGTAGGTACCTGCTCGAAGTAGTGATATATAGTCGTCGTTGAAACTTACTTTGTTGGCGACTAGAGGTCACACAGATACTGAAACTTTATTTCCTGTAGTATAAGCATGTATTCAAAACTCATACTTACTTCATTAAACTGCTGCACCATAGTTATAAATAGCAACTTACTTCTCTTCTCAAATTTGAGGAGTAAAGTGTGACGTTTTTAGGGTATACGTACGATAAGGATAATTTTGGAAAACAAATTGAATTTCTTCTTAATTATATAAATGGACACTTATTTTGGACCAAAATAAAAACCAAATTGGTCAATTATTGTGGACCGGGGAGTAAATTGTACTATTCTCTAATATCTTGGAAATTTGTTTTTCTTTATCTTGGGATTAAGAAGAATTGAAGGATCCTTGTAAATTTTAGTATTTTCTGTTGTCAGTTTAAGGTTAACATTGAATCTCCTCCTACTTCCACGATGGTTGCATTATCCAAATAATGAAATACAACTATACCTGCCACCCCCAACCCTCTCACCACACCTCAGGCATTGATTATCCAGTGTCCCAACAAGGAAAAGAGCTAATTCGTTTTACTCTTTGGGATTCACTTTTCACTTTTTATGACATAAATTGATCAGTGTTCACTGCACAGCCATCAGTACAAATAGTTATAATACTGTTCATCTGTTACTTTAATTAACCTGCTTGCCAGAAATACACTAGCCTCAAATCATCACCAAGTTTAAAGCGTCCCTTGTTTACAGTATGCCAGTAGTAAATTCAGAAAATGAAAGCGACCTCTACCCTCTTCTGTTCTTGATACTTGAGGCGTTGCATGCACGGCCGAGCGAGAAATATTAATAAGGTGATTCAAAAAAATATTAAGATTTGAACCTACAAGTATAACCTTGCATGCATGATCAAGAGGATTCGACATCATAATGAAGGGAATTTAATTGAACTCTATTTATACTATTTAGCTCTCCCTGCTTGCATGACCAACGTTTACGATAAAGGCTTCTAATAACAACGGGTTTAAGATGAAATGGGGAATTAAATTAAAGACTTTTTTTAATTGATCATGAGGCCCTCCTAGGCTCAAGGTACAAGAACAAATTGCATGCGTGCATGTGCATGGTCTTCTCAATGCCTACTATAGCACGTGAATCCTTTTAATCTTTTCATGGTCTTTTATCATCCAGTACTATAGCATGTGAATACCTTTTCCTCAAAACAAAAACAAAAAATTAATCTTCCAATGTATTTGTGAAAAATATATTTTAAATTGATAGGGTATTATTACCATAAGGTTTATGTCTGACTAATAGAAATTTAATCAGTTAATGATTTTTATCACTATCTTTTCCATAATATGAAGCTAATAAGGGGTTCCAGGTGTATTTATGAATCACGAATCCGTTGGTTTATTAAAATAGCTCTTGAAGATGTGTTAATGTAAGAAATTTATTTGGCAAGTGTTTGACATGCAAAACTTATAAGTGGGCGTTTAAGAATTGTGAAATTAAAAAAAATAAAATTTTCCTTCAAGAGAAAATGGTATTTGAAATTAGAGTTGTGTTTGGACACGAATATAATTTGGAGTTGTTTTTAAAATTCTTATGAGTAATTTGAATTGAGAATTTTGAAAAACAGCTTTTTGGAGTTTTTCAAATTTCTGAAAAATTTCGATATTCAACTTCAAGTGAATTTTAAAATTTTTATGATCAAACGCCGATTCAGAAAAAGGAAAAAATTTCCTTTAAAATGTGAAAATCTTTTTATGGCCAAACGGGCCCTTAATTTCTGTAAATTATCAAAGAGATGCTTTTGTCACGAAAAAGGTTTTGGAATTTTCAGTAGGTATGTATCAGAAAATTACAAAAAAGTACTAATTTGGAGCTTTGTAATTTCACTTGCAATATAAAAGAGAATACTGAAAATTCGAGAAAGGATTTTTGTTTTCCCAACTTGCTTGAAGAACTTACTACTAATAGATAGATGAAACAAATTAAATTCGTTTATCTGAAAATAAGAATAACTTTCCCAACGAGAATAATAACAACTAGCCAGTAAAATCCTACTAGTAGGATTTGGGGAGAATAGTGTGTATGCAGACCTTACCCCTACTCCGAAGGGATAGAGAGGCTGTTTTCGAAAGACCCTCGGATCTAGAAGAAGAAAAGAAATATTTTATCTAAATTGTCGATGCTAACCTTAGCCACTCAATTAATCATCATATTGAAAATGAGTAGCTCTCAATTAAAATTCAAGAATATTGTACCAGATTTATTAGTCGCGATTTGTTTACATTTTTGGTTTTCTCTAATTTAATCCATGAACATTTCCTTCGTCACGGCCTTAACTCTACTCAGCCTAAAAGCCGAGAAGGCTCTAAGAGGAACAGCTTGCATAATTAACTTCAATTAGTTGATTCATCAAGAACTTTTATGTAGCTATTATGTGTAATTCCCCTTAGGCTTTTAAACATTTTGTAGACATCGATATTTTAAGGAATCAAGCGAAATAATAAATTAATGATATTACACGATTCTTGAAATCCTAGGAGTCTATTAGGGTTTCTTGGAGTTAATCTACCTAAACCCTAATTCACACTTATATAAAGGGATACATATTCTCTTGAAGAGGTGCCTCAAAATCCCATAACCTCTTGTGATATTCACAAAGAGATCAAAA
The DNA here is from genome assembly GCF_001879085.1 of Nicotiana attenuata. Classification (NCBI taxonomy): domain Eukaryota; kingdom Viridiplantae; phylum Streptophyta; class Magnoliopsida; order Solanales; family Solanaceae; genus Nicotiana; species Nicotiana attenuata. The sequence continues at coordinate 39,564,532 of NC_031990.1, forward strand.
TATGGCCGGATACTTCTTGACAATCAAATAGTTCAAGAAGCTGGAGATCAAATATATCCCAGGAGGTTTGCATCATCCTACATTCGAGAAATACGCGGTTTCAACCCTCGAATCACGGGGATAATCAGGAGAAACAGAATTATACTCACAATTGATTAGTAAAAATATTTTTCTCTTATTTTGTGATTGCAGTTTATTTTTCATATCTTGAAAATTTATTGCAAACACATTTATTTTATCTACCTTTTTCCGGCCTCCTCCACGTAATTCCTATTATCTACATGCTTGGAATGGTAAAAATTTATTCGTAGCGATGTTTACAGAAATATTAAAAATAAAAGTTATCAGTTATTAATGATTAAATGATATGTAGTCTCACTCTTAATTTAACCGTTCAGATTAAGTTATTTGATTTGATCTAAACAAAAAGTGTGAATAAATATTCATGTGTTAAATAACGTAAAGACATCAGTTAAACATCAGTGAAATAACTTTGATTTCTCGTAACTTGACTTTAAGACAATGCTATATCCATATAACGGAGCTAAGTTTTAGATTACAGTGATCTTACTTGAATTATAACCTCGAACATAACAGAGGAAAATTCTCAAGACAGTCTCAGTTCATTCTTCACCATATTAGTGTCACATAGAAGTGGCTCCTTTCCTTCACACTTGGGGCAAACTTTTTGCTTTCTAAATTACTATGTGACTCGGAAAATAAAAGGAGACAACTGGAAAATAATTCACTTATTTAAGCTGCTTCATTTAATCTTTTAGGCCTGCGTTTTGTCAAAGCAACATTATACCTGTTACTGAAGACACTGCTTCTTCTCCACTGCATGCTAATCTGAAAAGGAGAAAGGGACACACAAAAAGACACAAATATATATTCGTCGGAAGAATTGTAATCCCACAAGTGGGGTCCGGAGAGGGTAGTATACACAAACCTTACCCCTACCTTGAGAAGATAGAGAGGTTGTTTCAAATAGATATGTAATTCTAGAAAAGCTGCTGACTTGCCTTGTGATCGGCAAGGAAGAAAACAATCTATACAAATAAAAAAGCACCCCGCAATAATAGACATCGGAACAGGATTATTCTGGGCACTCAAAGCTATAATATAAATACTCTTGAATGAGATATGACATCTATACACATTTTAACCATGATGAATAACTTACCATCTCAGATAAGAAGAGTTTGGAAAAATAAAGGAACGAAACAAGTGCGTACTCTACGACGAAACGAACGACTACCACCACTACTCACTACACCTACTAGTCGTCGTTNAGCTAAAGCAAAACATTCTCAATTAAGATGAAATTGTAGTTGTTCCATGTTTTAGAAACTTCACTAGGTGTGAATCAAATACGAAGGGAAATGATTAAAAAGCATAAATGCTAAAACTTCACTTATCTATACTCTTGCACCTCTAGATTTCTGGTAAACTCATTCAAGTGTTATAGGATTGCTATGGGCCACAGGAACCACTTAGACCAATCTCCATTGTATCTTCATATGAGAGTGATTACAAAGTTGTAAAGTTCAACTCCAAATAAGTTTCAGAAACAGGGATAATTAAGCTTATAAAATATCCTACTTTAAACTAATATCCACAATCCAAGATAGCTGAGGCATTCATTTTGATACAGTGAGTTTGGGATATCTGACTTCTATTAATGGAGTTCCATGCATTCCTTCTACAAACAGTCATTTATTCTTAAAGAATTAATAGATCTTTTATTGTGGGTCAACAGAAATAATAACAGTTGAAAGATCAAGGAAAGAACTCTCTTGACAGCGGAAAGAGAACTAGCAAATAATGATTTGGAGGCTTCAAAGACTGGGGAGAAAGATGGTAAGATAAACAATTAGTGAGCATAAGAGCATCGCTGACTAACCTCTAAATTTTGAAGCTTTGCCTCTAGCTTCAATTGATTCTCCAGCTTCTTCCGCTCAAGACGCCCTTCTGTTACCATACGGGCACGGCGATCTCTAATCTCAGTTTGCATCCTGTTCCACGAGTGGATATAGTTCAAAGCTGATGAAGCTTGTTTTTTCACCGACAGACGTTGTGTCAGGGACTGTAACCTTGCATTTCCTTTCAATCGACGTAATGTTTTCCTAGCCTGCAAAAGGAGAAAACTCTATTCAACTTAAAGACTTGAAGCGCCTTCTTTGGATGACTCAGACAATAGCAAGAGAATATCATCATGTAAGATAAGAGAAAATGACACCAATAAGAACCAGATAATATTGGCCTGAGATGAGTTTAAATGGAGTAACATGGTCAATGAGAACTCATATAGTCGGCCCCAACTAGTTTGGGGCTAAGGCGCAGTAGTAGTTATTGTAGTTGTTACAAAGGTTTGAAAGATACATTCCCACTCTTACTTGTTACACAATTTATCAGCTGATTAAATGGATCTTTGGTCTAAAAGTCCAACATCTAGCTGAGACACCGTGAAGGGCACAATCTGATAGCCCTTTTGTTGAGTGAAAAGAATACAAACCATATACAACAGTCTTTCACGTAGCAATCCGAACCTAAGTCTCTCACTGCATGTTGAGTTTATAGAAACACTCATCTAACATCAGTGGTTCAATTTGTACCAAATAAATCAATAAGCCATACTGTCAGGATAGTGAATATTTTACTTCAAGTAATATTAAAGGATTTCACTCGTTAAAGGAGTGATCAAAGAAGTGCAGTGGCAGTAGAGAAAAGACACCCAAACCATTATGCAGGATATGATACCTCTCTTTTCTCCATTTTTTGAGACCGCGATCCTATTTTTTAGCATGATTAAAATGATCTGACGGGAAATGCATTACTTATCATCTTCTGTCACAGTAATAACAGAAGATAGCTTTTGCCCGTGCCATGAAATAACTTACCAGTAAATATCAGCATGCGCCAAAGGCCAAACTAAAGTCATAGTTTTATTTTATCCATCTGATGTCACAGCAATACGAAAGACGGCTTTTTCCCATGCCATGAAATAAGATACCAGTCAATTCACCAGCATGTTCCAAAGTAAAGTCATAATTTTAAGAATCCTATTCCCTGGTGCCCCAACCCCACTCAAAGATACAAAAGAAACCATAAAGATGAATTGCATGTGAGCTGGGAACAATTGGGATGTTTCAGATACATAAAAATGATAAAATGCACATATGCGGTTCCTTAATTTGTTAGTGTCCTAATTTTGGGAGTGTACGATCAGGACCGTAGACAGAAATGAAGGTTTATCTCACTCTATAACTGCAATATTGCGTCTCAAGAGAAGTTACTAGAAGAAAAAAGTCACTCAGGAAATATTTAATCGCAAGAAGAATAAATTAGAAAAACATCTATATGTTATTATAAATAATAATTAAATACTATGCTTTTACCACGTAAGCACGGAATGCTTTCTGAATCTTAATAGCTGCTCTGTCATCAATAGGCATTCCCAGTTCCCTCTGATTCTTGATCAAGACACCATTGGTTATTTTAGATGGCTCTTTCTGCAGGGGATCATCCCCTTTGCATCCATTAGACTTTTTGATTGCTGACGTTCCCTGTTTCAAACTAAAAATGTGAAATCCAGTTGGCCTTACAAAGTACCGGTGATTCTAAAATTGATAATGAAAATATAGAAGGAATGAGTTGTCACGAACTAGTGATTGTGACAGCAGGATATCAATTAATGATACAACTTGTGGCCTTAAAGAGTACAAATTTTGTTTGAAACACCATTCGGAGTCTTTAGTGTTTCATTCGATCCAAAAGAAAAGGTAACAAGAAAAGAAGGAAAAAGGACAGAGAAAAGAACAAAGTCTTAACCTAGATAATCAGAGCCAGCAGCCTGCTTGTTCCTAAGATCCTAAATACACTATTAACACCTTCCCTTTCTTCTCCACAATTACTATTACATTATGTAACTCTACTACTGAGTACGGATATCTAAGGCAATTCATCAGCGAAAAGAGACAAGTATGGTATCTTACCTTTAATTTTTTTGATTTCCCATCCTTTGCTTTTCTCATACCAATTACATTCTTAAGCCAGTCCGCAGAACCCATTGCAGGTGCTTGTTATATATGTCTTACTCTGCTGCAAATTACAACAAATGGAACATGGAACAGTATTAGTTATAAAAAAAATCCAGATTGAAGGTTTATTATTTAAAACACGGCAGGCTCTTATTCTATTGCATCAGAGGGTGAAATAGAAAGTAGATATTTCAAATGGTAGCATTATCCATGAAAATATTCATTCAACTGATCAAGTTGACAACAAGTCCTTTCACCCATACAAAATAAAAATAAAAATAAAAAGGGGAACTAAAGTTATATAACAGATTAAGAATAGCATCCAATGATCAATGAAGTGGTTGAAAACCATGAGGTCTCAGGTTCAAATTTACTTCACATTTCACATTGGGTCGATTTTGGTTGACTACAACTCTAGAAGGACAATGTGTGATCATTTCTTCCTAAAATCAAGCCATAATGTTTGTGAATACATTACTTTTTCGTTCTCAAGGTGAACTAGCTAAGGCAAATATATGGACTAAACCCTGCTGAGCGTAGGTTATATTACCATAACAAGATATAAGTGCTTCTTACCCAATGCACTATTGAACTACAACTGACTGGAATAACTAAATACAAATAGTCAGAAAATGAGAATGAAATAATGGTGCAGTGGGCCAACAAAAGACTATTCGCATATACTCGCAAGCGCTCAACGACTTGTTGAAAGCGCTTAACACAGCCTACCTGTTTGACTAACAGAAAGTACATCAGGAATTAATCAATACAAAACAAACTTCATCTGAGCAAAGAAATAAACGGTTTTCCCAGAATTTCCAATTGAAATACATTTTTTAGCTACAAATAATTTAGCAAGTAAGCAATTAATAATCCCAAACCTTCCAGCCATCACCAGATTTTATCTGACAGCTTACATATTTTACACGTTAGCTACTGCTCAGAGCGGATTCAGGATTTGGACTTTATGGGTTCGAGTTCAAAATTTAACACAACTTATTATGATTTACTGGGTGGATCAATTATTTGTATTATATTGTAAATGTTTTCACACATATACACGGTCCGAGCCAAAGCTTCTGAATTTGAATGAAACCATAACTCAAGCTCTACATCCGTCCACCCAAAAGATTAACCCTGAAAAGCTATCCCAACAATTTCCACCATGTCCAATTCTGTAGTACACTTAGCCTAATGTTCATGGAGTGCTTTACACTATGAACAAAATAGGTGTCAGTTTACACCCTATGCACACAGTACACTTCCAATCAAACTTCTATAACTGTAGCGATATTCAACTGGCTCAGACCTATTTGTATGTTTAGTCAGAATAAGAATGTCCTAATAATATGACTTTACTGGGCAGCAACAGATCATCAGCTACAAAATTGTAAAATGTTTAGAGGGGTTTACTCACAGAAACAATATGAAGGAACTAATAATCAATTAAGCAGAAACCTTTGATTGCTTTTCCCCATTACCAGACAGATTCTAATTTATATTTCAAATTTCAAGAAACTGAATAGTACCCAGATACATATTTTCACCTCAAACAAAGAATAACACATAAAAATGTAAACTTGAGACACAAAACAGAGTAAACAAATTTTGTGTACAACAAAGCATACCAGGGGGGAAAAATCTTCACATGTAGGCTTAGCTTTAGCCCTTTCTGGCAAATGGGTATCTCCAAAATGCGAAGAAAAATCAGAATAAAAAGAGGAAAATCAATTAAGTGCAAGAGTAGTGATGGCAGTGGAAAAAAATATAGGATGAGTAGAAGAGAAGAAATACTTGAGAAAAAGTGACATAAAAAGTAAAGAAAGAAAGAACAAATGGTTGGTATAATTTGTAATTGTGTGGAATATGGACATTTGTCATGGTCCCATGACACAAAATAACAGAGCATGTTTTCCAAAAGAAGTTGAACTACCAAGGAATCAGATGGATATAAAATTAAAAAAAAAAAAAGAAAGTACTCCATCTGTTAAAATTTGAAAAGAATAAAGGGCCTGTTTCTCCTCTATCAAAGGAGGGCTAAACAAACTCCAATAAAGCATTTTTGTTGTTTAGTCAACAAAATAAATTGCTGCTGTTAGGGACAGCGGAAGATCCAGTTGTTACTTGTTAACCATGGCATGCTTTGGGAAAAAATATAAAAAATTATCTCATTTACAATTGGTAATTGAAAAATAGATACAATTTTAAAGTAATCATAATTTAGCTATTTTCATGTAAAGATAAATTATGAAAAAAAAATATGCTTAAAAATCTAGAAAATTTTTAATATAATATGCTGGAGTTCGAATTTTTTATATATGAGATTTCAGCAAAGTGTGCTGGAGTTCCAACATAATATACTAGAAGTTTATACGCATAAACTTCATAATCCAGCATATTATGCTGGCAGGAAGTCTATATCTGTCCTTCCTCGTTCCGTTGTGGTTTGGTCTATGTCTTCTTCAACTTTATTTACAGCACTCGTATCTGTTACCATAGTAATACTCCTAGCTGTATGATGTTCCCCTCAAATTTGACAGATTCCCCATGGTGATGGGAATTTCATTACTTGATGTAGTAGTGACGGACAACGTCATATCATGAACTCCGTACC
>NC_031990.1:39571285-39590036 GCF_001879085.1 Nicotiana attenuata
TGCTTTAGGCACGCTATTTTAATAATTTACTTTCCTAAACTCGGGTGCGCATTTCATGTGACCCAAATCCAAATCCTAACAACGTTAAATAAAATATGTCGCGGATCGCGGGTGCATTTCATGTGGCGTGATCCAAAGACGTATTTTGTATAACGTTGAAATCTTCCTAAAAATGATTGAGGCAAACGGGGTTGAGATTTGGAATGTGGATGAGAAAGGGATTACATGGTGTTGCTTTTGGGGTTAACTAGGGTCAGCGCCGCCGGACACGGCAGAGGCAGCGCTAGGGTTTTGATTATTCGAATAGTGTGGGTGAGATTTAAGGGAGATGGGGCATGGATTTGGAACAAGGAGAGGAAGGCGGTCAAGTGGTGTTAATTTGGTGGCCATTGGGTGATCACCGCCGGCGGAGGCAATTTCCGGCTGGCGGTGCACGATGGGAGGCGGTGGCGTTACAGGGGAGGCTTGGAGACGAGGAGGGGTAGGGGGGAGGGGTTTCAGACACTTATATATTATTGACACGGCCAGTTCCTGTCCGTTGGATTAAACAAAATCAAGGGCTGGGATTCAACCCCCGTTAAACGGGGTCGTTTGGTGTTACTGGGGGTGCTGGACCGGGTTGGACGCGGGTTTGGGCTGGTATGACCGGGTTATTGATTAGGCTAGTGAATTTAGAACACAAATCTGGCCCAATTTTGGGTCTTTAAAATAAAAGACTCAATTTCTTTTGATTTTTTTTCTTTTCAAATTAAAACTAAAATCTAAATTAATTCTAAAAACTATATTAACCTACCTAATCATATTAAGTCCTAATAAACAATCAACATTATTAATAAAATACCAGTATACAGAAAAGTAATAAAGCTAAAATTCAAACCAAGCAAAACAAATCAATTTTTGTGATTTTTGTATTTTTCGTAAAATCCTAATTACTAATTAAAATATGTAAAATTAAATCCTAAATGTAATGCATATTTTTTGTGTTTTTTATGAATATATGCACAGACAAAAATGCAAACAATTAACAAACAATGTTAAAAATCCACAAAATTGCAAACACTGGAAGAAGTTGTTTTGTTTTGAATTTATGGGAGTAATTCATATAGGGCAAAAATCACATGCTCACAGCTGCCCCTCTTTGCTCGGAAACACGAAGAGTTTTCGTGCAAAGCTAAGTGAACGGATACGAGCGATTTTTGCCCGTTTGAACATTCCGTATGAAGCATTTTGAAGGAGTTGACCGCACCTTGCTTCTTAGGTTGCCTACATATCCTTGGCTAAAAAGGAATCAGGTCAGTGTAGTTCGGGAATGTCTGGTAGCTGGGACTACCATGAAGCTGTGATTTCGTTGTTGCTGTTGCTGCTGCTACTGCTTACTGAACCTTCTTATTACACCATGTCAAAATAAAAAGAAGTTAGACTAAGCTATGATCTATGAATTACAAAAATCCTATCTAGATCTTCAAACTTGCTCTTGTATTTCTTGTTTCCTTGTTGTCTTGTATTCTCTCGGTGAAATCCATTGTTGCCGCTTTGAATTGTATACTGAGATGTTTTCTCTTTCTCCGGGTAGATGCCTGACTGCTGAACTTGATAAGTATTCCTCTGCTATACAGGCGGGCTCCTGACTTCAAAACTTGAAATGTATTCCTCTGCTATCCAGGCGGGCACCTGACTTCAAAACTTGAATGTATTCCTCTGCTATCCAGGCGGGCACCCGACTTCAACAAAATAGACAAAAACGAGGAAAATTTTCTGCCCCAGTTTGGTAGCTGGGCACATGGGTGAGTGTTAAACATGAATCATTCTACCAACTATTGCTAAAATTTGAAAACTAAGCCCTATTATCCAGGGAGGTCCCGACAACTGACAATTACAGATCTAAGCTGCATCTTCTAAAGGTATTACTTCCGCTAAGTTCTGTTATCTAAGAGGGTTGTAAACTACATCCTATTATCCAGGAAGGCCCTGACAACTCCTAATTGAATCTTATCTTAAACATACAAACATTGAAACCAACTTATATTCCTTTGGGATACACTTATGCTAATTTACGCTACTCATGATTGTTTTGAATTTTAACTAAGCCACATTTTCCAGGAGGGTCCTGAGAGTTTACGGTCAAACCTGTTTTGGTGCTTGCTCTTTCCCCTACGGAGAGTTTCTTCGAAACAAACGAAATTTTCTGCCCCTGTTTAAATCAAAGAAAAATCTTGTCAGTTCAAAAAGTGGTTGGTTTGTGGCCTTGAACTTTGAGGGAGATTGCTCCTTCACTCCCATGGTGACTGATTTCCACTCGAAGACCTTGCTTCTTTATAGACTAACCCCTTTTTCTGTTGTCCTCATCACATAAAATACATTTTCTCTGTTCAGACCCAATATCCTCTATCTATTGCACTGCGTGAACTGGCAATCAGTCCATAAACAATCACGTGCTTTCAGCTGCCCCTCTTTGCATGACTATTGTTATTCGAATTAATTTTTATTTGTTAATTTATTATATTGATTTATTTATTTAACCCTGTGTTTAATTATTTGATTGCTTGATCACCAATTGAATACTATCTACGAATCTAGAATTGAACTCGAAAGTAGGAATTCTATATTGCACATAGGATTGAGTAGAGCAAGTTCTTGAACCCGGGCATCGGGGAGTGGATTCGCGATTAGGATAGACATATGCTAATTGCCTTGCTTGGTTATTTTACGGAAATTATAAATGCATTCTTGTTGATTCTACCTCTATGACATATATGCGTTGGGTTAGCTTGAATCGGCGAGTAGGAGATCGACAGATTCTTATGAGCGATATTAACCCCGTCAACCAATAAATCAGATAAATTAATTAATCAATTCAATTAAAGAATACAGTAGGTTTGCTAGGTAGCCCATGACCCTAGATCATTTTCATTACATTGATATCATAATAATCTGCTTTTCCTTTGTTCAAAGCTCACTATTTGTTTTTTTTATTTTAATAAGTTTAGATTCACATAATTCTAGGTTTAATTCTTGTTCAGATAATTAATATAGTTTAACTTAGGTAATAGTTGATAACAAGTGCTCGTGGGTTCGACATCCAACTTTTAGTCACGTTATTACTTGACGACCGCATATACTTGCGTGTGCGTTTGGAAGCAACAAGTTTTGGCGCCGTTGCCGGGGACTTATTAGGATTAGCTATCTTTTTAGACTAGACTTTTACTTATTATCTTTTCAAGTTTTTATTTTAAGTTAAGTTTAATATTACTTATTTTTCATGGCATCTTTAAATGAAAAGTAGTGGAATGACATGTATTCTTGTTATTGTGATCCTTATCCACGTTGTATAGGGCCCCAATTGTGGCGACAATGCAAATATATTCCCAGGAGAGGAGTTGTGTGCACCATCTTAATCCTGTACTATTTGCGGTGGCTTTTGGAATAGTTGTCCTAAGTGTCGTTATCCTACCCAAATCCCTTGTTATGATGATTCTAATAACGAAGTGGACGATATGGAACATGATGCTCGTACGGATATGTACTTGCATTTATTAGAGGAATTGGGGTCTTCATGAGAAAATTACTGAAGGGATGAACCACATAATAAAAGAAAGAGCTGAATTGGGACAAGAGATCGACATATTTGGCACAACTATTTTACGACTTGGAGGCTCAATTGAGTGCAAAGGTTGTTGCGTCTAACGCCCAATAAAATATTGATGAGTTTGTGAAGCTGAAAAGGAGCTTATACGCCAAGTTGAGGAGCTAAAAGTGGAGCGTCAATCATTCGACCATATTTTTATTGATGATGCCTATGTTGAGAAAGATACACTAGAGTCATGTGAGGAAGTAAATAATGTTGCACTTGAAGACTCTAGTGTGTGTATATATGATGATGTAAATAGGAATATAATTCTAGAGTTTGGGCGTATTGGTCTTCATTCCATACATTTTTCGGCATTGTATTTGGATGATGACATGAAAATCGAGTCACATGAGCTTTTGGAGGAGTCAACGGACAAGGAACAAGGTGATTATATTATGGAATTTATTGCGACAGAAAGACTAAATCACATTCCTCATCTAAGGTCGAGAAGTGTAGAGTGAAAATTTTATTACTTGGCCTGGTTATCTTTTTAGCCCTACCACTAGAGCATAGCCGCAGACTGGATGCCCTGTAGGGGGTACAATTCATAAGTTTGAGATGGAGGCAAAAGTGATTCACGTCGTGCCGCAATATTAAATTAGGCGCTTGTTGGAAGGCAACCCAGTTTTACTGCTTTCTTTTATTTTTATTTATTTATTTATTTGATTTCATTTTATTCTTATTATTTTTGAAGTGTTGTTTTATGTTGTAGGATTATGAGTATAGGAAGCAAGACCATAAGATGCGCAAAAGCGAGCCAGATGGTTGGAACTAGTGCGAGAATATCCCATGAGCTGCTTCGGCCTTTGTTCTTTCAGGGATTTTCTTGTCCACTCTTGCTATTTTTACTTTGTTTCTGCATTGGGGATACTGCACTCTTTTAAGTGTGGGGGTGAAAGAGCCTATGTAGTTTGTATAGTATTATATTAGTATATGGTTAGTTTTTTATTTTTCTAATCATTTTATTGTTAGCTAGCTTCTTATTTATTATGCGTAGTCAATAGAATTAATGGTGTAGTATAATAGTAGTAGTAGTTTTAATAGCTTAGTTTAAAGAATAAAAAATAGAAAATCGAAAAAAATTGAAAAAAATGAAAATTGTACTTTTTCCGACGAAGGATCTCCTAGACAGTTTTCTTGAGGAATTAAAGTCTAAACAAAAAAATAAAAAAAATTGAAAAATAGAAAAACACAAAAAAGAAATATCTTTTAGTTTTCCTTAGGTAGCAATAATCTCCCGTGATTTCTTTGTGCCTCGGTTCTTTTCCATGCGATGTAGTTTGAATCGGGTAGTAGTTTTTCAATTTTTAGAGTAGATTAGGATTTAGGAAATAAATGGAGGAAGATAGATGAGATTCCTAGGCGCCTTTGACTTGTTTGATAGTACCATATTTAGGCTTTGCCGTGTAGTATATTCCCTATATTTTAAAACTGTCTATGATGCTGGTACAAATTGGATAGCATGTCTTGTGACGCCTATGTCTCATTTACTTGACTTATGTTCACTTTGTGCTTAATGTTTAATATCTCGTGGCTCTATGAATACTTGTATTAGTTGAGATTCAAAATGAGACCGTCCTTAGTGAGTCATGGGCCATGTGTGGTGAGGTTTTTGTGCAGTCTATGAATTGTACTTGTGTCTAGAACTTGCCCGATATGTGAGTTGAAGCGAAATTTTAGGTGATGCTGGGTTTGAAAAATGATTTTAGGCTTTCTTTGATCTTTTTGATCTTATTGCTTACCATAAATAAAATTTATCGCTAGTTAACTCTTTTGAGCCTATAGACTTTTATTTGGCGCCCACATTACAAGCTTATACTCTTTTTGTCCTTAATTGATATTATTTTGATCCTTTTACCTCTTAAAGAACTTTAATTGTGAAATGAGCGCAAAAAGAAATAAGAAGGAACTAAGTCTGGGGTGGTATGAAATCAATGAAAGAAAAAAAAAGGTATATTTGTTTTGTAAAAGAATACGCTAGGAGCAGAAATTACCAAAGGAAACAAATAGTTAGAAAAAAAAAGAAAAATATATAGATGAATAAATGTTTTGTTTTTGTTAGTGGAGTATAAATTATAATAGTGCTTAAAGAAAAAAGAAATATTTTTGGGGGGTGATATTGTTTGTGAAGTTGAAGCCGCATTGAGGAGATATGCGTTTAAAGTTGATTATGTGATGTGTTAAAGTGCTTAGGAGGGTGAACCACTATTCCTACATATATCCTACCCATCCCTTAACCTACATTACAACCATAAAAAGTCCTAATTGATTTTAGGTCGAGCGAGCTTACATTAGTAGAGATTTACATTAAGGGCAAGCCTATGGTACCAATTGCATGCGTAGGACTTCTTTTGGGAGAGTGAGCCATTTTCTTTGATATATGTGAGTCCTTAAAATATATTTGAGCATTTGATTTGAACGTGTGGATTCAACTTACTCTCTTTCTCTTGTTGTGAGGGCACATGGTTTCACAAGGGATAAGCAACGCTATTATTAGACTTCTCTATGATGTTGGGTGTTAAAGTCATGAGTACATTGTGACAATGAGTCAGTTTTTGAGGCTAGGATTGTTGTGAGCATGTTGTCTTTGTTTGAATATTTTTGAAGAATGGCAGAAGCAAAGGGAAGTGTTTGTGATTGCATATGCTAGGGTTTAATTATTGCTATAAACCATTGTCATTGGTAGAGTGTTGAAATAAATGAATTGCTCCTCCATAATTATATGTGTACGTTGTTGGGGTATAGTTGTTAGTTCCATTGCTCGAGGGTGAGGAAAGGTTCAAGTGTGGGGTGTTGATATTAGGCTTAAAGTATGTATATTTATGTGCATATTGCCTCACATTTTACTCATGTTTTATATATTTCACATGTGTAATGTAATAATTTATTTTAATTTGTGGTATTTTTATGTGTAGGAGTCATCCGGAGACAAAGTAGGATAAAAGTGCACGATCTGAAGCAAATAGAGAACAAAAAGAGAAAAGTGGATAGTGTAGCGCCCATGCTAGCATAGGGCGCTACCTGTGGCGCAACTTCCAGAATCAACAAAATTTCCAGTGCCAGGGCTAGCGCCACCCGCTACCCTGGGTGCTGGGTGACGGGAAGTCTCCTATTTCATGGGGGACAAGGTTATTTCGGCCCTACAAATCCCAACTCGTATAAAAGGAGTCATAAACTTATTTGGGAGGGGAGAGAACATTTTTGAGATGAACGTTTGACCAAGGGAGAGCATGGAGCCGTTGTGGAGGCTGGAACTCATAAGATTCCATCTTTCTTTCACCAAACTTAGTAATTTTTATGTTTCTTTGTATGATTTATTGTTTTGCTACCATGTCTATGTGGATCTAAACTTCACGTTCTAGGGTTGTTGGTTCTGTCATGACTATTGTTATTCGAATATTAATTTTTGATTTGTTAATTTATCATATTGGTTTGTTTATTCTACCATGCGCTTAATTATTCGGTTGCTTGATCACCAATTGAGTACTATCTACGAATCTAGAATTGAACTCGAAAGTGGGAATTCTAGATTGCACATAGGATTGAGTATATCAAGTTCTTGAACCCGGGCATTGGGGAATGGATTCACGGTTAGGATAAACATATGTTAATTGCCTTGCTTGGTTATTATACGGAAATTATAAATGCATTCTTGTTGATTCTAACTCTATAAACATATAGGCGTTGGATTAGCTTGAATAGGCGAGTAGGAGATCACAGATTCTTATGAGCGATATTAACCCCGTCAACAAATAAATCAGATAAATTAATTAGTTAGTTCAATGAAGAATACAGTATGATTATTAGATAGTCCATGACCCTAGATCGTTTTTATTACGTTGATACATAAAAATCTGCTTTTCCTTTGTTCAAAGTTCACTATTTGTTTTCTTTTATTTTAATTAGTGTAGATTCAAATACTTCTACGTTTAAATCGTGTTTAGATTATTAGGATAGTCTAAATTAGTCAATAGTTGATAACAAGTCCTCGTGGGTTCAATATCCGATTTCTAGTCACTTTATTACTTGACAATTGCGTATACTTGTGTGTGTGTTTGGTTGCAACACAATGATATGTATAAGCAGTCCAACTTTTATATACACTTTTTCTTCAGATTTTTTTCTTAAAAAAATAAAGAAATTGGCATTTGAGCTAAATGAATATATACAAAGGATGAACTTTCTGTACTTTACAAGAGCTGAGAGTATAACTAGGGGCCTTATTTTAAAAATTTCACTATCCTTCTTTTAGGTTTCGGTAATTCAGATTTTGATGTAATAGCAAAACATTGTAACAACTATCAAAGTGATAATATTGTGAGATAGAAAAATAGAATGAGTATAAGACCTTATGTCTCCTTCTTTATGCGTTTATATATTGGTTTTAATGTATATTGGATAGGGGTTTGTTTAATTGTGCCATATACATAAGCGAATTTTTGTTTTTAAAAAGATAGAACGATGAGAGAAAAACAAAAAGAAGAGAGAATAAAAGGAAGAGACAAATAGATTCGGTGTGTACGACGAATTGGGCGGCAGCTTTGTTGTCAGTCATCGCTCCTCACACATTGGATTTATTGGTGGCTTAGCCTCTCTGTTTTATCTATGTTTTTAGAGCACGTTTGGACATAAAAAATTTTTTCCTTTTTTTCAAAAAAAATTCTTTTTTTCGAAATCAATGTTTGTTCATAAAATTTTCAATTTTTACTTGAAGATGCATTTTGAAATTTTTCGAAAATTTAAAAAATTCCAAAAAACTGTTTTTCAAAATTTTCACTCAAATCACTCACAAAACTTCAAAAACATCCCAAACTGAAATTTATGTCCAAACACAACTCTAAATTTCAAATATCATTTTCACTTGAAAATTTTTTTCACCATTTTTTAAAATTTTACAATTCTTATGTCCAAACGCCTACTTAATTTCAATATTGTTATAATTTCCAAGCATTATTAGCTTATTGCTATCGTGCTCTCACTGTCTTATCCACAAGCTTAACAGATGGTTATAATTAATGCATATAAATTCATCTTGTCAACAAGGAACTTCGAAGACGGACAAGAACAACTAGATGAATTAAAAAGGCCCACTATATGACCCACTGCTCCACCTAATTTTGACTGAATTAATTCATCTTCCTCCAACTAAATCTTAGATGTTATAAAACAATAAAAGAAGAAGAAGAGTATTGCAGAGAAAAGTAGAGGGAGAGAATTGTTATTGATTTGGGATGAATTACAATGGAATAGAACTCTCTATTTATAGGGATGAATTCTCTTACTTCATAAAATCTCATGAGAGATTCAGGTACCTGAATATATGAATGAAGAGATCTCTATGTTATGTCTTTATGCAAAATAAGGAGGTTGGAACCGATATAAAATGTTTGTCGACTAATGTTTGTCTTTATGAATTACAATGGAATGAAAAAGAGTACAACGCGTATTAACTCCCCCTGATGAGAGCATCAATTCACATCCTTAAGCATTTGCATTCCAATCTTGTGCACCATCTTCAATAGATCTTTGGTAGAGATTTGATAAAGAAATCAGCCATATTAACTTGAATGAATATATTGCACCTTGAAATCATCATTCTTGATAGAGATATAATGTCTTCATAAATATCGTAGAATGGCTCTTCAATATCTCCATAGAGGTATCCTCGCTATCATATTATCATGCTTATAGTTATATCAAGATACATTTGTGCATAAATTGCATTGAGAATGTGGTACTTCATGACCATGAATTCTATATGCTTTAAGCAATTTAAATCCTTCAGGGATTGTTAAGTCATATAAGCCATATAACAGACTTTAGATGCATATCAAGTTTTCATGTCATGCTAGACATATAAGATATCGAAAACTGATTGTACATACCATTGACTTTATACTTTCAAGTGTTTGAACTACATGTTCAAAACTACATGTCTTTCATATGAAACCAATTCTACTTGAATTGTTTCTCCAGACTTAAGATCCTCATATATATTTAGCGCTATTATAGATGTCGTCGACAAACATTTTATATCGGTTCCAACCTCCTTATTTTACATAAAGACATAACATAGAGATCTCTTCATTCATATATTCAGGTACCTGAATCTCTCATGAGATTTTATAAAGTAAGAGAATTAATGAGAGCAAGCAATGTAAGAGAATTCGTAAAGAACTTTCTAGTTCTTTAATATTTACCCATGTGAATTCTCTTTTATTTTTGCACATCATACTAAAATTAACATGGCTAAACCAATTATGCCAACTGAATAAATTATCAATATTGATAAACTTTAGATTTACACCATGACGTGTGCAATTATCAATAAACTCCAAGTTTATTATGATATGGGTTTTTATATCAATAAACTTCTCTTTATTGTGGCATTCTTTTGTTTGTGTAGTACAAACCGGAGAATAAAGCGGGTGGCTTTTCACATACATATTATCACGCTACAAGTTGCAGTAATAAAAGATATTAAATCTTTCTTTTATTTATAGTCTCAATATAATCAACCGCTTTCGCGTATACTTTGGAAACTGACTAAGTTTCTTTGAGACTTACTACAACACAATACCTTATTGGTAATCAATTGTGTTTCTCCAAAATAGTAATAATTGGCTCTTCCAGAGCTCTCAATTAATTTGGTACTACCACATATTCATCAACATCCATATGGTGAATATCTCTTTTAAAGAGAAAGTTATACCATTATGGGTATGGTCAAAATTATATGCAAGATATGTTTCTTGCATTACCGTTGTCTTTTAACAATCACAATGCCAAAATATTTTGGCGTACAATAGGTACGTGGCCAATGACCATTCATGCCATAATAATGACATTATTTTCTTATATCATCTCAAACCTCCTTCTAGAGGTGAGTGTGGTATATTCACTACCACTAGCACGTTCATATTCTTCCAAGAATGAATATATATTCATAAATCAGATGTTATCACATTCACATCGTGAATAGACCATAATCATCTATATGTGCTTTATAAAATCTCATGTCAAAATCGATGACAAGTATTTTCACAAGTGGGGGATTATTTTGAGAATCCTTATTATTCTCATTATCACAATGATGACGATTATAATTTCGTCGATTGCCACGTCCACATCCATTGATACATTCATAGTGATAATTTTGTCTTCTTTCAGACTTATCACATACTGCTATCACATTCTCTTAAGGGAATGAGAATGGAGCAAATTCAATGGACGGGTTTCCACTTTTTGTGCCCATAATCATACATGAATTTGATCATGGCAAGACATAGAAACTTTTACCACTTAGGTGGTTATAATTTCTTACAAACTCCATTAGAGTTATAATCAAACTATGTTGTCTTTGCTTGTATTTAAAATCAAAGTATAGAATAAAAGAGAAAAATACGGTAAAATACTTACTTTAAATCCAGAATTTAATCATGAAGGAAGTTCATGGAATAATTGACAATTATTATGCTCAATCCCGAATCTTCTACTCAATTGGTTAGAGTCTCGTGCTGATAACGTGTTATAAAACAATAAAAGAAGAAGAAGAGTATTGCAGAGAAAAGTAGAGGGAGAGAATTCTTATTGATTTGGGATGAATTACAATGGAATAGAACCCTCTATTTATAGGGAGAGGGTGGCTTAGCCACCAAGCAATGAACCCTAGAATCTCTCTAAATATAGACATTCACCATAAATATAATTGTATTTATAACATTAGACAAGTTTAGTTACCACCCATTTATTTAACCAGTTTTATAGTCCGTTTGGCCAAGCTCCTTCAAAGCCAAAAGTACTTTTTTCTCAAAGTTGAAGTGTTTGGCCAAATTTTTAGAAGAAAAAAAAAGTGCTTTTGAGTTGAAGCAAAAGCAGTTTTGAAAATGCAGAAAAAATAACTTCTTTCCAAAAGCACTTTTGAGAAAAAATATACTTATCAGGTGTATGGTTAGTAGTTTTTTATTATAAAACCAAGCTATTAGAAGGCTATGCTCATGACCAGTCCATGGATCAATATCAGGTGTATGGTTAGTAGTTTTATTATAAAACCAAGAGAATATCAGATTATGAGCTCAGTATCCTTTGTTGTACAAAAATAAAAATAAAATAATGGAAGCAAGAAAAAGAAAAGGATAATTTTTTTCCTGGTATCTACCCGTGTAGCTAATTTTTTTTATTATTGATTTCACTCAACAATCTTCATCTAGTCCTCAAGGTGTAAATAAACAAGTACATATGCAAGTATTTTGCAGTGGAACTCATTCTTCGTTATCAATATTTCCGGACTATTGATTTTCTCTCTCTAGACTAGAGCTTTCGGCGCACGTTAAGTAAACATACGTCGGCGGTGGTAGCCATGGCTAGAGGACGAGGAAGACCGAAGAAACAACCGATTGTGACCGTAGGAAGCTCAGTAAGTGCAAGAGTAATTGCTGAAACACTAGAAAATAGAGGGGAACAGAGAATTTCTACGCCAATAGCAACCCAGTTTCCGGTGCTATCACCATTAGCATCGATGGTGAAATTGAACACGGGAATTAAGCAATTGAACCTCAGTGGTGACGAGAAGACGCAAGCGACTAGAAATGACAAATCAATAGGAGGCGTAAGCACCGTTGAAGGAGGGAAAGAGAATGCAGGATCTACACTGAAACCACAAGCATCTAACTGGTCCGGGCTATTCAATCGAAATCGTGCTGCAGCAAATGGTATGTCACTTGATTACATTCCTCCAGAGTTAGTTGAGGGCACAGTAATTGTGAAGCTGGATAAAGGAGAAACAGAAAAGGAAATTGAAAAATGGAAGGCGGCTATAGTTGTGTATGTAGTGGGAGATGCTCCGGACTATAACTTCATGAGTAGGTATATTCAACAAAACTGGAATACTGTAACGGAACCAGAGATCTACTATCATGAGGAGGGTTACTATGTTGTTAAATTCAAAAGCATAGAAGACATGAATGAAATAATGTATGCAGGGCCCTATAGTATTAACAACAGACCCATGATTCTAAAACAATGGACTCCAGACTTTGATTTCAATGCAGAATTCCATACAGAGTTGCCATTATGGGTTAAACTTCGAAATCTACCCATGAGCTGTTGGAGTAGGGACTCATTGAGTAGGATAGCCAGTGGTATCGGTGTTTCTAGGTATGCTGATGAGTGTACAGCAAAACAGATGAGGATATCTTTTGCTCGTATGCTGAATGAAGTCAATGTCACCAAGGAATTGCTAACTGAACTAACGGTAATGGATCCCTCAGGGAAAATATTTCAGCAGGGGGTGATATTTGAATGGAAGCCTGAATATTGCATAAAATGCCTAATGATAGGGCATAATTGTGAGAGACAAAGAAGAGACAATTTTAAGGCAAAGGAACATAAGCAAATCAGACCAATTGAGAAGAAGAACAGGCCTCAAAGAATGGTTCAAACTTGGATTCTGAAGGTGGATAATCACAAACAAATCAACATTAATGAAGACCAGCAGGGTACTAGTTCTGGTGGGATACCTGAACAAGTGCAGCAAGGAGCAGAAACAATGGTAACTACAGAGATAGAACTTCAAGTCAAAGAGAAACAGCTGCTGAAAGGGAAAGCGGCCAAAGAAATGAATGGTAGACCTGTGAATCAGATAGTTGAAGCTACTATACCTGTGAGAAATGAATTTCAAATATTGCAACAAGATGAAGTTGTGATGGCACTTCTACTCCCTTCTGATTTAGGAGGGGGTTTCATAATTCATCAATAATGTCTTGGTTAGCATGAAATGTGAGGGGGTTAAATAAAAGGTACAAACAGAAAGAAATGGTTAAGTACCTTAAAGAGAAATAAAGTAAAACTGGCAGGATTAGTGGAAACAAGAGTAAAAGAGCAAAATACAGTCAAAATCAGTAAAAAGATAGCACCTGGATGGGAATTGTTAAATAATTATGCAAGTGCAGTAAATGGTAGGATTTGGCTACTCTGGGATAGTGCAATATACCAGATTAAAATGATCCAGCAAACAGCTCAGCTAGTGCATTGTAATGTAACCAGTAAAAACCAAGCCATTGATTGTGATATGACAATGGTATATGGATACAATACAGTAGAGAAAAGAAAGGAGATGTGGCAGCAACATGCAAAAATATCACAGCAGGTAAATAAAGCAAGGATTATCTGGGGTGACTTTAACTCAATATTGTGCCCACAAGATAGAATATATGGGACAACAGTTACTAGCTTGGAAATAAAGGATTTCAATGAATGTGTGCAAAATCTGATGCTAGATGAGCTACCATGGAAGGGTGATTATTACACATGGACAAATAAACAACAAGGTGGAGATAGAATTTGGAGCAGAATTGATAGAGCTTTGGGAAATTCATACTGGATGATGCAGTTTGGACATCTCACCACTGAGTACAAACTACCTCACATATCAGATTACACACCTATGATGATTCATACTAATCTGAGGGAACCAAAGATCAAACCATCATTCAAATTCTTTAATGTTTGGGCATCACATGAGAGATTTCCTAATATGGTGAAGGAGTGCTGGAATCAGAAGCTACATTCAAATACAATGACAAACATATGGATGAAGCAGAACGATCTAAGAGGAAAGCTGAAATTGTTGAATGAAACTGAGTTCAAAGGTATTACTCAGAAGATTGAGCAAGTAAGGGAAGATTTAAAAGAGGTTCAAAGCAAAATAAGATCACAATACTCAAATATGCTAGCAATAGAAGAAAGGAACATTATAGGCCAACTTGAAAAATGGTCCTTGATTGAAGAAAGCATCATGCAACAAAAGGCTAGGGCAATGTGGATTAAACTTGGGGATTCTAACACTAGCTATTTCTCAGCAGTTATGAAAGAAAGGAAGCAAAAGAAGCAAATCACTGAAATAGATTCTCTTGATGGAAGAAAGCTAACTGATCCAACAGATATAAAGAATGAGATCCTAAAGTTTTATAAATCCCTTATAGGTACAGCAATACCAAATGTTACAACAGTAAATAAGAAGACTATGAGGAATGGTAGAAAACTGAATCATGATCAACAAGTCCAGCTTTGTGAAACAGTAACTGAACAAGAAATTTATGATGGTTTATGCTCTATAGGAGATGATAAAGCCCCAGGAGTGGATGGTTATAATGCATTTTTCTACAAAAAAGCATGGACAGTTGTTAATGAAGTCATAGATGCAGTGAAGGAGTTCTTTAGCAGAGGGAATATGTTTAGAGGTATCAATTGCACAGCAGTAACTTTAATACCAAAAGTAGCTAACCCTGCTACAGTCAGAGAATATAGGCCCGTTGTTTGTTGCACAGTCCTCTACAAAATCATTGCCAAGATTTTAGCAGGAAGAATTCAGAAGGTTATTTCAAGTATCATTACAGAAACACAATCTGGATTCATACCTGGGAGAAAAATGGCAGATAATGTGATCCTGGCACATGAATTGGTGCAAGCATATACAAGGAAACATATATCACCAAGATGTATGATTAAAGACGATATTCAAAAAGCTTATGATACAGTAGACTGGAGGTTCTTGAAGCAGATGTTAGAGGATCTAAACTTCCCTTCAAGGTTTAGTAATTGGGTGATGGAATGTGTTTCTACAGTTAATTACTCTATAGTAATTAATGGGGAACCAACTAAGCCATTTGATGCTGCAAGAGGGCTCAGACAAGTGGATCCAATGTCACCCTTTTTTTTTGCTATAGTCATGGAATACTTAAGTAGAAATCTGAATGAATTGAAAGATGAGAAGCAATTCAAGTTCCATCCGAAGTGCTCTAAACTGACTATTACTCATTTGAGTTTTGCGGATAATCTTCTAATGTTTTCAAAAGGAGATACTACATCTGTGGGTTTGCTACACATGAAATTTGGCCACTTCACAGAAGCTTCATGACTGAAAGCAAATATGTCAAAGAGTGCAGTGTATTTTGGAGGAGTAGCAGACCACATCAAACAAGATATTCTACAGTTGCTGGGATATGGACAAGGGGAGTTACCTTTCAGATATTTAGGGATTCCATTGGCTACAAGAAAACTTAAGATACTGGAATGGCAATCATTAATATCAAAAGTCATTGCAAAAGTGACCTCATGGGTAGAAAAGAAGTTGTCATATGGTGGTCGTGTACAATTGGTGAAAACTATATTATTTGGGTTCAATTATATTGGGCCCAACTATTCATAATACCTGCTAAAGTGATGAAACCATTGAAGCTTACTGCAGAAACTACATTTGGACAGGATCAAATGAGCTAACTAGAAAAGCACTGGTAGCTTGGAGCAGAATGTGTATGCCAAAGACAGCTGGAGGACCTAATCTCACAAATCTGAAAGTATGGAATAAAGCAGCAATAGCTAAAACATGTTGGGAACTACACAGCAAGAAGGATATTCTTTGGATCAAGTGGATACATGAATATTATATAAAGGGAAAGAAGATAACTGATATGGCCATTCCTCAACAAGGGAGTTGGATGGTGAAGAAAATATTCAACGCACAAGAGGATATGGGAAATGCTGAACATCAGATATCAGGAAACAAGAGCAAGATTAGGAGTATATATCTGAGTATGATAGGACAATTGCCAAAAGTGACATGGAAGAACTTAATGTGTGGAAATATAGCCAAGCCAAACGAAATCTTCATTACATGGCTTCAACTCCAAGACAGACTACTTACAGCAACAAGACTTCAAAGCTGGGGGCTACAAATAGATACAACATGTCATATGTGCAAGCAAGCAGAGGAGACAAAAGATCATTTATTTGCTGAATGTGAAGTTAGTAACAGAATTTGGAGTAAACTAATGAGATGGATCCAAATTGACTGGCAAGCAGTGAAGACAGGGGGAGAAATGCAGAAATGGATAGAGCAGAGAACAAAAGGAAAGACAAAACAAGCAAAGATAGTGAAAATGATATATATAGAGTTCATCTATGCTATATGGATAGAAAGAAATACTAGAGTTTTCATGAAGAAAGAGAAAGCAAGTGATACTAAAGCTAGAGAGATAGCCTATATTTGTCATGTTCGTGCTGATGAAGACCTTCAAAGACTGCTGAATATTAGATTTTCAATTAGTTGACAATGTCAGTAGTTAAAATGTATAGGCTAGTGTCTCTATGTAATGAAGTGTAGATCGTATAGAAAGTATGAATAGCAGACTGAGTATGTTGTCTAGCTGCTTTGTAAATATTTTACTTGGTAATTAATGAAATTTGATAGTTACCAAAACAAAATATTTTCGGATTATATATATCACTACTAAAAAATACTCTCTCCGTTTCATATTAAATGAGGTACTTTCCTTTTTAGTCTGTTCCAAAACAAATGACACATTTCTAAATTTGGAAATAATTCAACTTTAAACTCTTTCATTTTTTGCCCATTTACCCTTAATGAGAAGCTTTTATAGCCACACAAATGTCATGGCCCCACAAACTTTTTACCCCTTAAGCTTTTAAGACCACAAGTTTCAAAAGTCTTCTTCTTTTTTCTTAAACTCTGTGCCGAGTCAAACTACGTCATCTAATATGAAACGGAGGGAGTAGCTGTTTTCCGACATTACTGAGGGATGTCTGTCGGTAAGTGGCACGGAGGTAATTTTCTATGAATTAGCTAATCAATTATTAATATTAATTAACGATGCCACTAATATATTTCTACTTACTTTAGTTATCAATTTAAGATATTTAAATAATCACTAAGATTTTTCACGTCTACCATTAATAAACTTCTAATTAGTGTACAATTAACAATGTATAGGCTAGTGAATCACTAATATTACTTAAGGATATCCTTAATACGTGCACCTCTCCTTAATGTAATTATCAATATCTATAAGCTAATTGTAACTATTACACTTCTATACTCAATGTAATTATCAATGAAGTGCCTTATAAATTATTACAATTGATTAGCGATATTGCTAATATAGTTTTATTATCTTTAGTTGTCAATTTAAGATAATTAAACAATCACCAACATTTGTCCCGCATATCATTAATAAACTTCTACCTAGTGTGTAATTATCAATGTATAAGCTAGTGAATCACTAACATTACTTAAGGATATATTTTTAGTACACTTCTACCAAGTGTAATTATCAATCTATAAGCTAATTATAACTATTACACTTCTACTTAGTGTAATTATCAATATAGAGGCTAATCAATTATTAGCATTACTTAACGATATCGGTAGTAAACCTCTACTTACTTTAATTATCAATTTAAAGATAAATAATCACTAACATTTCTCACAAATAGCATTAATACACTTTCATTTAGTGTATTATTATCAATTTAGGCTAATCAATTACTAACGTTACTTATATAAGGATGCCACTAGTTCACTAATACTTAGTGCTATTATCAATGTATATAGGCTAATTAATCACTAACATTACCTACAGATATATTATTAATATACTTATACTTCGTGTAATTATCAATCTACAATCTAACTACGACTACTACACTTTTACTAAGTATATTATCAATGGGTATGATAATCAATTGTTAACGTTACTTAAGGATACCGTTAATACACCTCTACTTATAGTAATTATCAATTTATAAGATAAACCATCACTAATATTTCTTACGGAAATGACTAATACACTTCTTCTTGGTGTGTAATTATTAATGTATAGGTTAATCAATGTAGTTAAGGATATTACAAATTCACTTTTACTTTGTGTAATTATAAATCACTAAGCTAATTACCACTAATATATTTTTAAGTAGTATAATTACCACGAATACAGTTCCACTTAGTGTAATTTTTAATAAATAGGCTAATCAAAAGATAATTAAGTGAATACTTACCGAGGGACTTACCGACGGCCTCCCTCGCTATTGTGTAATAAAAAAATACAAAATAATTATGTATAAGATTATATATTAAATTGCCGATGGAAATCCATCGGTACTGTGAGAACAAAATTCAAAACCGACTGTTTGAAATCCGAGCTGATTGGTCAGACGATAACTACTCCATTTATTATTTTAGTATTAGCCGCCTATCCTCGAATGGAATGGGATGGAATAGAAAGAACGCGAAGCGCTAGCGCTACAGGGTCGGTTTTTTTTTGGGGG
>NC_031990.1:39590056-39604187 GCF_001879085.1 Nicotiana attenuata
GGGGGGGGGGGGGAGGATAGGCTTGTGAAGAAGCAAGCTTATCCCCGCCCGGACCGACAACTGCTAGGTTTTCCCATCTCTTCTAAACTTCCCCTGGTCTTCGGCCCGAGCTGTATGAGGCAAAGACGCGTCTCACGTATGGTTCGCAGGCCGAGCCCCACCTCAGTATTAAGGGTGCGGCTTAGGTCAATTAACACAAAAAGATAACCAGGGTACGAATGCTTTATTTATCACCAAGTAGAGATGAATACATATGGTAGCGGCAAGAAATTCTTTGGCCTTAAATCGGGAATTCAGGAAGAGCAGGTTGTTCCAGCTCGATACCGTCAAGAATTCTTGACTATTGCTATTACTAAATGCAATAGCGATTGAGTCCGTCGATAACTTTATTTTCTTTTTCATTTATCTTTTTAAATACACCGAGAGACACCATCGGTACCTAGAAGAATAATTCAAAAATATAAATACAAATTATTGCGAGAGAGTCCGTCGGTAAATTAGTGACGGAGTGCATCGGTACAACCAATTAAATTTTGACCGGTCAAAGTATCATTATTTACTGAGAATTGTCCATTGGCTTTTTTTTTCTTAAAAAAATTAGAAATTAAAAAGTTCAAAAGTAATGAGGGACTCCCACGGGAAGTCCCTCGGAATAGCAACTGGAAAAAGTCCGCCGGTACTTCGGTCGGTGAAACAGCTGTTTTTTAAGTAGTGTTACCTCATACTCATCCAAAGACATTGCTCGTCATCTTCATTGACAACAAATTCCACAGGTTCTGCGATTATGATTTGTATACGATACTCTACAGCTAACCTCATGAAGCCTCGATACATTTGGACTTTTGCACCATAAAGAAGGAGGATGCTACCTGGCTCCATCAAGTCAACTACATGATAAAACCAGAGCTATCATAAGCATAATTTGTGCTAATAGAAATCAAATTTGTAAACATCCGTTCCTTGATAGTGGAGTGCTAGATGCAGCAAATCTAGGACTCAGAATGCAGTCAGTTCATAAAAAATGAACTTATGCCAAGGCAATAAAAAGAAGAAAATTGACACTACCTTGTTCTTTGCGAGCGGTGAATATGATAGTTCCGGTTTCATCTCCAACAAGGCTCTCAGCTACACCTGTTATTTGCGGTTGAGAATATACACATGACGATTGGGACTGCCACCTGTTGGTTTGGTTCCTGTCAACCACCACATCAGTATTTAGAAGTTAAAACCTTGACAATTAGATTCTTGCCCACTGTCCCTGGCTTCAACTGATCCACCTTGACAAATCCTAAGTAGAGAAAGTGTAACTCATTACACATGCATACTTTTCATATATCTCTATTACACCAATGCATACTTTTCATGCTTTTCAATTACAGAGATGAATACTTGTTGCATATTTCAAAAGCATTTAACACAGCTATACTATTTTCTTTCAAAGATACCCAAGGATGGCACCTAAAATCTCCACATGCATAACTGTAGGCCAGTTGTCTTCCTTCATGGAGGGAAGGGAGTTGCATGAGCTTTTTAAACAAAAAAGAAAAGGTTGATAGCGGTGGTGTTCACTGTTCAAGTCGCACCTCAACTATTCCACCGGCAACCTCCGATATAATTCTTCCACCAGTACAGGACTATGGCCACCAAGGCTTAGCCAGGCGAGAATGAATCACCTAACCTTTTTTTCTCCCTATAGGGACTCAAATTCTGGTCTCTATTTGTCTTTAATTAAGAAAATTTTAACTTGGCACAACTGATCTATCTCATACACAGTACTCCCTTTCCCTGTAGTATCCATACATCCAATGAAAATTCACACATATAAAAAGGGCGATCAAAGAACAAACAAAAATATGGTACATTCCTTAGGGTAAGAATCTTTTACTCGTTTTTTTCCCTCCAGATGTAGAATCAAAAGCAAAGAGAAGCCAACTCAATCTAAAGTGTAGGGGCCAGAATTCTGCTACTAGATAGGCCTAAAGTGCTAATAGCAATGATCTTAAAAAAGGTGATTTTAGTTTAGGTTCTCAATCATAATGTCAGAGGCAAAGGGGAGAGCCTTCGCTAAAACCCTTGTCCTTATTTGCAAAAAGAAAAGATAGTATACTAGCCCTTTTGAACAATCAAACTTCCCCGAGTATACAAAG
This sequence comes from Nicotiana attenuata, assembly GCF_001879085.1. Lineage (NCBI taxonomy): Eukaryota > Viridiplantae > Streptophyta > Magnoliopsida > Solanales > Solanaceae > Nicotiana > Nicotiana attenuata. Next base: position 39,592,204 of record NC_031990.1, read on the forward strand.
GTACAAAGCTTAATACATTTTTCTTATTTTGCTATTCAGATGCTTAACTCTGTTATACAAAATCTGTTTTGGTGTTCCTCTTAATCTTATCTGGCAACTAAACAACTAAACGGTAACTCAAAGCCTATCATTACGTGTTTGATTGACCTCAATGAGTCACATAACAAGGTGTTTGTAAGACTTAGAACACTTCAAAGAAAAGCTGACTTGAACCTACAAGCTGAAGGAGAATGCAGCTATTGCAGCATAATAGGAGTATAAGACACTCAAAGCATACCTGTATCTTTGATCTTTGCCTCCTTCAATTTTTTCCCCATTAAACAAAATGGCTTCTTTTAGCGTAGCTTTCCTACCATCTTTGAAATTCCAGAGCTGATGAGTCGTGGTTCTCACCTTCATATTATACTCTTTAATTTCTATCAAGGCTATGGCAACAGCTAAATATACTTCATATCCCCACTCTTTCCTCAGCTGCTGGAGATGCTTGTCCTCTTGGTCTATCATTAATTTCCTAAAGCACAAATAATGGTTTTAAGCATGGTTGAATATGAACTCATGTTATTCAGAGTAGAAAGAGTTCAGTTGAAAAAGTCTCGGAGGGGACATCCGATAAATAGTTCAGTTGGAATTCCAGGGAAGGAGAGAAATTCAGAGCGAACGAATTGTATCGATAACTTGATTGTCGTTATTTAGACCATAGAAAATAGAGAAATCAGTTTGAACATAATCTTTTTGTTGCACCATGTCACTCATTTATTATGACAGGGGTGCATTTATTCCATCATCTGACAACACGAGTTACTTGACTTCCAAGAACTTATGTTCTGAAATTAAGAAACAAAGTTTTCTATTTCAGTTGGACAAGTACCAACAGATTGAAAATCTCTTTTTTTAAAAATGAAATTTAAACAAGTACAAGGAAAGAAGAAAGGATTCAGATACGTACTGCTTGAACTTCCCCATTTGAGGTGATAGTTTTGAATGGATTCCATTTGGGGTTTTCCACAGCTGTCTGCCAAATAGAACACAATTCTGTTGCTTTTTCTTCGGCAACTTGATGCGAGAATTTCTCCTTGCATGCACTATGAAAAGGAGAGCTATCAATGACACCAAATCTCTTTATCCCAATATCCGTGTCACCATTGCACATGTCAGAAAGAATCTGGAAAAGAAAGAAAGCATGTCAGTTATTATCTCATAAATCCAGAGTGGAAAGTGAATTAGTAAGGAGATATTTACACCTCAATGGTCTACACACTGTAAACAAAAGAATCCAACAGACAAGCAAAAAGGGAAACGTTACTAGAATAAACAAATGGTGGTAAGGCAACATTCCAATAAGCAGGTATTTTACTTTGGTTAAGTGCCTACTGAGCCACACTGTTTTCTTCACCTCTAAAATTTTTGACCTGCGACTCTAATGTATGCTCATCTGAATTGAAGTACACCTGCTACAGAGTGTTCATGTACTTATATGTAAAATGTTAAAACAGGTAAGAATTTCCAAATATATACTACTATCAAACTACATAAACATGCAAGGATTCCATACAGATGCTGCTATCAAACTTCAGATAATTAAAACCTTGTGTGCATATTTTAGGAGTTACCTCCGCCCATAGCCTCTAGAATTAATAGGAATGGTAATTCTTCCAAATTTCAGTAAAAACTAAACTAAATGGTTTGTGGGAAATACATGAGGCATCCATTGTCAATGATGAATTAGGAGTTTCAACATAGGGAATTTTTCAGAATGAAATGCTATACCAAATGCTTCCAAATTGCTTTCAAAGCAGAGTGGTATAGTCACCAATTTTACATATATGTAGATAGAGAAAGGGAAACATAGAAACAAAGGATAGAAAGTTGTTGTCTTAGATGCTACAGGTTGGGATAATTCTGAGCATCAAAAGCATATTTCCTTAGGAAAAAACCACAGTAGCTTGATGCCTGATCTAATTAATTGAATATTGTTTAAGGCGTAGCTGTAGAAAATATATGCTTCAAAGAAATATCCAAAGACCCATACCTTAATCATCTCTTTTCGAGCTTCTACTAGCTCAGCAGTCTCACTTTCTTTGGCCTTAAGCTGCTTAGCTAAATTTTCCCAATAGTTTCTTTCCTCGGTGATCTTTTGCATAGTTACTGTCAACTCTTTCACCTTTTCTTTGGTTCTTTATCTTCAACGTGGATCTGCTTTAAAGCTCTTGTAGCTTGTTTATACATTCTAACTTCCTTTGTTTCCAGCTCCTTTTCAAGCACAGCTATCTTACTCGTTGTAGCTTCTTTCACTTTTTCACGCTTAGTATTAGTATGCCTTTTGAAATCCACAAACTTGGTTCTTAGCTTCTTCTCCTTCTGAAGTTGAGCATTCTTAGATTGTCCAAATATATATTCCTTAGTTTTTAGCTCCTTCTCGAGTAAAGCTATCTTCCTGGCTGCATATTCTTTCTCCTTCTAAAGTTTCTCAATCTTACTTATCGCAGCTTGTTTCTCCTTCTCAAGCACAACTATCTTACTGAATGCAGCTTCTTTCTTCCTCTCAAGCAAAGCTACTTTATTCTCTGTGCATTCTTTCTCGTTCTTAAGCTTATGTATCTTAGTTAATGCAACTTGAACTTCTCCTTCCCTCTCAAGCTGAGTTATCTTGCACAGTGCAGCTTCTTTCTCCTTCTCAAGCTCAGCCATTTTACTTGATACCCATTCATTTCCCTTCTGTAAATCAGATATCCGAGCCATCAGAAGCTAAATCACATAGAAAAGGACAATATAACCTACTAATAATTTTCATAACCAAGTGGTTAAAAATCTAGAACCACCAGCATTGACACACCTCAAGCCCTTCAGCTTTTATTCCAATGCTGTTAATGGCTAAACCACGAGTACAGGCGCGATTAAGGAAATCTACTCGTGTGTAAGCCTGTAAGAGATTTAGAAAAATTTAAAGAAGAATGTTGAATCTGTGAATTGCAGAAACTGAAATGAGAAGAAGAGAAGAAGAGAAGAGCGATTGAGAAATTTCCACTGTTTCATTGAGCTGCTAACTACACTGTTACATATGTAGTTGCTCCACTAACTAATACAAATAATTGACAGTTGTACAACTAACTGTAAGTGACTAACCATAGTTAACTAACTATGGTTAAGTAATACTATCCTTTACACCCCCCTCAAGCTAGGAAGTATGAAGATGTTCTTCATTCCTAGCTTGGACACAAGGTAGCCGTGCTGAGCCCGGCCAAGTCCTTTGGTAAGTAAATCTGCTTGCTGATCAGTTAAAGCCAAATAGAAAGTAGAGATGAGACCTTATTGAATCTTCTCGCGGATAAAGTGGCAATCAATGTCTATATGTTTGGTGCGCTCATGGAGCACAGGGTTTGCTGCAATCTGAAGAGCATATTTGCTATCACAATAGACAGGTACAAAGGAATAGTGAGGAACACCCAACTCTTTGAATAAGCCAAGGAGCCACACCACTTTAGCAACAGTAGAGGCTACGCTGCGATACTCAGCCTCAGTAGAGCTTCGAGAAATAGTAGATTGCTTCTTGGATTTCCAAGAGATGATGGAATCACCAAACTTAACAATATAGCCTGTGACAGACTTTCTAGAATTGGGGCATGCAGCCCAATCAGCATCACAGAAGGCTGACAAAGACTCGGAACAATGAGACTTAAGCAAAATACCCAACCCAGGACAGTGTTTAATGTATCGGACTACACGTAAAGCAGCGTCCATGTGGGACACTTTAGGTTTGTGCATAAATTGGCTAAGGCACTGGACAACAAACGAAATGTTTGGCCTAGTGACATCAAGATAAAGCAGCCTGCCCAGAAGTCTTTGATAAGGTCCAGGATGATCAAGAGGTGGATCATCAATGAGACCTATATGACCATCAAATTCATATCTTGTCAACTTTAGATTAGGTTCCATAGGAGAAGCTATAGGTTTAGCACCAGACAAGCCCAGGTCTGCAAAAAAGCTCAAGCGAGTACTTCCTCTGATGCATCAAAATCCCTTTAGAACTCCTAGCAAACTTAATACCCAAGAAATACTTGAGCTCCCCTAAGTCTTTGATTTTGAAATTCTGCTGTAAATCATCCTTAGTAGCCTGGATCAAGGACATGTCATCACCAGCGATGAGCAGGTCATCGACATACACTAGAAATACCACTATGTGACCATGCAGTCGTTTGGTGAATAAAGAATAGTCCAGATGGCTTTGGTGAAAGCCTGAGACAATGAGAGCAGAGGTCAATTTAAGATTCCATTGACGAGAAGCTTGTTTAAGACCATAGAGTGATTTATGTAATCTGCAAACCAATGATGTATCTCCAGGCTTACTCAAACCCTGCGGCAGACTCATATAGACCTCCCCAGTGAGATCACCATTGTAAAAAATCATTGTACACATCCATTTGATGAATGATCCAATGCCTAGAAGCAGTTAAGGAAAGAACAGTTAACAGTCACCATTTTAACTATAGGAGAGAATGTTTCCTTGTAATCCAGTCCTTCCTTCTAATTGAAACCCTTAGCTACAAGCCTTGCCTTGAACGTCTCCACTTCTCCAGAAGCCTTATACTTAATCTTATAGACCCATTTGCATCCTATAGGTTTCTTACCTAGTGGCAATGGAACCAACTCCCGGGTATTGTTGTCTTCCAAGGCCTTGATTTTAGCCTGCATAGCCTCAACCCAACGTTTGTCTTTTGCTGCTTCATGAAAAGTGGTTGGTTCAACCTCATTGGAAAATTGAGAAAGATAACTGTGGTACTTAGTGGAGATATGATCATATCCAATTACATCAGACAAAGGATATATGCAATTGTTGGACTGTCCTTGCTTGTTTGGTCTCACATAATCACTAAGCCATATAGGTGGCTTAGATACTCGAGTGGATTTCCTGACAATGTCCTATGGTGCATTGGGCATAGCGGATTCATTAACAGGCAAAACTACTTCTGTAGTTGGCATGGATGTAGTGTCTGTCAAAGAAATAGGCTCAGAGAAGGAACATGACAATGCACAGGAGGAGTGGTCACCATAGGTGCAGGTAAATCTGAAGGGACAAAAAAGGTAAGAAAGTATCTCCTGCTCTGGTTGGACTGGCAGTATTGAAGGGCAAGCTTTCAGTAGCAATCTCAGGATTATGGAAAGGAAAGGCATCTTCATAAAAAATCACATCCCTTCTGACAAACAGAGTATTGTTCTCAATGTTCAACAGTCTACATCCTTTTTGATTTACAGCATACCCAAGTAAAACACACTTCACTGCTCGGGGCTGAAACTTATCACACTTAGGTAGACTTGAGACAAAGCAAAGGCAACCAATGACTCTCATGTGAGAAAGAGAGGGATGCCTCTTGTACAATAATTCAAATGGTGATTTTTTACCAAGAACAGTAGAAGGGATCCTGTTGATTATGTAGAAAGCTGACTCAATACACTCCCCCTAGAATTTAGTAGGTAGATGGTGATCTCGGCCAAACCCACACCACAATTAAGTAGCAAGGCGATCGATGCAATAATAACCCAACAAAGGTCGGGATCGAATTCACAGGGAGTTAGAATGTGGTATTAGGTGTATATCTAAGTTGATTGCAAGTTTTGGCTTAAATTGTACTTCCACAATGTTGATTGGTGTATTACTTCTACTTTAATCTATTGATTGCAAAGATAAAACTAAAGGACAATAGTTTTGGTTTTGAGTTATTTTTCAATTGATAAAGGAATCTAGGATCATGACTTCCACCTAGTTGACTACCTAACGGGTTGTAAACTATAGGGAAAGTTTGATTTATCGGGTTCGTGGTATAGCAAACACACGCAATTGCTCACTCTATACCTCTCGGTAGTTTGAGTGATTTTGCCCAATTTGGCTTTCTCAAGTCCAAATGGGTATTTGCGCAAATCAAGTGATTTATGCTCAAGTCGGGTCTTACTATCTCCAGATTTGACCCTTTAATTTGGGGTATCAATTTCTTGAATTCACCCCAGTTCCTTGCTACCCAAGTTTTCCTAAACCTAGTCTATCTTTCTCAAGCAAAGACTAGGTCAAAAAGGCATGAATCAATGTTTGCAACCATTAATTCTATAATTTAAGCATAAACAAGGCTAGATATCACTAATCCATTCATAAACAAGCCCTAAATTTAAATACCCATTAAGTACCCATACTAGGGTTGGGTCACAACCCTAGCTAAAGATTTAGCTACTCATAGAAAATGAAGAGATACAAGAAGAAATTAAGGTGGAATGCATAATCATTGATTAAACAAAGAAAAACTAATGTTAATAAGTCAAGCTAATACAACTTTACTCAAAGAAGTAAATAAAAATGTTCGGGTGCACCTTTGCAAACTAAACTTAACCTAAAAATGACAAAAAGTTGTATTTATACTAAGCTGAAAATATCTGACAAAAATACCCCTATGGAGGTTATGCGGGCGCATAATTCTAATGCGGACCGCAAAATGGCCTTCTGCAGCCGCACAATTCTGGGGCGGTCCACAAACATGGGAACTTGGGGGCTGGAATTTGAGGTCTTCTACGGTCTGCATAACACGGGTGCGGCCGCACTAAGGATTCTGCGGCCGCACAAAAGTGATGCGGTCCGCACTCTTCATCTTTTGGACTTTGATCAACTCTCTGATTCTTCAGTATTGCGGACCACATAATAATGATTGCGGCCGCATTTGTCCTTCTGCGACCACACAATTTTGGTGCGGTCCGCACTGTCTAAGTTGTCTAAAACCTCCTCTCTGAATATCATTCTGCGGCTGCACTGCTGGCCTCTTTTCCCAAGTTTGGCTCTTGTTCACTTCTGACTCCTTTACGAGTTGATTTTGACTTATTTGGCTTGTTTCCCAACATTCCTGCAAGTAAGCACATTTTTCTAGTTTTCAGGAATACCTTTGAGAATTTTTTAGCTAAAACGCAAGTAAAAAGAGAGCAATTAAGCGGTCAAAATCCTACTTATCAACTCCCCAAAACTTAAGTGTTTGCTTGTCCTCAAGCAAATAAGGTAATTCCCACCTCCACTAGAAAAAATGATATTTCAGCTGGCCTAAGCTGAATTAGTCACACATCAATTGGGACCAACAACTACCCACAACACATATGAATTATCCACAATGCAATGATTTGATTTGTTTGCTTACAATAGTTCTAGTGTGACACTAAGGCATCAAGAGTTGACTCTATTCATCAAGGAAGCTCGCCCTTTCACGTAGGTCATTGTGGATCCCAAACTCCACCTCCTCCTCTACTCTCCTTTAGCAAATCTCACTTTAGAATGTAACACTCGAAGCAAGGATTGTGAAAAGTTCGCTCATATCTCTCAAAATAACGTCACAAGTCCGGCTCTAAGTACCATAAGCTTGCCCCTCATGTAAATCACCACTAATGTAAGCTCACTCAACTTGAAATCATGTAGGGCTTTTGCGGGAAGTAATGAAGGCTTTTGGATTAAGGTAGGACTTGTTGGAAAAGAAAGGTTCATCTTTCCTAAGCACTCCATTTTCTCTTTTTGGCTCATACTTTCTCGACTCTTTGTGTTGTATTTTTCTTCCTCGGGAGAACTAGAGGGACGTAACATCACTCTTTCTTAAACATGACATTCATTTTCTCCTTTTCTATTTACTTCAGCTTTCCTCCTCATTTTCTTTTGGATTCCCTTCAACTCTTCGCTTTATTCACTTTCTTTTTAGTATTTTTCTTCTTTTTTTTGTTCTTTCTTTCTTTTCTTTGCCTTCCCTTTTCTTCATTTCTTTCTCTTGTTTGTACCTTTCGTCACTTTCAAACTCCTCTTCTCTCCCCCAAACTTATTTTTTTTTGCCAATTATTTCTCAAGAATGCTAGGAAAGATCGAGTGCCAAGAGAGGGTCATTACAAAACAGATATGAAGGCTTGTAACGTGGTTTGAAAGAAAAAGGGATTCGGCTCAAAAGGGTTGACTAGGGATATCTCATTGGTAGGCCATGGAAGATTTCAAATTTCAAATTGGATCAAGGAGAGCCTACGATTATTTCTCAAGCCAAGATACACTTAGAATTTCACTTAGACAAACATTCGGGGCAAGTTCTAGACAATTAGCACGGGTACTTGGACTTGCATCTAAACATCTCACCTCTCACGCTTCTGGATTGCTAAAGAGAACAGAGTCACAGAAACCCTAGCCAAGATTGAGAATCACAGATGGCTCGATTTGAACCACTCGATGACTGCTTAAGTCAACACAAGAGTCAAAAGAGTCACAACTAAAGCTATTTTCTGCCAACAACTTGTTTTTAACCATACGATCATAGGCAAATAGTGAAGCATGCTTGGGACCCCTTTTATTCATTACTACTATATATACCAAAACATAGAAGAAAATGGACTTAATCCCTTAATAAGGTTGTCACGCCATCCATTGTCGGGAAGAGCCACCCGGTTCACACATAATCCACCTTTGGAAAGAAACGTGACATTAAGAAAACCAAAGTCTTATTGATCACGCAAATTGCAAAAAGAAGTTAGCAGATTAAAAAGAAGCTAAAGTAAATAAGAAGTTATAATACTAAAGAAAAGCAAACTAAATAAGCTATGAAATAAATTACAGAAAGCGAGATAAAGGAATATACAAACCGAAGTCAAATGAATATATACATAAGGGGAATGAATATTTACATCAAATGGAGAAAATATATACATACCAAATGAAAATAAAGATGAAAAGAAAATAACATCAGAGTTATTACAGCCCAATGTCAAAATAATCAGAATAGACCACCCCCCAAATGAAAATCAAGCATTGTCCCCAATGCTTAACAAAAATAAGAACAGGGAAAGGGTAGAGAGTTAAGAGAACTCCCTATGTGTTCTCTGTTTGCATAGGATTCTCAGCAACCTCAGCCTCAAGCTGTATCTCATCATCACCAGGCTGAGGGCCAACTAGGTTGTTGAGCATCTGGATCATCTCCTCAGCTCTGTGGGAAGTGGCAACCGACTCCTCAGACTGGCCAGCTGCTGCCTCTGGTGTTGTCTGTGCTACTGGTCGGGCTGACTCTATGAGCAAATCCAATGGCAAATCCCCTGCGGATGCAATCTTCTCGACCTCCTTTGTCAACTTCTCCACGGACTTCTTTGAGGCTTGAGACTTCTTCATCTTCCTAACCTGTTTGGTCAAGTCTGCAATGACCTTCCCATGTGCCTCCAGAGTATTTGTAATGGTCTTCTGGTTTTCTAGAATCTTCTTCAATGCTTCCTCCACTGACGGAGGTACCTGTGGCTGTGCTGGGGCTACTGGGGATGAGGACTGTGCTGCAGCAACACTGGAGATATCAGTCAGCTTTGTAGTAGCTACCTGCATCCAGTTGTTGAGACTCACCAATGTCTGGGAGACGTGTAGTGCAGTCTGAGGGTAGATGAAGATGGCACTGACAATGGAACTACTAATCTAGCAGAAGTTGGTGGACCGGAGGATGAAGATGGTGGCATGGCTGCTGCCCTGGTGGAAGTACATGCTGCTGTGGAAGGCTCGGCAGCTGAATCAGTCACCACTACCGCTGTGATGTTCTAAACGTCAATACCACATAAGAGGGGGGATGATTTGTGTGGTACTCAATTTTTCGCTTAAACTGCTTCTGGAAGGACCTGGTTCTTCTAAGTGTACTTATTACTACTGTTTGCGGAATTAAAAGTACATAAAATAAAGAACACAGAGATTTTACGTGGAAAACACCTGGCTCAAAAGGTGAAAAAACCATGACCTACTACTCAGTAGGATTTTCCCAAACTTCCAATCACTGAGCCAAAACTGCATTTACAAAACTCTTTGTAAACCTAAGGATTAACTCTAATCCCTTTGTAGCAACCAGCCTCTAACTGCTGCGACAACTTCAAGTTAACTCTAACTTGAATACTCAAAGTACCTAATACAATTGCTTCTATGAAAGCTGAAAGGTACAATATGAAACACCTACTACAATTGAACTAGAAATAAAGAAAGACACATAAAACTCTTTATGGTGCTGGTTCTTCAATCTCGTTCATGTAGCTTCTGGTTTGCACACTTGAATCACACACGAACTACTTGCAAAAAGCCTTGCTATTTTGCTCCCAATTCACGTTTAACTTCTGCGTTTTTGTGCAACACTTTAATGTGAGAACATCCTGCAATTTATAGAGTTAGTAGATGAAGAAATAACTAGAGTTCTGATGCAACTCTTCCTTGGTGGAAGAGTTCTAGTTGATTTCAACTTCTAACTCCTTCCCTATCTTGAATATTGTTCTCTTTGATTAAGGAGTCCTTCTCCTTATCAATTATGCAACCTTTTCGATCAGGAGATATTAAATACACCAATTTAAGCTTATCTCCCTCATGTGCATCCCACATGCTTGAATCTGCCCGTTTTTGTGAACCTGAGGGATGGACCACTGGATGGACCTGGTTCATGTCTGAGTTCCTTTGTCAGTCTTCAAAACTAACCTTTACTTGGGCCAACAAATTTCCCCTTTTTGATGATGACAAACACTGTGCTTTTCATACACTTAGGCCCTGCCAGAACTCAGCTCAAACATCAACATAATGTTAGAAACATTTTTCCTTTATATCACTTATCATCAAGGACCGGTTACATTAGGTTATAAACATCACTGTTCAAAGTGTAAAGCACAACCTTTTCCCCCCTTTTGGCATCATCGAAAAGTTGCATAAAATGTGAGATAACCAGATTTTAAAACTTACTCATGGCCACTGGGGCTACTTCAAATGCAAACATGGATTAATCATCATAGATCAAACTAAGAATTTCAACCATCAAAGAAATATAAACAAACAGTTAGAGCAAAAATAGTGAACTCCATTGATGATTGATAAGACTCTAGCACAAAGCATAAAAAGAAATAAAAATACTGAAAACATGAGCAAAAGAAACAAAGTCCCGAATTGGGTCACTGGTTGATCTACACTAGGTTAGGATTTAAGGCTTGGAAGAGGTAGGGGCTGGGTTATTTGCTTGGAGAAGTTTCAGCATGTTTTGAAGAATTCTATCATTCTTCTCCTTTTCCCTTGCAAGTTCAGTTCTGAGAACATCTCTCTTAGATTCTACCTCAATCAATCGTGTCTTCAGCCTTGCTATCTCAATATCCTTTATCTCACTCTCCTGTACCAAGACTCTGACTTTGCTATTGATAGGTGTCTTTTTAGATGAACCAGGTTCATTAGAAATGACATTGACTTCATAATCGCAAGCAAGTAGAGTATTAACCCCAAAATGATCCATTCTTGTACTAACCTCCCACTTCTTCATAGGTACCTTGTAATGTGCAAGCACAGTTGTGAGAATAAAACCATAGGGAATGGGATGAGTTTTGGTGCCATTGATAACTCTATTAGTAGGTCCGCGAGGGTTTCCTATTCAGATGGAACGGGTTCATCTATATTTTTGCCAAGTTGAACCAACCCCTCAGCAGCTTTGTCAGACCCACTTCCCCCTGTTTTGCTCACATTCTGTTCTATTATACTAAATTCCTCTCCCCAAACAACCATTGCACCACTTTCTTTTATTATACCAACAGGAGTGGGTGAAGAATCAGCCACTCTTGTCCCCTTTCCCTTCACAGTACTCCTAGCGCCCTTGCTCTCATTTTTTTTCATTTTTACCACCAACTTCTCCAGATTATGTAGACTCTATACCTGCTATACATCCTACAAATCTATTCTCCAAATTTGCAGCAACTTTTGAAATTGTCTCAAGAGAAACTTTAGAATCAGAAGATACCTGTTCAGTTTTGAAAGACCTACTTTCTTCCCCCTTAGTAGCAGACTTAAATGAATCTTCAGATTTCTAGGATTCTTCTTCCCTACCTGCTTTCAATTGCTTGTTTATTTTCTTGATGATGAAGGATTTTCAGAGGTGTTTGACATATCTAGGCTAGGGTATAAAAAGAAGAGAATTAGATTGTGTTTGGAAGATGAAAGAAGAATGAGAGTTTTT
>NC_031990.1:39605385-39748732 GCF_001879085.1 Nicotiana attenuata
GTTATTATGAAATGGGATCGAGTGGTATGCCTACCACGTGATATTATGTCATGGGATCGTGTGGCACGCCGACCACGAGATATTATGAAATGGGACCGGGTTGCACGCCTGCAACGAGAGGAAATTGAAACAAGTGAAAGTGGTTTGTTTTCTCTTATTCTGTGCTAGACGTAATCATATGTAGTCTCTTGTTATTCCTGATATTCTGTCTTATCAGCTACCCCGTAAGCATGTTCCCCTCCCAGTTGTAAATTGTTATTTCCGCTATTAATTTGTTGTACTTGCATATATATATCTGTACAGGTTTATTTGGTAGTCTAGTCTAGCCTCGTCACTACTTCGCCAGGGTTAGGCTAGGCACTTACCAACACATGGGGTCGGTTGTGCTGATGCTACACTCTGTGCATCTTTTTGCACAGATCCAGGTGTTGGAGCAACATTCGAGTAGCAGTAGCATTTTGGGAACGAGCTCTCAGCCCAGGGACATTCGAGGTAGCCTTGCTGACGACCGCAGGCCCGGGGTCCCTTCTGTTTTATACAGTTTGTTATCACTTGTACCGAAGCAAACAGTATTGTATTTTGTTTAGACTTTGTATGTAGTATTTTGTAGACGTTCGTGAGTTAGTGACACCAGTCTTGGGTAGAGGATTTTTGTTAAACTTCTGCATTTCTTTCAGTTAATCATATTGAGACTTCCGCGTATTTATTAAATGTTTTATTGTTCCTAATATTGTCAGAGTTCGTTAAAAGAGGTAGTCGTTAATTGGCTTGCCTAGCTCCCGTTAGTAGGCGCCATCACGGCCCCCGAGGGTGGGAAATCCGGGTCGTGACAATTCCCTTGTTCTCCAGGTGGGCTCCTGACTGCTGCAAAACAACAAAGAAAATTTCTGCCCCAGTTTGGTAACTGGGTACAGCATGTTATCAAATATTAAAAATTAAAAGCTAAAATTGAATTGCACTTCCCTTGTTCTCCAGGTGGGCTCCTGACTGTTGAAACTTGAAAAGTATTCCCTTGTTCTCCAGGTGGGCTCCTGATTGCTGAAGCTTGAAAAGTATTCCCTTGTTATCCAGGTGGGCTCCTGACTGCAACAAAATAAACAACAAAGAAAATTTCTGCCCCAGTTTGGTAACTGGGTACAGCATGTTATCAAATATTAAAAATTAAAAGCTAAAATTGAATTGCACTTCCCTTGTTCTCCAGGTGGGCTCCTGATTGTTGAAATTTAAAAAGTATTCCCTTGTTCTCCAGGTGGGCTCCTGACTGCTGCAAAACAAACAAAGAAAATTTTCTGCCCCTGTTTCAATCAAAGAAAAATCTTGTCAGTTTAAAAATGTGGTGGTTGGTTTGTGGCCTTGAACTTTGAGGGTGATTGCGCCTTTTCTTCCCATGATCGCTGATTCCATTTGAAGACCTTGCTTGTTCCCGATATCCTCTACTTGTTGCATTGTATGAACTGACACCCCCCAACCCTTATGTCTCATATGAATCCCAAAGCACGTCTATTGCTCCCACTTCGCGTACATGATGTTCTTTCTTGATTTAACCACTGGCCTCGGCCTTGAGGTCTGATGCTCCTTCACTTGCCATGATAACTTTGCTTTCCGCTTGGAAAACCTTGCTTGTCACTGGTTAACCAACTTTTGTCAATCTTGCCACAGAAAATGCTTTTGATCCATTCACCTAACACCCTCCTTCTGTTGCATTGTTCATGAATTGATATGTACTAAGCCTTTGTATTTTGCACGAATCCCAAAGCATGTTGATTGTTACTAACTCAGTGCGCTTGTTGTTCTTCTTGACTTATGACACATTGATGTACTAGCCAGATCCCGTTTTGTGCAATTGGAAAGCTGGTGGCAAATTTTGAAATTATTTCTCACTTGTTATGACCGAATTGACTCGGGAAGAGGAAGTAAACAAGACAAAAGGAACAGAGTAGAGGACAATAGAAAGAGATGATTCCTAACAAGAAAACTACAAAGTAGAAACCTATCGGATGTGGATACTAACTCTAATGACCATGACATGCACCTGCGGCCTGTTCTGTTTAGCAAATCTGATGTTCAGCTCTTGTTGTACCTTTTCGCCGTGAAACTGGGCTTCAATGCTCCGCTTGCCCGATCTGATTCACAATCCTTATTCGACTTGTAGTGCCCGAAGGGTTTTCACCATCAAGCCTCTCTTATTTTGGTCTTTTTCTCAACTCACCATCGCCTTATGGTGCCCGTGAAGGTTTTCACCAATAAGACTCTCTCATTTTTTGATTTTTCTCAGCTTTGGTCGCCTTGGGATACCCGTGAGGGCTCTCATCAACAAGACTCTCTCATTCTTCATTTCCTTTGTCTGGACCGGAGTGTCGCCCCTGATATGGTTAACCTCTACTCGCTTGACTTGGCATCTCTCGAAGACTGATCAGAAGGTCTTCCTTTGGACCGTAATGTGAGCTTTTGGATAGGGGTAGAAAGAAAGGGTATTAAAGGCTAAAAAAAAATTTCATCATGGGTTCCAAATTATAGCTTTCGGAATCAGATTTCCCACAACAACCACAACTTCTGCCCCAGTTTCCTTTTTGGGGACCTTTGGATTTTTATTTCAGTGTGACTGAACCTTAGAGAGAGGTTGCCTACGTACCCTTTCGGGATCAAGTCAAACGCAGTTCAGGTCATAAAACTACGTTCGTTGTTGCGATCTTTCCTTTTCTTCCACTTTTCTTTTCTTTCCTTTCATTTCTTTTCTTTTCCTTTTCTTTTCTTTTCTTTTCTTTTGCTTTTCTCTCTTTTTTTCTGTTTTTATTCTCTATTCTTTTTCTTTGTTTTTTTTCTTTTCCCTTTCTTTTTCCTTTTCTCTTCCTTTCTCTTCTTTTTTTCTTTTCTTTTCTTTTCTTTTCTTTTTTCCTTTTCACTGTTTTTCTCTTGTTTCTTCATTTTCTTTCCCCGCTCGGGCTTACGAATTTTATTATTGATTCCGAAAGAGGGGTATGCAATAAAATAACCGTGGCTCAAAGGGGTAACAAAGGATAAAGTGTTTGGATAGCAGAACAAAATGCCTTCATCATTTCAATCTCCAAAACATGCCAAGTACAAACTACGCAATTAAACAAACTGAGGAAAACATAGCTAACATTTTTTGATTGCACCAGAATTACTAACCATATCCACACATTTGCCTTCTGCATTTATTAAATACAAAGCACCACTGGACAACATTCGTTACCACAAACGTCCCTGCCAATTTGGGACAAACCTGCCTTTAGCTTCAACCTGATGCGGCATGATGCATTTCAATAGTGTTTCTTTATATTCTACCTTCCCCAGTTTCACATGGTTCGGGCTTCAAATGATCTTAAATGTCCAAATTTATTCTTATTTCCCTCAAGTGTCCCTATCATCTTCAAAATTGTTTCATCGCTTCATTACTAAACTGTCTTTTAAAACCAGGCTGAGAATTATGCGTGCATGTCATGTCACCAGAACCAGCATGAAGAGAATTGTAAAAGGAGAAGAAAACTAAACAAAATGACTAGAAATGGAAGGAAACAGAGAATTGCATTAGACTGACGGTGAAAGGGTTTGAACAACAGAACAAACAAGCAAACCTAGACAGCACTAAACAAGCTACTACGTCTAAACAAACACGGCAAAGTGAAAATATAGAAGGGTTTGAGTCACAAGACAATATCCGGATTACAACCCTGAAATAACCCGGACAACAGAAATGACAACAAAATAAACCACCAAAACTCCACTCCGGCTGACCAAGAAATGGAGCGTCTTCCCAATTACCAAGCATGACATCTTAACCACTGAGTTTCACATCAATGTTGCTGGAGCCTTCACCAATTTCAATATTATTGACTTCATTCAACAATTTTTCGAGAGAGTTCTCATACTCCCTGTCACCATGGATCTTCCCCACAAGATGTGCATCATCATGTGCAGGTAAAGGCTTCTGTGCAATGTTCTGGGTGGCACTGTCCTGGACCGCAATTATCTCTTCCTGAATCATTCTTTCTATCTCTCTTTTCAAATCCCGGCAACTTTCGACATCGTGCCCCTGGACACTGGAATGGTATTCACACCTTTTAGAAGGGTCAAAGCTTCTTGCACGCTTGTCCACATGATTCGGAGGAATGGGTGCAATCAGGTTATATTGCTTTAGTTTCTCAAACAAGTTTGCATATGACTCTCCCAAGGGGGTGAACGTTTCCTTCTTCTGTGCCCTTTCTTGCCTGAAATTTTGGCTGGCCCGCAAACCTGCTCCTGTGAGATTCTTGTAGGCTCTTGGGGGTGGGTAAGTATTTTGTGGAGCCGGGTACCGAAAAAGTGGTGTATGACTCTGGGAGTTATGTGGAGGGAAGTAGCATTGGGAAGGGTCGCCTGGCGCACAAGGATGTCCACGGGGACGATGTCGGGGCCGGGAGTGTTGATCAGGAAAACCCATCAAATCACCTTTTCTACTTCCCCTTCCCCCACCCAAGCTTGCTGGGATATTCGGAGTGTCTTTCGAGCAACTCATGAGCTTGCCTGACTTGATTCCCTCTTCTACTAGCCCCCCCATTCTTAACACCTCATCGTGAGCAACCTCGGAGGGATAATACGGGGCGTTATGAGCTTTGGGTGGATGTTCATTGTTGAGAACTGTGGATGTGACCGGAGGGCACTTTTGGGAAAAGAGGACGACGAGTGATGGAGTTACTGGGGTGGCTGGGAAAGCTGTGATAAGCGGGTAAGTATGGAGAGGGTGGGGAATCGCCTGGCGTCATGTCCGGAGTTTGGGTAAGGACAGCGTCCGGGAGGCTGGGTGGTGGCGGAGGTGGTGCCTTCCCAGTCATCCATGCCCGATACATGTCCATCACGTGTTGTCTCAACATCTTTACCTCTTCTACCAACCCGTTGTCCTGTTCAACCAGTTGCTTTCGGGCACCGGTGTCAACCTACTCAGTTCTGTTGTTCTCTGCCATTGCCTTTTGCCTTTGTGTTGCAGGGAAAAGTTACTTTTAAAACCACAAACCAACCACCTGTCTGAAATGATATGGCAAAATGAAACCATCACGTTAGCGTTAGGGCATTTAACACATTGGCACCCGCACATTTGGAGAATGAATGCACCTAAGCAGTTGACAGTTCCTTGGATTGCATGCGTCATCCCGGCCTTTTCTTTACTTCCAATTGCTCACTTTTTCTATTTTTTTTTCTTTTCACTCTTGCCTTTGTTTGTCTTGTTCCTATTCTCTCCCTGCCTCAAGATTGTTTTTCCGCTCTTTTCTTTCATTTGTTCCCTTATTTTTCCCTCTTTTTTTTTTTCTTTTCTTGTTTTTCCTTTTTTTAATTTAGCTACGGTCGAATCCTATGGAGATTGCCTACGTATCACGATCCTGCGTGAATCAGACCGAGCGTAGTTCGTGAAAAAACGGGAATAAAGTAAACAAACCGACATTCTCTTTTTTTTCTTTTCCTCTTTTTTTTTCTTTTTTTTTTGCCTCAATGACCACTCTAAACTCATATATTTTTTCTCTTTTTGAAACAAACAATCTATGGAAAATTATTAAGGAAAAATCCTACAAGAAGAAAATATTTTTTGATTCTTTTTTCTGAAATGAAGTCCGAACAATAAACCAAAGAAAAGCATTTCGAATTTTCATTTGATATCCTGACGCAAGATTTCGAAACAAGCAATGAAAAAGATAATACAAAATGCTTCTTTTTTTTTTAATTTTGATTGCCTAAAGCAGGAATTCTAATGATAAACAAAAGATAAAGTATTTTTATTTTTTATGTACAATATCCTAAAGTTCTAATAAAAATAAAAAGAATTTTTTTTTCACTAATTTTTCAAAGAAACACCTCAAAAGAAAATCTTTTTGGGTTTGAAATTAACACCTTAAGGAAAGCTTTTAAAGAAGTACTGAAAGAAAATTCTCTTCTTTTTTTTTTTGAATTTTGGTCCTAATATACTAAAGGAAACATAAAAATAATTCATTTTAAGTCCTAGATATTAATTACCTAAAGGAGAAACAACCTCAATTTTTCATTTCTAGAATTAGTATTCTAAAGAAAACTTATAACAGAAATATAAAATGCAACATCTTTTTGTTTTCTTTTTTTTTTGGATTTTTGAGTTACACCATGCCTTTACAAAATAACAAAAAAACTTGACATTATTGTACAAAACTAGAAAGTAAAAGACGACATAAAAAAAAACATACTCAAAATAACTTAAAATAAAAATAAATCTCCTTAAGCAACTCCTGAATGCAGCGGTCCTGGGTATCTGTCCTGCTCAAACTCCGGTTAGTAAATTCACACCTGTATGAGAAAACTTAAACCAATATTATGTGAGACAATAACATTCTCTATTAGACACATGCAAGACATGGTTGCGATTATTTTTGCAAAGTGGCTTATTTGGCCAAAAGATGGCTGGAAGTGCAAAATTTGGCTAAGACCCCGCAAAGCAAAGAACCTAACATTTACTAGGAAGACCGGACCCTATGTGGGTTGCCTACGTATCACGCCCCGAAAGACGAGAATCAGGTATGCGTAGTTCGGGCAGCTTTGATTTTGGAAAATAACTATTTTTGAAAAATTCGGCAGAGTTTTGGGGTATTTTCAAATATCGGGTTTTAGAGCCGGGCTTTATTTCTTCATCACTCTTGGTCTTTTTCTCTCTTGTTTTTCTCTTTCTTTTTTTTTTTGATTTTTCCCCTCTCTTTTCTTTTTTTGATTTTCCTCACTTTTTCTTTTCTTATTTAGCCGGTCAGCATGCAAGCCAAAATAAATGAATGTTCACATAGCACACAGGATGCATTATGATGGTCTGTTATTTTGGGGTACACCTATCCTAGACGGACCCAACCCCTGTGTTGAGTCCCTTAAGCCAAAATGCATGTGATGCAAACAAGCGCTCCTACTAGGGATCCGGCATGAGGCTGTGTTCTTCTAGGTTTAAAAAACCTGGGGCTTTGGTCTAGACTTGGGGTACCCGAGCGGACAACTGGGGCCGAGGAGGGGGCGACGTACCGGGAGCACTAAAGTCTGCCCGGCCTTGTCGCTTGCCCAGCCTCGCTCTATTTGGTATAATTTCTACAGAAAAGTGGGCTACGCGAACGTATGCACCATTTTCAGAAGATTCGAATGGGGTGGCGTAAGAAGGCAATTATATACAATTCAACAATATTAAAGCGGTAAACAGATAGCATTTAGCACAAAGGTTCACAAAATACAATAATATCAACAATAAATAAGCCAAGTAAAAATCATAAAACAAGCTCGAATTCTTGAACCCTGAACAAGAGTTCCGGGTTTTAGTCCCCAACAAATTCGCCAGAGCTGTCACACCTCCTTTTTTCTTACTACACCCCCCGGAAGAGGTATAATAAAAAGGAGTTTTTCCAATTAAAGGACAATCGAAACGGGATCCATTTTATTAAAATCAGAGTCGCCACTTGGGAGATTTATGGTGTCCCAAGTCACCGGTTTAGATCCCGAATCGAGGAAAAGGTTTGACTCTGTATACGATCTGCGAACCAGAAATCCGGGTAAGGAATTATGTTAACCCGGGAGAAGGTGTTAGGCACTCCCGAGCTCCGTGGTTCTAGCACGGTCGCTTTGATCATACTTGGCTTTATCAAATATTTAATTACTGATTTTAGAACCTATATGCTTTTGCTTCTTTCACCGCTTTTAATTTAAAAAAATTATCTTGAGACGGGTTACGCGTACGTATACCCGCCCGTTTGGTGCGTCAAAATCATGTCACGCGAACGTGTCCACAATCAATGACGCTTAATTATTATTAAGAAAAGTTTGGGCCGAAGTTGCGCGAATGCATACCCTGATTTTGTTTTTAGAAGTGTAGTTATGTTACACGGACGTATACACAATCACAACGATATATTAAACGTGCCTAATGCAAACTACAATTCTTCACAAATTTCTTATCCTAAAAAAGACGTTGAGGTCATGTAAATTAACAAGAACGAGGTTTTAATATATCTCGCTACTTCATTTCTTCAATAACAAGACTTTCAGCCAACAAAATTAGAATGACGCGGGAGAACCTGTTTATTTAGTAAGAATCTAGATAACTAAAAATGATAATCACATTGTCATACCAATATTTCAATTAAAATTCAAATACACTTTCCTGAAACATTCAACATGAACCAATCTCACACAGAACTTTCGGCAACCATCCATCATTTATTAGAACAAGATTCTCAAATCACAAACTAAGAAATCCTAAATGAAAACCAATATGAGCACACAAACACATAGGTAATTCCAATATTGTACAATAGATCGTTTAAATAAACTCAAATTAAACACTAAGCCGCATGTAAAGTATTAATAAGAGTAAGTAAGGATAATAAAATCGGACCTTTATTCCTGTGCTTTCTTTAACGTATACAATGAGAGAAGCCTCCGATACAACGAACCAACAAGCGAGCTAATGACCTGAACCTCGAACCGGCAACTGAGCCTTTAACGGACAGCGACGACCTCGACGGCTCGATGACTGGAAAACTCTCACGTTCTTTCACTATTTCTGCTATATTTCCGGCCAGTCATGGTAGCAGCAGACGTGAGAGGGTGGCACGGTAACTGTGTGTGTGTGCTCGCCGGTTTCAATGGCAGGTCGTTGGAGTTACGAGATGAAGCAGAAGCGGCTGCGGGTTTGGGTCGTGTGCTTATGGCTGCTGTAGGATATGGGTGTAATGGCTGCTGAAGAAGCAGCTGATCTCTTCTTTTCCAGGCGTTAGCTACTTGTATTCATGAAGAAGAAGATAGGGTCTGCTCCTAATGGAAATGGCTGCTGATTGTTCGCTGGTTTGACAGAAAATGGAGGTCTCTCTTTCTACTGTTGCGGCTGATTGGAATTTTTAGGGGTCTGAGTTATTTAGGTGTAGGTACTATTATATAGGGGGATTAGGTTAGGGGTATGGCCCTAGGAACTATGGGCTAGAAATTTTGGGCCAAAGACTAAAAAATGGACTATAAAATTTATAAAAACGGGATAAACCACCCTAAAACTAATTCTTTCTTCTAAAATTATGTACAATTATAATATAAAAATATAAAACTAATTTTAATTAATTGAACTAAACTATAAAACATAAAATTATTTTTTTTTGTGTGTTTTCAAGATTATAAAATAAAGATAGGGTACTATTTTTGTTTTTTTTTTAAGATTAAAAATGACTATAAAATATTAATAAACCTATTTTTTTTGTAATTTTTCATTTTTCTTGTAATAAAATAAATCAAAATAGTAAAAATTAGTTGAAATGGTGATATTAGGCCTAAATTAAATATTTACATGCTAAAATATAAAGAATATTGGGGAGGGTCAAAAATCGCATGTCTACATTCCAAAGGAGACATTACCTCCTTTGAGGTCCTCAAGTGAAAGGAACTGGTTCTTGCTTCCTGTTATATGCTTTGAACAGCCGCTATCCATGTACCATATTTGGCTGCTCCCCTTCACTTGGACCCGCGAAAGGAAATCAGAGGTTAGTCTTAGGAACCCAAACTAGTTTGGGTCCCTTTCTATAGGCAAAAGGGTGAATCAAATTCTTTTTAGCCCAACCTGGCAGCCTATTTTTCCCTTGAACAAATTCTTTATTCTTTTGACTAGCCTTTTCTTTTGCAATACATTGACTTTTATAGTGACCGGTTTTACCACATTGTGTGCAAATTTTGTTCTCAGGAAGTGTGAGGTACTTGCTTTTGGGATCCCACTTAGGTGCAGGGGTCTCGTAGCCAAGTCCTCTCTTATTGCTACTATGGTGTTCATGTAGCCATGAAAGTGCATCGGAGGACCTATTCCATTTACAGGTTCTATCTAGCTCATGCTTAACCTTGTTTAGATCCTCCTTAAGGACTCTTATCTGCTCATCTCTTTTGTACAACTCATCTTTCATTTTTCCTACATTTTCTTCTAAAGTGAGTTGTGTGTGATCAGATTCCTTTTTACCAGTTCCTACTTTCAATTTTAGATTTTCAGATTTGAGCTCTAGGACTGTGGTGTCAAGTTCATGAACCTGGTTCTTCAACTCACCATTTTTACTATCACTTTCACTAGCCCTAAGTTCCAGGTTTTTGCACTTAGCTTTCAGAATCACACACTCCTTAGACAGCTGTTCCTTTTCATTGTTTATAACTTCAAATCATCAATGAAATCTAGAAGTAACTCATCGAGACTTTCTTTAGACAAAAACTTAATCTTGTCTTTGAGATGAATTATACTTACCTCAGATTCCTCATCGGATTTCCCAATTGCCATAAGTGCTTGTTCATCTCCATCTTCGTCTTCTGAGTCATCATCTGAGCTTTCACCCCAAGCAGCAACCATAGCCTTTGTTGATCCTTTGTTCTTCTTGGGATGAACCTGTTCCTTCGTTCAGCTCTTTCCTTCTTCCATTCAATTTCCCATTGAGGGCAATTTTTGATGTGGTGATCAGTCTTCCCGCACTTGTAGCATCCCTCATTGGTTTGTTTTTCAGGAACCCTTGGTTTGTTGTAGCTTCCATTTCTTGAAGGACCATTTTCTCTTATTAGGTACTTCTTAAAATCCTTTGTGATCATGGTCATTTCATCCTCATCTAGATCAGCACCTTCAGTGATTCTGAATGCCAGGCTCCTTTCCTTCTTAGGTGCACCCATCTTCATGGTTTGCCTTCTAAGTTCATAGGCAGTGAGATTTCCAATTAGCTCATCCAACTTGAGAGTGGCAATGTTCTTTGATTCCTGAATAGCTGTGATTTTGCTTTCCCAAGAGATTGGCAGTACCCTTGTCAAAATCTTCTCAACTTTGTCTTCTTCAAGAATAACCCTTCCAAGAGATTTAAGTTCATTTGTTAGTGTTGTAAACCTTGTGTACATCTCCTGGATGGTTTCTCCTTCCATCATGGTGAAATTCTCATATTGAGAATATAGCAGTGTTCCTCTTGATCTCTTTACTTGAGGAGTTCCTTCATGAGCCACTTGTAAAGTGTCGCATATCTCCTTAGCAGTGGTACAGCTTTGAATTCTACTGTACTCGTCTGGACCAAGTCCACACACAAGTCATTTCTTGGCCTTTGCATTCTTTTCCACTTCCTCAAGTCCTCAGCATTGCCGTCAGCTCTTGTTTTTGGCACATCCACTCCTTCAGCATTTTTCTTTGTAGTATCCAAGGGACCACCAGTGACTATGTCCCAGAGTTCATAGTCTTCTCCTATGATGTGGTCTCTCATCCTGTTTTTCCACCAAGAGTAGTACTGGCCATTAAAGAGTAGAGGCCTAACAGTGGATTGCCCTTCCCAGTTCCCAGGTGGTGCACTCATGTTGATCTTTTCCTAAGGTGTTAGCCTCTTCGAGGATAACCTGCTCTGATACCAATTGATGTTCTAAACGTCAATACCACACAAGAGGGGGGTGATTTGTGTGGTACTCAATTTTTCGCTTAAACTGCTTCTGGAAGGACCTGGTTCTTCTAGGTGTACTTATTACTACTGTTTGCGGAATTAAAAGTACATAAAATAAAGAACACAGAGATTTTACGTGGAAAACACCTGGTTCAAAAGGTGTAAAAACTACGACCTACTACTCAGTAGGATTTTCCCAAACTTCCACTAAAATCACTGAGCCAAAACTGCATTTACAAAACTCTTTGTAAACCTAAGGATTAACTCTAATCCCTTTGTAGCAACCAGCCTCTAACTGCTGCGACAACTTCAAGTTAACTCTAACTTGAATACTCAAAGTACCTAATACAATTGCTTCTATGAAAGCTGAAAGGTACAATATGAAACACCTACTACAATTGAACTAGAAATAAAGAAAGACACATAAAACTCTTTATGGTGCTGGTTCTTCAATCTCGTTCATGAAGCTTCTGGTTTGCACACTTGAATCACACACGAACTGCTTGCAAAAAGCCTTGCTATTTTGCTCCCAATTCACGTTTAACTTCTGCGTTTTTGTGCAACACTTTAATGTGAGAACATCCTGCAATTTATAGAGTTAGTAGATGAAGAAATAACTAGAGTTCTGATGCAACTCTTCCTTGGTGGAAGAGTTCTAGTTGATTTCAACTTCTAACTCCTTCCCTATCTTAAATAGTGTTCTCTTTGATTAAGGAGTCCTTCTCCTTATCAATTATGCAACCTTTTCGATCAGGAGATATTAAATACACCAATTTAAGCTTATCTCCTTCACGTGCATCCCACATGCTTGAATCTGCCCGTTTTTGTGAACCTGAGGGATGGACCACTGGATGGACCTGGTTTATGTCTGAGTTCCTTTGTCAGTCTTCAAAACTAACCTTTACTTGGGCCACCATTATCTCCTTCCCGGATGGGACATACTCACTGGTCTCCGAAGTGTCAGGTGCAGGTGCTCTATGTGCTGTTGCTTTCTTGCTGATAGCCTTTTGAATTGCAAGAGGTAGATTTATCTTGCCTCGACCCCGGCCTCGGGAGGGTTCTGCCCTCTCTTGTGGTGTATCTCCTCTACCACGTGAGCGAACCGTTATCTACAGCACATAAGTATTAGAGATCAGTCACAATTGAAGCTCAAAGTGTATACATAAGCATGATGGATAGCTGCAGTATTATTCTCAGAAGGGCAGTGCAGACCGCACAAAAATGAGTGCGGTCGTAGACAGCCTATTGCGGACCGCACAACAATGAGCGCGGCCGCAAAACACCCATTGCGGACCGCACAAAAATGAGTGCGCCCGCAGATCCCCATGTTCAAAGTACTGGGTTCTCTGAATTTCCATCACTACGGACTGCACAAAAATGAGTGCGGCCGCATAAGTCCATTGTGGACCACACAAAAATGTGTGCGGCCGCATAAGTGAAGCTCACCTGTTGCCTAACTTAGAGGACTGCGGATCGCACAAAAATGAGTGCGGCCGCACAACCTCCACTGCGGACCGCACAAAAATGTGTGCAACCGCATAATTGAAAATGCATCGACACTGACGTAGGGTTCATGCAATTTTGGGTCTCAAATGGTCATGGTCATAGAAATTAAACCTTATTAACTAATTACCCAGACCCCAATTATCATACAAAAAAGCTACCTACATGATTTCTAAGTAGAAGCGACAAAACTCTGACATTTTTGAGCATTAAATTAACTCTAAATCTAAGAACAAAAGCAAATAAAAGATAAAGAATCTAATGGAGAATTGAACATACCAATAATGAAGATGCAGTTGATGAATTGAATGAACAATTTGAGTGCAAATGGGGAAAGTTACTGTGCAAGTTTGGTCTTTAGGTCTCAGATAAGAGAAAAGTGAAAAATGAAAAGAGAAGTCCTATTTATACTTTTTAACCGTGGGACCCATTTTTTAACCTGAGTGCGGCCGCATAATTTGATGTGGACCGCACTCCTTACCTGGTGCTGAGATGATTGGCTGCGGACCGCACAAAAATGAGTGCGGCCGACCACACAAAAAATATGTGCGGTTGCATTTCCTTAAGCGTTTTTAACAGACCAACTTCAGAGACCATGCAATTTGACACTTAGCCAAAATTTTCATGCACAGTCCCTGCAATGCACACCCATTCCTGCATACACTTCAAAATTGGTTAGCACAAAACCAAGCCTATCTAAAGAAGGAAAATAAAAAGAAAGGAAAAGACATGGGTTGCCTCCCATGAAGCGCCTGACTTAACTCGCGGCACAACGCAGATTACTAATCATGAGAAATGGAGAACCGCCACAATGTGGCCATCATCAACCTTGCCAAGATAATGTTGAACCCGGTGCCAATTGACTCTAAAAACCTCATCATTCTTATTTTTCAAATCTAGGGCACCAAAGGGGGTTAAATTCACCACATCAAAGGGCCCACTCCATTTCGATTTCAACTTGCCCGAAAACATCCTCAACTGGGAATTGAACAATAGCACCAAATCACTTTCTTTGAACTCCTTGTTGTGGATGTACTTGTCATGGAGGTACTTCATTTTGTCCTTGTAAAGGGACGAATTTGTGTAGGCATGATACTGGAATTCATCAAGCTCATTCAAATGTGCCACTCTTAGGTTGGCAGCGACATCCCACTCAAGGTTCAACTTCTTCAAAGCCCACACGGTCTTATGCTCAAGTTCTACCAGAAGATGGCATGCCTTCCCAAAAGCCAATAGATATGGAGACATCCCAATTGGCGTCTTGTAGGCCGTCCTATAAGCGCATCATCAAGTTTTCTGGACCAATTCGTCCGGTTGGCATTGACAGTCTTTGACAAAATACACTTGATCTCCCGGTTGAAAACTTCAACTTGTCCGCTTGCTTGAGGATGGTAGGGGGTTGAGACTTTATGAGTGACACCATACTTGGTGAGTAAGGTATCAATAGCCCGGTTGCAAAAACTCGAACCCCCATCACTAATAATGGCCATCGGAGTAGCAAACCTTGTAAAAATGCTTTTCTTCAAGAATTCCACCACACTTCTCGCTTCATTGTTGGGCAAAGCAACGACCTCGACCCACTTGAAAACATAATCAACCGCGACTAGAATGTAGGTGTTCCCACAAGAACTAACAAATGGACCCATGAAACAATACCCCATACGTCGAAGATGTCTATCTCCAAAATGGTGGTGAGAGGCATTTCATTCTTCTTTGAGATCCCACCGGCCCTTTGGAATTCATCACAATGCTTGACAAGCTCACTAGCGTCCTTGTAGAGGGTAGGCCAATAGAATCCACAAGTCAAAACCTTTGTTGCCGTGCGAGCTCCACCATGATGACCACCATACGGTGAAGAGTGGCAAGCTTCAAGAATTCCTATTTGTTCTTCTTCCGGCACACATCGGCGGATCACACCATCGGTACATATTCGAAAAAGATGCGGCTCATCCCAATCATAATCTAAACAATCCTGTTTGAGCTTCTTCCTTTGGTTTGAAGAGAACTCATTCGGTACAATGCCGCTCACGAGATAATTGGGTAAATCGGCAAACCATGGCATCCTGGTTATTGAAACGGATAAGAGTTGCTCATTGGGAAATGAATCATTGATCTCAAGGCCATCATGTTGCCTCCCCTCATCCTCCAAACGGGGCAAGTGGTCCGCCACTTGATTCTCACTAGCCTTGCAGTCTTGAATCTCTAGATCAAACTCTTCCAAAAAGAAGCACCCACCGCATCAACCTTGCCTTAGAATCCTTCTTGATCATCAAATACCAAAGCGCTGCATGGTCGATGTGAACAATCACCTTAGTACCCATCAAATATGGTCGTAACTTCTCCATGGCAAACACAATAGCAAGTAACTCCTTCTCGATCATTGTGTAGTTGACTTGAGCATCATTCATGGTCTTGCTAGCATAGTAGACCGGATGGAAGATTTATTGATTCTTTGCCCCAATACCGCTCCAACTGCAACATCACTAGTATCACACATGAGCTCAAAAGGCAAGCTCCAATCCGGTGCGGTGATAAAGGAGTAGTAGTCAACTTGAACTTAAGCAACTCGAATGCCTTCATACAATCGTCATTGAAATGGAACTTGGCATCCTTCTCCAAAAGTTTACACAAAGGATTTAGCACCTTGGAAAAGTCCTAGATGAATCGGCGATAAAAACCCGAATGACCCAAGAAGCTCCTCACTCCCTTCACGAATGTGGGGGGGGGGGGGGTTCGGAGAACACCTCAATCTTAGATTGGTCAACCTCAATACCATGTTTTGAAATCTTGTGGCCGAGGAAAATGCCTTCCTCGACCATGAAGTGATACTTTTCCCAGTTCAACACCAAATTGGTCTCCTCACATCTAGCCAATACCCTATCCAAATTTTTCAAACAATCTTCAAACGAATTCCCAACCACAGAAAAATCATCCATAAAAACCTCAAGAATTTCCTCCACCATGTCGGTGAATATAGCCATAATACACCGTTGAAAAGTCGCCGGTGCATTACACAACCCAAAAGGCATCCTCGAAAACGATAAAGTACCATAAGGACATGTGAAAGTGGTCTTATCTTGGTCCTCGGGAGCAATAAAAATTTGGTTATAGCCGGAGTATCCATCAAGGAAGCAATAAAAAGCACGTCCGGCCAACCTATCAAGCATTTGGTCAAGAAACGGAAGCGGGAAGTAATCTTTCCGAGTAACTTTGTTGAGCTTCCTATTCATGCACACTCTCCACCCAGTGACGGTTCTTGTTGGGATCAATTCATTCTTGTCATTTGTCACCACAGTCATGCCCTCTTTCTTTGGGACACATTGCACCTGAGAGGTCCATGAGCTATCAGAAATGGGGTACACAACCCCGGCATCTAACCACTTGATTATCTCCTTCTTCACCACCTCTTTCATTGCTTCATTTAATCTTCTTTGATATTCAACAGAGGGTTTGGCACCCTCCTCTAAGATAATCTTGTGCATGCAAAAGGCGGGACTTATGCCCTGGATATCCACCAAAGTCCAACCGATTGCCCTTTCTCCTTTGTAGCACCTCCAAAGTGGACTCTACCTACACATTAGTTAAGCACGAAGAAAGGATAACTGGTAAAGTAGAGGAAGGGCCAAGGAATTCATACCTAAGGTGCGGTTGCAATAGCTTTAACTCCAAGGTAGGAGGCTTCTTGATTGAGGGCTTTGTTGGAGGAGTCTTCCGGTTTTCTAGATCCAAAGATAGTTTTCGGGGCTCATAAGTGTAAGACCCCATGCCTTGCAATGCATTTACACAGTCCACATAGCCATCACTCTCCTCATCTTCATCTAGGTTGAGCAAAACGGCTTCCAATTTGTCCTCAACATTCATTGGGTTACTAGTATCATCAACTATCACGTCGGTCACCAAATCCATAAATGAACAAACTTCATTACTATTCTGTTGCCTCATTCATTTGCAAACATGGAAGACCACCTTTTCATCACCCACCCGGAAAGTGAGATCACCGGCCTCCACATCAACGAGCGCCTACCCCGTAGCAAGGAAAGGTCTACCCAAAATGATAGGCACCTCATAGTCAACTTCACAATCTAAGATCACAAAATCTAGGAGGATAAACTTGTCAACTCTGACCAATACATCATCAGTAATGCCCAAAGGCCTCTTCATTGTCCAATCTGCCATTTGCAACCTCATGGATGTGGGTCTTGGTTGCCCAATTCCCAAAGTTTTGAACATAGAGTAGGGCATCAAGTTGATACTTACCCTGAGATCACATAATGCTTTGGCAAAATCGGCGCTCCCAATAGTGCAAGGAATGGTGAAAGCGCCCGGATCTTCCAACTTTGGAGCCATTGAGTGCACAATAGCAATCACTTGATGAGTCATCTTGATGGTTTCACAATTCATCGATCTTTTCTTAGTTACCAAGTCTTTCATGAATTTTTTATATCCTGGCATTTGCTCCAATGCCTCAACCAACGACACATTTATGGACAAACTCTTCATCATATCAATAAACTTTTAGAATTGGTTCTCATTGTTTTGCTTTGCAAGCCTTTGATGGTATGGAGGAGGAGGCCTTGGAATTGGTGCCTTAGCTTTTGGCACCACCGGTTCCGGCATGTCAATCATGTG
This sequence comes from Nicotiana attenuata, assembly GCF_001879085.1. Classification (NCBI taxonomy): domain Eukaryota; kingdom Viridiplantae; phylum Streptophyta; class Magnoliopsida; order Solanales; family Solanaceae; genus Nicotiana; species Nicotiana attenuata. The sequence continues at coordinate 39,622,926 of NC_031990.1, forward strand.
TTCCCTAGACAGGTTCACCTCTTCTTGCGTCTCCTCCACACTTTCATCTATATCAATTCTCACTTCTTATTAGCTTGAACAACATTGCTTGGGATTTCATCCTCTTGAACCACAACATCTTCATCCACAATCCTTCTTTGATTTGAGGTGGGTGCATTTCCACCTTTTCACTTCTAGTAGTCACAGCCATAGCATGCCCCGTATTACTCCCACCCTTCGGGTTTACCACCGTATCACTAGGTAGTTCCCCCTTAGGACGAGTGTTCAAAGATTGTGAGATTTGGCCTAATTGAACCTCCAAATTCCGAATAGAAGTGTTGTGCGAGGCTATTTGAGCATCGGAGTCGGAATTCTTCTCCATCATCTGTTTAAACATGTTTTCAATTCTACTCATCTCATTGGAAGAAGAGCTCGGGCCTTGAGAAGGATAGGGAGGTGGATTGCTGGTTGTTGGAACATCGGAGGCCTTTGAAAACCCGGACCCCGGTTGTTGTTGTTATTCCACCCTCCTTGATTATTGCCTCCCAGTTTCCTTGATTGATGTTGCCCAAATTGCCTTGATTACGTTCTAATTTCTTTGATTAGAATTACCACCACTCCAATTGCCTTGGTGGTTTGGTTGTTCCAATTACCTTGGTTCCCTTGTGACCTCCATTGTTGTTGATTTTACCCTTGAGCATTGTTCCTTTGACCTTGATAATTATTGACATATTGAACTTCTTCATCTTGCTCATTGAATGAATCACCTTGATCATAACCACTATCATCTTGCATAAATTACTCCAATCGGTTTTGCATTTGTTGACCTTGTTGCCGTCTTTTGTTTACCATCATATTCACACCTTCCATTGCATGCACTTGTTTCGTCCCTTGAACTTGTTGAAGCTGAGCCTTGGACAATTGGTTCATGGTAGTTGTCAACTCAGTTATAGCTTTCCCGCGGCCATGTAGCTCCTTGTGTAGGTGAATAACATTAGGGTCACCTTGTGGCACATTGTCTCTACTTTGCCATGCCGAAGTGGTATCCGCCATCTCATCAAGAATTTTACAAGCTTCGGCATATGGCGTGTTCATGAAGTTACCCCCGGCGAGTTGGTTAACCACACATTGATTAGTTGTGTTGATCCCCCTGTAGAAGGTCTGTTGGATCTTGGCATCGGTCATATCATTTTTCGGGCACTCTTTAACCATGGTACGATATCTTTACCAAATCTCGTGCAATGGCTCATTGGGTTCTTGCTTGAAGGCAAGAATCTCATCCGGAAGTGTTGCCATATGTCCCGGAGAGAAGAATTTGGAAATGATCTTTTTTGCCAACTCATTCCAAGTGGTGATGGAATGGTTGGGTAACCTCTCTAACCAGTCCAATGCTTTTCCCCGTAGAGAAAATGGAAAATGGCTCAACCTCAGCGCGTCCTCAGAAACATTTGTTTGCTTGCTCCCCCAACAAGTATCAACGAACCCCTTGAGATGCTTGTAGGCATTTTGACTCAGAACCCTAGTGAAGAAACCCCGTTGTTCAAGTAGTGTAAGCATCACGTTGGTGATTTAGAAGTTGCCCACCCTAATGCGGGGCGGAACTATAGCACTTTCATAACCCTCGTTTGGCAATTGTCGGTTGGTTGCCGCTCTTGGTGGAGGTGGGGGAGGGACAAGCACATTATCGTGAGGCGGGCGGCCTCGTCTATTAGCTTGAGGTTCAATAGAAACCTCATCCATGGCATCATCATCCACGTCCTCCCCCAAGTGCACATTTCCGATGGGCTCGTTGTTGAGAGCCATTTTTGTACCTAGAATCAATTCAAACACAAATTAGTAACTCGGAAGGAAAGAAAGACAAAACACAAAAAAACCTAGATATATAGCTAAATCCGTTTAACTCCCCGGCAACGGCGCCAAAAATTGATCTCGGCCAAATTCACACCACAATTAAGTAGCGAGGCGGTCGATGCAATATTAACCCAACAACGGTCGGGATCGAATCCACAGGGAGTTAGAATATGGAATTAGGTGTATATCTAAGTTGATTGCAAGTTTTGGCTTAAATTGTACTTCCACAATGTTGATTGGTGTATTACTTATACTTTACTCTATTGATTGCAAAGATAAAACTAAAGGACAATATTTTTGGTTTTGAGTTGTGTTTCAATTGATAAAGGAATCTAGAGTCATGACTTCCACCTAGGTGGCTACCTAACGGCTTGCAGACTATAGGGCAAGTTTGATTTATCGGGTTCATGGTATAGCAAACACACGCAATTGCTCACTCTATACCTCTCGGTAGTTTGAGTGATTTTGCCCGATTTGGCTTTCTCAAGCCCAAATAGGTATTTGCACAAATCAAGTGATATATGCACAAGTCGGGTCTTACTATCTCTAGATTTGACCCTTTAATTGGGGCTATCAATTTCTTGAATTCACCCCAATTCCTTGCTAGCCAAGTTTTCCTAAACCTAGTCTCTCTTTCTCAAGCAAAGACTAGGTTAAAAAGGCATGAATCAATGTTTGAAACCATTAATTCTATAATTTAAGCATAAACAAGGCTAGATATCACTAATTCAATCGCAAACAAGCCGTAAATTTAAATACCCATTAAGTACCCACACTAGGGTTGGGTCAGTACCCTAGCTAAAGATTTAGCTACTCATAGAAAGTAAAGAAATACAAGAAAAAATTAAGGTGGAATGCATAATCATAGATTAAACAAAGAAAAACTAATGTTAATAAGTCAAGCTAATACAAATTTACTTAAAGAAGTAAAGAAAAACGTTCAGGTGCACCTCTGCAAACTAAACTTAACCTAAAAATGACAAAAAATTGTATTTATACTAAGCTGAAAGTATCTGACAAAAAAGCCCCTACGGAGGTTATGCGGCCGCATAATTCTGATGCGGACCGCAAAATGGCCTTCTGTGGCCCCACGATTCTGGTGCGGTCCGCACACTTGGAAACTTGAGGGCTGGAACTTGAGGTCTTCTGCGGTTCGCATAAAACTGGTGTGGCCGCACTAAGGATTCTGCGGCCGCACAAAAGTGATGTGGTCCGCACTCTTCATCTTTTTGACTTTGATCAACTCTCTGATTCTTCAATATTGCGGACCGCATAATAATGATTGCGGACGCATTTGCCCTTCTGCGGCCGCACAATTTTGGTGCGGTCTGCACTGTATGAGTTGTCTAAAACCTCTTCTCTGAATCTCGTTATACGGCCGTACTAGAATTGTGTGGTCCGCACTGCTGGTCTCTTTGCCCAGTTTTGGCTCTTGTTCACTTTTGACTCCTTTACGAGTTTATTTTGACTTATTTGGCTCATTTCCCAATATTCCGGCAAGTAAGCACATTTTGTTAGTTTTTGGGAATACCTTTGAGCATTTTTGAGCTAAAACGCAAGTAAAAGAGAGCAATTAAGCGGTCAAAATCCCTACTTATCAGATGGCCTTGAAATTTGATTGCTCTGGCTGTATCCAAGATGTGTCTATGTCTTCTTTCAACCACCCCATTTTGTTGAGGGGTGTAGGGACAAGAGCTTTGATGCAAAATGCCATACTTTTGAAACATGTCTCTACAAGTTGTGTTAAAGAATTCACTACCATTGTTAGATCGAAACATTTTAATTACTTTGCCAAATTGAGTCTGAATCATAGTAATGAAATTCTTGAGCAAAAAAATCACATCAAATGTAAGCCTCATAAGAAATACCCAAGTCCATCTTGTATAGTCATCAACTAAGGTAAGAAAAAACTTCATCCCATTATGAGTAGATGTCTTATAGGGTCCCCATACATCCATGTGAATCAATTGAAAACTACTTACACTTCTACTATGGTAACTGGAAAAGGTAGTCTAGTTTGCCTTGCTAAAAGACAAATCTCACACTTAAGTAAAACTTCACATACTGAAAGTAGACATTCTTCTAATGACTTGCATAGGCACATGCCCCAGCCTTTTATGCCAAATATCCCCAGCTTCCTTTACTACAACTACTATTGTGAATGCTTGATAAGTCCTTCCTTTCTCTTGTTTAGTTGTAGAAAGCATTGTGTATAGACCATCCTCTTCTCTACCAATCTCCCTCACCTTCCGAGATAAGAGATCCTTAAAAACAAAGAATATGGGAAAGAAAGATACAAAGCAGTTCAAGTCTTTTGTCACCTTTGACACAGACAAAAGATTGAACTTAAATGAAGGCACACAAAGAACATTCTTGATAGTGTCACCTCCCTTTAACAGACAATCCCCAGCATGTGTGACCTTAGCTGAGTCTCCTGTAGGCATTTGTACTTGACCTCCATTACCTACTGACATCCCATTATCCAATAAGTTTTTATCCCCTATCATATGATTTGTAGCACCTGTGTTCACAATCCATTTAGGAATGTTAACACTGCAATATAAAAGATTACCTGCCATTGCTGCTACATTCTGAGTAGTCATTCCCCCAAGGGAGAAGTTGTTCAACATTTGCAAAATATGAGCATACTACTCCCGAGTGAAAATCTGTGGCTTCCCAGTAGCTTTATGCTCAACATTCTGTGTGTTGTTGCACTGTATTCACTTTCCTCTTAGACTTAAAGTCTGTAGGATAATTAACTATCTTATAACAATTCTCCTTCAAATGTCCTGTTTTGTTGTAGTAGTCACACTTTATGAGTTTATAGCAACCATCTCTAGTGTGCCCCTTCATCTTACAGAAATCACATTCCAACTCATAATTCCCCTTCTGTTTGGGTCTAGCTTGAGTTGTGAACATAGCAGTAGGTTCATTATGATTAGGCATTCCAAAATTGTTCCTTGCCATCATCCTTCGACTTTCATCTTGTACTACCATTGCGTAAGCTTGGTTAATGGTTGGGACTGTGGGTATCATGAGTATTTGGCTTCTAGCTTGTTGAAGACTGTCATTTAGTCCCATTAGAAATTGTAATAGGCGTTGGAATTGCAACTGTTCAACATAATCTTTAGCATGTGCTGGTGGCAAAATTGAATCATATTTAGCCCATAGATAAGTCAATTTAGTAAAATAAACTGATACTGAAGAAACTCCTTGAAAAGAAGTAAAAATTTCTTTGTGCAAATAGTAAGTCTAGATGCGTTCACCTTGTCAAAATGTTCCTTAAGCTGTGTCCAAACTGTTTGGCATTTTCAGGAAAGAGAATTCCCGTTAACAAATGCTGACTTACATTGCTCATCAACCATGAGGTCACAATCGCATTACAACGGTCCCATTGATGTGCTAATGTTGGTCCAAAATCTCCTTTGGAAGTGGATCCATCAACTAAGCACAATTTATTCTTCCCTAGCAATGCTACTTTCATTGCTCGACTTCAAATTATGTAATTGTCCATTCCAGTTAACAATAGACCTACCATCACCGATCCTGGTCCATCAGACGGATGGAGATATAATGGATGATTATGATCGAGAATTACTGCTCCGCCACCGGTCACACCTGTTCCAGCATCCGTGCTGCTCGATTCATCATCAATTGCCATGTAATTTGCACAAACAAAATCAATTAGGGTTCACAGAAAAAAATCGCAAAAATAGAGTCAAAACCACAGAAACAGAGTCGATTCTCTCGATTTCCTCTTTAATTGCATGTAGATATCTCTAGAATCACTCGATTGATGGCTCTGATACTATGTTGAATTTGTGAGTTGCAGAAACTGAAATGAGAAGAAGAGAAGATCGATTGAGAAATTTCCATTGTTTCATTGAGCTGCTAATACACTGTTACACGTATATGTAGTTGCTCTGATACAACTAATTGACAGCTGTACAACTAACTCTAAGTGACTAACTATAGTTAACTTAACTAACTATGGTTAAGTAATACTATCCTTTACAAAGACATTAGCAACTTTGGCCCAAATTCTTTCCGCAAAATTGAAACAACATAAATCTATATGAAAATGTAGTCGAGTAAAGTCAACATGGACACAAATTTTAGGATGGATAAAAGTTCCAACCGAAACGGGTAAGACCTAGCTATCAAATAAAGGAATACAACTTCACAGCAATGGAACTGAATTAAGGAATACAACTTAACAACAACAAACTGTGAACAATTATCCTCTCCCAATCCACAAGAAAAAGGCACAATGAGCTCAACTTACAAAGCAAGCATAAAGTAAGGGAAACTTACAAGAACTGAACAACAAAAGCTGAATATTTAAATAAATGGAGCTCAAAGAAGAATATTACTCCCTCAATTTATTTCATACTTTTTCCGTCTAAAAGCAATACATTGCATTACGAATTCAAATTCATTAAAGTAAATAAAGTTTAAACTTTGATATGATACTTTTCTCTGTCAAACTAAATATTCAACTATTACAATTACTAAGCCTCCAAACAAGGTGGGGTTAGCTATATGAATCATCACCAACCTCGTTAAGTAAAAAATATAACGTCTAAAACACATTCTTAGCTAATATGTCTCGCCTATATAGATCTTTTTCTTCCATTATGCCATATTTTTTTCTAAGTTTGCATATATCCCCAGAAATTATCGTGTCATTCAAGACAACTTCCTTCAATGTGTTTTAAGTCTACCTCGTCTCTCTCACCTATCAGAGGTGGACACAAGATATGACTAAACTATTACTTCAAAATTTTTTCTCGATTATCACTAATATGATACAAGTCCTTTTTTTATTGGTAAGTGACATACAAGTCAAATTAATATCTTAAAATCTATTTCCTTTCGAATACCTTTTGATTTTAAGACCATATATAAAATGGGATAGAGGGAGTAATATACAGTATATGATGGTGTTTTTTCATAAACTATGAAGCCCAAGTCAGCTTGCGCACACCTACTATTCCCACCAAGCGTGCATTTTGAACCATGGCCTTGTCTTCATCCCATCTCATTGACTACTAAGTCACACCTTTGTGTGTGTGTATTTTCAATTATTTTTAGCAGTACTTACATGGGTGTTTGAACTTTCAGACGTTGTGATAACCACCTCTTCGGTATGTCAATCAGCAAAATGCAAACTTTGATAACCTGAAATTACATAGAGAGTTGTCTATGAAGCAACCCTTTTCCGTTTGCACAAACCAAAAGTGAACCACTAGAAGAAAAAAGACAAATGAAAGTTGACTAACCTTTGCGACAAAATCATCAAAGAAGCAACCTTCAACTATCTCCTATAATGCCAGCTTTTCATTAGCTGGTGGAGGTTTGAACTTTTATAGAATTTTGAAGAGCAAACCCTAAAATCTTTTCCAGTTCAGAGTGCTTTTTTATTTGTTTGCTACGCGGCTACGCCTACATCAGCTATACCATATTTTTGAAATAATGTTTTTTATTCACGTTGTTGCCACTAGTTAATTAAACCATCCCAAAAGAACTAGTCGATGAAAGTTCATTCTACAAGCAGCTACAAGACGCTGGCTCAGCTCTAGGCCTCAAGCCATTGGGCTACATCAATCTTAGTATATACTAGTCGTAAACTTTTTTGTTGTTCTTCGAGTGACACTAGTGAAGACAAAGAGCCCGTTTGGACATAAAAAAAAATTCAAAAAATTTTCACTTTTTTCCGAAATTAGCGTTTGTTCATAAAATTTTCAATCAAGATGCATTTTGAAAATTTTCGAAAATCTGAAAAACTCCAAAAAGCTTTTTTTTCAAAATTTTTACCCAAATCATTCACAAAACTTCAAAAAATAACCCAAAATTATATTCATGTCCAAACACAACTCTAAATTTCAAATATCATTTTCACTTGAAAAAAAATTCACTATGTTTTGGAATTTTACAATTCTTATGTCCAAACACCCACTAACTCTTCTTTGTGAATTGAAAATACAGTACTATTTGCTTGTTATTTTAGATCATGCATTAATAATCACATGAACAATTATATTTAAAAATTCATAAATAGCACTCCCTATAAATAACAATCGCTAATAATTCAAAATATTTTAAAATTTAAAAAAGAAAATTGTGGATGAATACAGAGGCAAATCCATGATTTAAATCATAAATTACTATATTTTTAGTTAATTAACTCTTATAATCTCCTCATTATAGTAATGTTTGTAGAACTTAGAATTACAAAAAGATGTCAAAAATAAAATATTCCTTCGGTTTTAAAAGAGAATGCAATTCCAGGGAAAGTACTTTTCGTAATCCCTCGTAGAAAATCATTTTCTCTAAGAAAACATTGTTTTAGAAAATGAATTACATCATACTCCACACTCAAATGTGAAATGTGTACAAAATTAAATCCCTTTGTCACATCATACTACCAATAATGCCCTTACGGTGTCCGCCTATATAAACCCAATTCAGGCGCGAAGGGACAATTATCATTTCAAACCCACATTCCATTCTCTCTCTTCACTCCACATCCGCAGAAGCAAAGGAAAAGCGGGCGATCGAAACTCGAAGCTTTCGAAATCATTGGGAATCGAAATTGAAGTCGTCCTTTTCGTTCGATCTTACACATTCACCAGGTTTCGCAGATTCGGATTGCTTTTGCTTTTACTTCGGTTCCGTCCGTACGTATCAAACTGTGAAATGTTTAATCGAGGAAATTTGGCAATTTATTATCCATTTTCGCAATATCTGAGCTGCGAATAACTTTAATTTTGTAATTTTGATGAATTGGTGAAGAGATCAAGTCCTTCTACTTGTGACGTTAATTTTTATGGTATCGATTTACTAATCCTCAAGTTTTTGAGACATTTTTGCTGTCATTTATTTTCGATTCATCAATTTGAGTATATTTATGCTGCGATTTGAAACTTTAGGATAAAAATAGGAGATGTATTCTAAGATGACAAATATACTTCAGGAGAGAGAGAGAGAGAGAGCGAGAGAGAGAGAGAGAGATAGAGAGAGTCCAAGCTGTGTTACTATCTGGATTATCTTTAGAGAGTCAAATAATTTACTTACATGCGTTTGCCCAAAAGGCTAATGCTCCTAATATTTGTTTTCACTGCTGTAGTGCATGTATACTGTATGCTTCAATATAAGTTAGAATGCAATTTATTTTCTCGTAGCCTTGTTATTGTATTCGGACCACTAGGTTTAATTTAGAATTTTTAAAGATCTCATTTATCTTCTGTCTTTAAACTTATTCATTTTTTCTTTTGCTTTCATGAGTTAATCATGTTATTTAGCTTCAGGCATTCGTTAAAATTTGTCTGAATAGCAATATCATTTAGAGTCTCCTTTGTAACTGGCAGGAAACTTAATCTCTGATCCTACCGAGGCAAATCTCCACTTGGCTAAGTGAACAGTGACTAGTGTGCTTTGGTTGGAGCCTTAAAACAGAACTTTGATATTAGCTCTGAGATTTGAAAAGAGATATAAGATGCATATTATTGAGAACATCAATGTACTGTATATTCCTGTGTATATTTTGTGTATATCACTGTATATCTATTTGTATCAAATGCTGAGTCAGCATTATTAGTTAGTAGTCAATATGTATATATGTACTGAGAAATACTATTCTTTTAGTTTTTTTTGGGAAAAATATCTTTTTGGTTAAACCGACTTTACTCTTCCCCTCTTCATTCTCTCTCTCTTCGAGAAACTTCCTCGACTTCCATTAGAAGGAGCTCGGAGCTCCTCCATCTCTCAAACCTTTTCTCATGGTATCAGAGCGGAGGTCCGAGCAACGACCACGCATCATATTTTTTTTTTTCTTTCTTTGCCATCTTCAGGTGACTCGAGCAACTAGGGTTCCTCACAATTTTTGATAATCACGATTTGGGAAAAAATCTGGATCGAGCACATGCAATGACGATCCGTTGTCGAATTGAAGGATTTTCGACTGTACGAAGAACACTGTGACTATCATTCGCAGATTTATCACAAAATACTCATGGTGGTCACAGATCAAGTTGATGAAACAACCACTGCCACGACAACAGCAACGATACAGACAACAATCGACGCTGGGAGTCCATTTTACATACATCCTTCCGATAGTCCAGGGTCTAGTTTAGTTCCGGTGCCTTTTGATGGACTTGGATATCGCTCCTGGAGGAGGAGTGTACTCAGAGCCCTCTCCGTGAAGAATAAACTAGGGTTTATTACTGGAGATACTCAAAAACCTCTTGCGAGTTCTCCATTCTTTCGCCAGTGGGAAAGATGTGATGATATGGTCACCTCGTGGATTCTGAATTCTCTATCGAGGGATATAGCTGACAGTGTTGAATATGTGAATGATTCCGTCGAATTGTGGAAAGAGCTTCAGGATCGATATGATCAGACGAATGGGGCAAAATTGTACCAAATCCAGAAGGAAATCAACGATTTAAGCCAGGGAGTACTTGATATNATCACATTGGGACTGGTCAACAACTTGCTGACGTTCTCACTAAAGCTCTCACTGGAATCAAACATTCTTCTGTACTTGACAAGTTGGGTGTGACACCTTCACCTCCAACTTGAGAGGGGGGGTATTGAGAACATCAATGTACTGTATATTCCTGTGTATATTTTGTGTATATCACTGTATATCTATTTGTATCAAATGCTGAGTCAGCATTATTAGTTAGTAGTCAATATGTATATATGTACTGAGAAATACTATTCTTTTAGTTTTTTTTGGGAAAAATATCTTTTTGGTTAAACCGACTTTACTCTTCCCCTCTTCATTCTCTCTCTCTTCGAGAAACTTCCTCGACTTCCATTAGAAGGAGCTCGGAGCTCCTCCATCTCTCAAACCTTTTCTCACATATGGTTCTCTTTTTGTGTCATTCTGCCTTCAAATAGCCTCTGTAATATGTTGTTTTCTTGTTTGGTTAAATTTCATGGCATTTAATTGTCCTATGAATTGCAAATTCTCCAACCCCTTAAAAGTAGTTACCAAAAAAGTTCGCTTCCAGATTTCGACATTCAAATCAGATATTTTGTTACAGACAGAGGGAAATTAAAGTTTTGCATAAAATGAGTGTGCTTGTAGATTTACTCTGGCACTCCTTTTTATTCCACCTTTCTATTTGTGTTCTTCATGGCGCCGTGTATGTTACTCCTCTGCAAAATAAATTTGTGCTTGGTCTGGTCAAGCCTTGTGCTAGGAGATGATGCTTTGATTCCATATACCATATTGCAGCTGTTTTCTGATGCAAAAATGTTGAAAGAACCATTTAAGGTTTATGACTTGATAACAGTCTTATATCAAACTACTTATCACCTAAAAAAGTGTTATTTCAAACTATCAGAGTGCCGTGCGAGAGATGTGGTTCTTTGCTTCTAGTTTTTTAGTTCTGTGATATGTTCTCTTCGAACTACTGCTCCTTCACCTACCTTCTTGAAGCCCTTTGAGATCCTGACGCTTACTGTGCAGATGGCAGAATCTCAGAAGGGAGCAGCTTCGACTGTCAAATCAAAAGAGAAAGATTCATTACTTGGTACTTAACGTTTCTTTTGGGTTCACACTAGATGTAAACCTATTTGTAGAATTAAACACTGAAAACTGCACTTCTTAAAGCTTAAAAATATCTGATTTCAACATGAAATACCTATTAGAATAGATAGGTTCCTTGAACAATAATGTCATGTAATACCAAGTCTGTTTAAATAAAGTTACAAAAAACAATCTAGATGAGATTCACAATGCTTAGTTTTTTGTACTTGTATACAAGAAACGTTCAGATATAAAGCTTTTTGAAAATGAAAATGTCAGGATCAACAGTACATGACGCCAGTCTTCCCAGTCTTTAAAATAGGAATGCTACATTGAAGCATGGCAGCTTGATGGATTGTAACGTGCAAAATGTCCAATAATATACATAGTGGGGAACAAAGTAAATAGAGATACATTCTTCGTTGCAGATAATTGTCAATGAGTTTATGTTTATCCGTGCCTTTCTTTATACATCTCGAGTACTGCAGATATTGGAATTTTTAATCACCTGTCACTTGGATAATTACTATTTACACTATGTTGTGACAGATCTGGATATTGGAGATGACTTTCTTAAGTCGTTGAAATCGGTGTCTATGGGAAATGATGCAATGGATTTCGACTTTGGGCCTATATCCAAAAATAAGAAAAAGACATTCAACTTTGACAAAGAGTAACCTCTGCATAGCCTTGTGTTGTTATTTCTGATTATGTAATTAATTAATTTTGTTAAGCTACTGCATCAGAATACTCACATTTGTTATTTTCATTTATTTCGTCTATTACTTTTTTGTTGGTACTTGGATCTAAGGTTTCTGTCATTAACTTGCAAGTCTCTCTGTCTCTCTTTTACGGTATTACTCTCTATAAAAGTTTGCAGTATCTTTGTGACAAACAATTTTGGCGACTTGATTCTGGACAAGCTATAGAATGTTGAATAGAGAAGGAATGACACATTACCTAATTCTGGCATTGAATTTAGGGATATGGATTTCAATCTTGATAGTGATTTTGGCAAGATATCATCCTTCAACATTGACATGCCAGATCTTGATATCTCTTCCCCATGTAAAAAGGATCGAAAATCAAGGGAGACATCAAAAAAAGAATCCAAAGGTGCTGTCAACAAAAAGAAGGGAGATGACTTCAATTTTTCATTTGATTTTGAGTATGTACTACTTTTATGCTCCTTTTACTGTGCTCCATATTTTTCTAGCTTCAGTTCATCAAATATCAACATGACTCAACAGTTCCACTGTAACTAAGTGGAGTATCCCCAACTGTGTTTGGTCCAGGTTGGATAGTTTCGGTTTTGGGTCAAGCCAGGAGAGTAGAGAAAAGGCGAAGAACAACCAAGAAAAGGATAGCTTCAGCTTTGGGTCAAGCGGGGAGACTGGAGAAAAGGCGAACAGCCAAGAAAAGGAATGTTCTTCTAAGAAAAGTGGTAATGAAGGCTCTGGAAGTCATCTGAATGAAGACCTTGGTTCTTTAGAGGACATGACAGCCCAGAAACACAGTGCATCAGAGGCTGGGATGAATTTGACTATTGATTCTCATATTGACATAGATAAAAATCATGAAACCACAAAACATAGTTTACCTTCAAACCATACTATGAGCAATAACGACACTTCAAAGTTGCAACCAGTTAGCAGTGAAGTTGCACTGGAGAAAGCAAAAAGTTCGTTGCAGGAAAAAATATCCACCAGCACTCAAGAAGCAGTTTGCCAAGTAGAGGGAACTTCTTTGATATCACGGAGTGAATCAAGGAGTGACACTTCTTCTGGTTTACAGCAACATGTTAATTTGGCTGCGGATGTTACTTTCTTAGGTGTAGGAACAGACATAAGCAAAAAAGTGCTTTTGGACTCAGACAAAAACTATGAGAAGACAGTTTTAGAAAGTTCATCTTTGGAGGATGTTGCAACATCAATGAAGAATGCTAGTGAAAAGAGCATCCTTGAAAGCGATAAGCATGTTTTGGAGACCAATAAGGACCGGACTCAGACACATTCCAATAGTATGCACATTGCAAATGCTACAGAAGACAAAATGCAAGACGTGAAAGTCGGTAACGAGATTCAGAGCCCAACTTCTGAGCTTTCTGCATCCTCATTAAGCAAGTAGGTCAATATGCACCATCTCCTCTGTACATTCAGCATTACTGTACATGATGTCTAACTTGGAAACTGCAAAGCTTAGCTTTCCTAGAGAGCAGTGTAAAATAAGTCTCTGTCCTGCATATTATGAAATTGTGGTGCACTTGCTTTTTCTGAAATTGTCGCAGTGGAATAGTAGCTGAAGATTTGACAGCAGAGAAAAGAAGAGACACTGGTGTCATCAGGTCAAAGTTTTTTATGCCATCAATTAAACCTGCAGCTCAGATGCAGAAGACAACATCATTGACTGAGACAAAAGTTTCTGCATTTGGTAACAAGAGAGTTGGCTCCACAACACAGAGTCCTTCAGATGAAATAATGTAAGCCAATGGTGTAAACTAGACAAACTTTTTAGACAGTTTATATGATACAATTTAATACAGATCTCAAGATAACAAAGATGATGAAACTGGGAGCAAAGCTGGTTTCCCCACAGACTCTGGATCACTGCCAATGATTAACCCTCTTCAGACAGGAAGTCAGGAGAGCCACCAAGTTTTAGGCATTACTATGTAAGTTTTTAGTAACTTACGTTTGTATCATGCTTAAATTTTCAAGCTTCAGTTTACTTTACCTGATTGTAATTTCATGGTAAATGCAAGACTTCTAACATTTGTTATTAGTAACCCAAATACTTTAGGAAGGACTCCCAGTTGGATGGTGAGGAAAACATAAGAACGTTGATTGGTTCTTTGAGGCCAAATGAACAAAAACCAAAACAAGGAAAATCTGTTCCTGAGAAAAGCAAAGCAAGCAGTAAAGATCTTTTTACTTTCAGGTCTCGCCGTCTCGCCCATCAGATTGATGTTTCCAATAGATTATGCCATTGAATTCACCATGTAAAATGCTTGAGATGCACAGAAAACTTTTCTTAGCATGCATGGACTACTTTAGCTGATCTTGTTTCTTGGTTTCTTTTGCAGTATCATTTCTGTTTGGATGCCCGCACCTAAAAGAATTTCACATATTTATCTGATTTACTTGTTTGAACTTTTTCTCTCAAACTAGTCATGTTTGATGTATATGGAGATCACTTCACCCAAAACTATTAGTTATATAAGATATTGTTTGCCATTCTAAGTAGATTAAGAAGTCATCTTATATGTTATGAATGATAATGCCATATTTCTAACCATAGACACAACGCTCTGATATTGTGCTTAAATCCAGTTAAGTGCCTCTCTTGATCAATGAAAATAGAAATATTTTTCTAACCAAAAAAAAAATCGTTGCCATGTTTTCCTTCAGTTCCCGGGTAAGTCCTCCTAGCAAAAGTCAACAGACAAATACATCCACCCCATGCAGCATTGCTGTAACAAGAAACATGACTCCTATTCCAACTGCAAAGAATACTCTCAACGAAGGAGACAAAACACTGCCTATTAAAGCTGCCAGGAGGACTCTAGACACATCCAGCCTGAAAATTTCAGCGTACCATACTGATTTTCTTTCTGCTACCTGTCAAATTCTTCAAAAATGGAGACCTCATTTTTCTGAAATCTTTCAATCAATCACATGCTCCGAATGCAGAAAACTTGGTGCAAAGCCCGAGACATCTCGGACAGTGTTGCAAAAAATTATGAAATCCTCAAAACCTGTGGACCAGCATGGTGGTTTTAAAGCTATTTTACAAGCCAAAGACAATAATTGTACAGAGAGGCTGAAGCAAATGCCTGCTAACTCGTCCATCAAGAGGAAAGTCCCGGAGGTCTGTTTTCTTTTTCTCCACCGCTTTCCGTTGCAAAAGAGTACCTTTTCTGCATAGTCACATAACAAGTATGGGACATCTTTGTCACTTGTAATAGCACCTAATGCAGACGAATTTGGATTTGACGATCCTACTTCCGTCAAAGCGTCATTCGCACTCACCCAGTGAAAGCAGGTTCTTCTGTAAAATTAGATAATGCACATCTTTTCTTCATCAATGCTTGAACTTAGGTGTGATTACTCCTCAAAATTCTTCAGGGGTTCCTCTGAAGGTACAGAAAGGATATGGCACAAACAGGTGATTGATAGAAAAGGAATAGATATAGATGTTTGATATAGTTTCCGAAGTGTCTACCATACATAGGAATGTAGAAGCATGTCAACCTTTTGAAGTTCTCCATCATTCTTAATTGATAGGTTAATGATCATGAACATTCTGGAAATGGTAATAAGACCAGTGATTATGAAAATTGCCAAATCTCTTCACGTGATGTTCCTATGGAGATGAACATCAAAGAGTTAGGACGCCCTTTTGCGATAGAAGATGATGACAACATAAAGAAGGCTGAGGCTCTTTCAAAGGATCTCGATGATGTAAGGAGTGCTTCCTCTCTATTTTTGGTTCTTCCTTGTTTTCTGCTTGCTGGTGTAGTATCTTTTCAGATATTATGAGAACTCATGAAGTAAATCACAGCTATAAATTGTGGAAAAGGTAAATGCTTTTTTAGCCAGCACTTTTCTACTCTAAACAAGTAACCAGACAGCATACACTTTATATTTTAAGTTTCTCTGAGACTTAGAATTGCATGAGATATACCACCTTCCCATTTTATATTGGCTACACGAACAATGAAGAAAATGCTGCATTCTCTCTCAACTTGTTTTCTGTTGGTAACTTAGACATGTCCTCTTTGGTCCTAGAAATTGTTAAAGTAGTTCCTTTTAGGTTTATGTATTTGGATCTGAATTTTCTTAACATCCTTTTCATTGTATCAATCTTAGCTAGAGTTCCACTATAGTGAAACCTTCAGTATGCTCGAAAGCAGGTTCGCTCTTTTTAACTGCACCTCGGAATTTCAAGAGGCATCCATGAGTTTGACAAAGAAAAAATGGACACGAGAATTACAAGCCAGTTTAAATGGTTATTCTGATTTTGTTGGTGGAAGTTTTATATGTCTCTTATAAGCGGAATGGAAATGGGGTCCCCAAAGCCAATTGGTGGATGCATTAAGTAGTGTCCTAGCCCACCCTCTATTAATGCTTTCAAGCCGATAATTGAAAATTCAGAGGTTATGTGGTGCAATAATTCTATATGCTTCATCTTAGTTAGCTCCTTTTTCTCGGAGCAAGCAACAATTTGTTCTTTGTTGAGGCCTAGACCGAAGCAGGTGAGAAAGTGTCATGCCTGATCATGGTTTATTATGTTTCCAGATGTGCAGCATGCTGAGGAAAAAACAGGAGGAGGCAAAAGAACTATTAGTTCGTGCTGTTGTGAACAACAATAAGCTGCTACTGCTTAACCATCCCATTTATGAAGAGAAGATATCCTCATTACTGATCTACTGTCGCACCCTTTCCTTCTCACAATTTTCAATTCTTTAGTCTAAAAATGGTCGTGTATGCCTTCACCACCTAGAACATACACAGGGTTCAGAAATTCGCTGCTGAGTTGATGACGAGGTACCAACTAGCAATATCACACTAAGACAACATAGAGGTATTTTTCTCCTCTCTGTGTGTGTACATGCTGCAGAAAAGACTTGAGTAGTAAAATACGTAAAACTACTAACGCCATGCAGTTTCAGGCAGAGCTTGCTGCTGACTGTCCTAATGCAATCGCAAAGAATCTCTTTTCCTTGCATTCCTCCGGGTGAAGAAGCATTGAGTTCACAAGTGCCAAAGATGACTTTGGTGCTAATAACAAACTAAAGTGATGTTTGAGTTAGGTTACTCTTGTAGGCATATCACTGACTGAAGGAGAAGTCGAACTTTTACTAGATTTCAAGTATCTCATTAAACATTTGCATCTTAGAATCTGTCCTTGTACAGATATTGGCAGTTTGCTTATACTAAGCTCACCTGAAGATATTGAACATCTTAGTATGCTTTTTGCACTATCATTTTGTACTTCTTTACAGATTCCCCCCTTTGGGAACTGTGACAAACAAGATATGGAAGAATCTTATTCCATGAAGTGATATATATATATATATATATATATATATATATATATATATATATATATATATATATATATATATATATATATATATATATATATATATATATTTCCANNCATGGAGTGATATATATATATATATATATATATATATATTTCCATGTACATAGGATCCTAACTATGGAAAGAAGTAAAAGGAAAATCCTAAAAATCTGCTATCAAATCTCAATACTTATTCTATCTATGTATAGTACAAGTAATCTGTCTACATTCATTCTTTATGTCTACATTCATTCTTTATGTTTACATTCATTTTTTAACACTCCCCTCAAGCTGGAGCATAGATATTAATCATGCCCAGCTTGTTGCAAAGATAATTAACTCGAGTTCCATTTAACGCCTTTGTGAATAAATTAGCCAATTGCTCTCCTGTCTTCACGTAACTAGTATAAATCAAGTTTTCCTGAATCTTCTCACGAATAAAGTAACAGTCAACTTCAATATGTTTTGTCCTTTCATGATACACCGGATTTGAGGCGATATGAAAATCGACTTGATTATCACATCAAAGTTTTGCTGGTGTAGTATGCTTTATCCTAATTTCCGTGAGAAGGTGATGTATCCACATAATCTCACACGTAGTTTGTGCCATAGCCCTGTATTCGGATTCTGCACTGGATCGAGATACAACATTTTGTTTCTTACTTCTCCATGATACCAGGTTTCCACCCACAAAGACACAATAGCCGATAGTAGACCTTCTATCAATTTTGGATCCAGCCCAATCCGCATCTGCAAAACACTTAATGTGAGAATGCCCACGGTTGCTGTATAATATGCCAAGTCCAAGGGCTCCTTTTAAGTAACATAGAATTTGTTCCAGTGCTGCCCAATGTTTGACCGTAGGAGCGGACATAAACTGGCTAACAACACTTACAGCAAAAGCAATATCTGGACGAGTCACAGTGAGATAGTTTAATCTCCCAACTAACCTCTTGTATCTACCTGGATCATTAAATGGATAGCCATCATCTTTCATAAGATACAAATTAGGAACCACTGGAGTACTGCAAGGCTTGGCAGCCAACTTACCAGTTTCTGCCAGTAAGTCAAGAATATACCTTCTCTGATATAGAAAAATCCCCTTCTTGCATCTATTTACTTCTACTCTCAAGAAATATTTCAGTTGTACTTAGTATGCAAGAAAGACTTGAGAGAAGAGATTCCTGCATAATCACTTCCTGTAATAACAATGTCATCAACATATACAACCAGGAGAATAGATCCAGTTGTTGATTGCCTGTAGAAGACTGAATGATCACATTTGCTCTTTTTCAGCCCAAATTCTTGAACTACCTCACTAAATTTTCCAAACCAAGCCCGGGGACTTTGCTTCAAGCCATACAAGGACTTCTTCAAATGATAGACCTTCCCGTACTCCCCCTGAGCAACAAAACCAGGTGGTTGCTCCATATACACCTCGTCATGAAGATCACCATGAAGAAAGGCATTCTTAATGTCCAATTGATGCAAAGGCCAATTCTCAGAAGCTGCTAGAGAAATGAACAAACGGACAGAAGTAAGTTTGGCAACCGGAGAGAAGGTGTCAGAATAATCTACTCCATAAGTTTGAGCATACCCTTTGGCCACAAGTCTGGCCTTAAGTCTCGCTACAAAACCATCTGGATTATCTTTGACAGTGAAGACTCATTTGCATCTCACTGCTTTCTTTCCACTAGGTAAATTCACTAAATCCCAAGTATGGTTTTCCTCTAAGGCATGTATTTCCTCAAGCATGGCTTCAGACCATCCAGGATAATTCAAAGCCTCTTTCAGTGTTTTGGGTATAGAAATAGAGTCTAGAGACGCAATCAAAGATCTAGACGCAGGGGATAAGTGATCGTAGGAAACAAAATTAGCAATAGAATATGTGGATTTTCAAGTACGTGTACCTTTGCGTAAAGCAATGGGAAGGTCAAGGTCTTTTGGAGGATCAGGCGGAAGAGGATCAGATGATGAAGGAACTGATGCAGGACCTGTATCATTTGTCTCTCGCCTCCGCGAGTAAACTTGAACAATTAGTGGTCTAGCTAACACAGTTGGAGCAGGTGTTGAAGGCGGAATAGTCGATTGTGCTCGATAGAAGAGCTAGGAGATGGAGAAACATCATCTGATTGTTCTGTCAAAGTACGGGTAACCTGATATACTAGCCACTCATCTTCCTCCCCCTGACTTGTAGAGATGGGAGATGCATAAAAGAATGGCATAGTCTCTGAAAACACTACATCAGTTGACACCAGATATTTGCCAAGTTCAGTAGAATAGCACCGATACCCCTTCTGAAGGCGAGAATAACCAAGCAAAACACACTTCAATGCCTTGGGATCCAGCTTGGTAACAGATGGTTGAACATCTCGAACATAACATGTGCTTCCAAACACCTTAGGTTCCACGGGAAATAATGACTTATTTGGAAAAAGAATACTGTAAGGCATATTACCTCCAAGCACAGTAGATGGCATCCGATTAATCAAAAAACAAGCCGTGGAGACTGCATCAGCCCAGAACTGTTTAGGAACTTTCATTTGGAACAGAAGTGCCCGAGCTGTCTCAAGTAGATGCCTATTCTTCCTTTCAGCAACTCCGTTTTGAGAGGGTGTATCAACACATGAAGACTGATGTAGTACACCATGTTGTCTCATGTAGGACTGAAATAACTCTGACATGTATTCTTTAGCATTATCACTCCTTAGAATACGCACTGAAGCATTGAATTGAGTTTTGACTTCAGCACAAAAGGCAGAAAAGTGAGTAAACACTTCAGAGCGACTCTTCATAAAGTAAATCCAAGTTATCCGGGAAAAATCATCTACAAAAGTGACAAAATACTTATGCTCATTTTAGAAACAACAAGACATGGTCTCCAAACATTAGAATGAACTAACTCAAAAGCTGACTCAGCTCGCTTATTAACCCTTGGACCTAATGAGATGCGATGATGTTTTGCAAATCGACATGACTCACAATCCAATGAAGAAATCTTCTGAAACTGAGGATAGAGCTTCTTCAACAAAGGCAGAGAGGGATGGCCCAATCGACAATGTGCTTCAAAAGGAGACACGATACTGGAACATGCAATAGACTGTGCCTCCCATTCATCAAGGATATAGAGATCACCAAATAAATATCATTTACCAATAATCATTTTCGTCATAAGATCTAGAAACAAACAATGATTGGGAAAGAACGATACACAACAATTTAATGTCTCTAGTGATTTTACTAACAGAAATCAAATTAAAGGACAAGTTTGGTAGACTTAATACAGATGACAGGGTACTAGAGGAAGTTGGTTTAACAGTCCCAGATCCAACACTGCTACAAGTTGTTCCATCAGCTATAGTAACTGAAGAGGGTGCTTTGTGTCATCGAAAGCTAGAAAAAACATTCGGATTACCTGTCATGTGATTTGTGGCACCAGAATCAATCACCCATTTATTTGAAGAGGTGATAAGACATGTCTTATCTGACCCAGCAAAAGCAGTAACTGAAGAAGATTCCTTCATTGATTTGTGATATTGAGAGAACTCAAGAAACTCATCCGAGACCAAGATTGCTGGACTAGGAGTTGTAGCACTATTTCCTCCTTGCTTACTGTTTATAGTCATTCTAATAAAACTCACGAAAAATATTGAAGAAGAGATTAACTAAGTTCCAAGCAGATAGCCAATACAGATAAACTCCACCAGAAATATGACGAAAGAACCAATGATGCACCAACAAATCACACAAACCAATAATATACTCCACCAGGAAATATAACCAAGAATAATGAAGTATATTCCACCACTAAAAGAACTCAGAATTACTAGATTATCTTCAAACTCCAAATAGGTATGTAGCTGCGAAGGACCAAATCAAGATGAAAGAAACAAAGTTTAGATGGAAATCAGTAACCTGGGACTTTCGGATGAGACTGTTAATGAGCAACACTTCTAGGAGCAAGAAAGCCTTCTCAACTCGTGGTCAGTTTGAGTAGAAACCACCAGAAACACGCTGAAAATAATGACATGACCTAGGAACAGTGAACCAAGTCTCCAACCGATCTCTCACGCACCCTCATGCGCCGTTGAGGCAGATTATGTTAGAATTCCTCTGCCGGTGCGTGGGCTTCACTAACAATGAATCCGACCACCAGATTCTGGAAACATGTATATCAAAAGGATTGATGGTGAGAGTTACTTCGCCAGACCAAAGGACTTGATAACTAGGGATTCTAGTTCATTTTACACTCCTTTTTACTTGAGTTTTGATTAAAAATGTATACAAATAGTCCCAAAGGCTTACATGTTGTACTTGTTTGCAGGGTTTGGTCAAGAAAGTGACAAGAGGTCAAAACTAGCTCAAAAATGAGTGAAACCTGCACAAGTATCAAGAACAAGTCAAAGCACTGCTACAGCATAAAATCTACTACAGCTGCAACAGACCCACCACGGCCGCAGTCCATTTAGTGCGGTCTGCGGTGAGGAGATTCAGAGAGGTGCAAATTTTGGAAGCTCAAGCACTGCGGCTGCGGTAGATTCTTTGTGGCCGCAGTAGCCTCACCGCGGCCGCAATCCATTTTATGCGGTCCGCGGAGAGGAGATTCAGAGAGCTGGCAGTTTTGAAGATTGGAAGCCACCGCGGCCGCAATCCATTTTGTGCGGTCCGCGATGAAGCCACCGCGGCCGCGGTCCATTTTATGCGGTCCGCGGTGGATAGATTCAGAGACTCAGAAATCAATCCAAAAAGCCTTACTGCGGCCGCGGTGCATTTTCCGCGGTCCACAGTACCTCCGTCAGGGGTATTTTTGTCCAAACAATTCGGCCTTGTATAAATACTCTTTTTCAGATTTTTAGGGGATCTAACTTTTAGCTGAGCACGTGAATGGTGGTTTTAGCCTATTTTAAGTAATTTTATAATTGGTTTAACATTGAATCTTCAATTCTTAGTTTGTAATCATATTATATGGGCTATTCTTCATCTAAATATCTGTTTTCTTCCATTATTATGAGTAGCTAGACCCATTAGCTAGGGTTGTGGCTCAACCCTAGTGGTATTTGATGGGTCTTTTTTTCTAAGGCTTAGATATTTATGGGTGGTTGTTTTTTATTATAATTGATTTGCGCTTTCCATGTTGAATTAGTGGTTGCAAACACTAATTTGTGCCTATTTGACTTGGGTTCTTCTTGAGAAAGAGAGCTTGAGTCTAGGAATATTAGTTCAACTAGGAATTGGGGCGTATTCAAGAGATTGATAGCCCCAATTAAAGGGTTAAATCTAGAGATAGTAATACCCGACTTGAGCCTACATTGCTTGCATAATTTTGACACCCAAATTGGTCTTGAGAAAGTCAATCAGGGCAAAGTCACACAAGCTACCGAGAGGTATAGAGTGAGTAGTGTCGTGCATTGGCTATATGGCAATCCCAAACATAACAGCTTTGCCTTAGGCTTTAGAACCCGTCAAGTATTCACATAGGAGAAAGTCACTTCCCTAGTGCCTCGTTAACCATTTAGAAAACCTTACAACATTTATACTTAGGTTAATTTCGCATATCATTAGCATAAAATTAGAAGTAACAAACAAACAAATATGATTGGAAATGTAATCAAGAGCACTACGCACTGCTAGATTAGATAGAAATCCAACTCCAAACATTGTGCTAGCTCCCTGTGGATTCGATCCCGACCTTCTCGGGTAAAAGCTGCATCGACCGCTCTTGCCACTTTGTAGTGGTGTAGGGTTGGACTTCAATCACTTTTTGGCGCCGTTGCCGGGGAGCTAACGGTTTTGGCTATCTATCTAAATAGTTTTGCGTATTGTTTTTCTTTCCTTCTGTAATACTAATTTGTGTGTGACGCTAATTCAGGTACTAAATGGCGGCAAACAACAACAATGATCCTCTTGGAAACGTTGTTCCAGGGGAGGAGGTTGATGATAACGGAGAAGATGAGGTGCCTATTGTACCTCAATGACAAAGGAGAGGCCGACTGGCCAATGATAATAATATTCCAGACCCTCCCCCACCACCTTCTAGAGCTGTACCTCGAGTGCTTCCCAACCAAGGATATGCTAGTGCAATTGTCCCACCCCGAATCTGGGCGGGCAATTTCCAAATTACCAACGTGATGTTGACATTGTTGGCGCAGCAAGGGTATTTCACGGGTGCTCTTCATCAAAATGCTTACAAGCCCCTTAAGGATTTGTTGATACATGTTAGGGGAGCAAGAAAACGAACGTGTCCGAGGATGCCTTGCGGTTGATACTATTCCCTTTCTCTCTTCGAGGGAAGGGATTAGATTGGCTGGAGAGACTCCCCAACCACTCCATCCATACATGGGATGAGTTGGCGGATAAATTCATTACAAAGTTTTTCTCGCCGAGCCATATGGCAACCTTAAGGGATGAAATCTTAGCTTTCAAACAGCAGCCCAACGAACCACTGCGTGAGATATAGGAGCGATACTGGACTATGGTGAAGGAATTCCCGAACAACAATATGACTGAGGTAATGATACAACAGACATTCTATCGAGGCATTAACACCACAAATCAGTGCATAGTGAGCCAACTAGCTGGGGGAAACTTCATGAACACACCGTATGATCAAGCTTGCAAGATATTGGATGAGATGGCGGACACCTCTTCCGCTTGGCAAAGTCGAGCAAATGTGCCACAGGGTGACCCCACGGTCATTCACTTGCACAAGGAGCTCCATGATCATGGACAGGAAATCGCAGAACTTAGAACAACAATGAACCAGCTAGCAAAGGTACAATTACAACAGGTTCAAACTCCACGACAAGTGAATGCTATGGAGGGTGTCAACATGTTAGTGAAAAAAAGAAGACAAAGAGGGCAACAGAACCAGGGGAATTCGGATCAATATGACCAAGATAGTGGTGGGTTCCAAGATGATGGGTATGATGAGCAGAATGAAGGAGTGCAATACGTGAACAACTATCAAGGCCAAAGGGGCAATTCTTCTAACCAAAAGCCACAATGGAGATCCCAAGGAAATTGGGGAAATCAACAACAACAAGGGAACAATAATTGCGGAACAACAACCAAAATCTAAATTGGGGTAACCAGAACAATAATAAAAAAAAATCAGGGTAATTCGGGTGACAACAACAACAACTGGGGTGGAAACAACAATCAGGGTGGTTGGAAAAATAGCAATCAAGGAAATCGGGGGCAAGGCTTTCAAAAGCTGCCGATGTATCAACAACCGAACAATCCACCCCCATTTCCATCCCAAGGTGTCACGACCTGAATTTCCCACCCTCGGGAGTCGTGATGGCGCCTACTAATGTGAGCTAGGCAAGCCAATTATGTGAACAACTTACCTTTTTACCCATCTTATATTCATTAACAATTGCGAAGTAATATCATTTAAGCAACGGAATTTAACATAAGCGGAAGAAAAAGCAATAAGCTAGCTGAACATGAATCCAATACAACTATTTGAGTCTCGACTTCCCAGAACTGGTGTCACAGTTTCACAGACGGTCTAAGAATACTACAAATAAAGGGGCTGAAAGAAATAAATACAACACTGTCTCTAGAAATGTATGAAAGAAACAGGAATAGTAGATAGAAGGAGACGCCAAGGCCCGCGGACACCTGCAGGACTGCCTCGGGTCGCCTGATGAGCAAGAATCAGCAATCCCACTGCGTCTAAAGTCCACAACACTGGGGTCTGCACAAAAGAGTGCAGAGTGCAGTATCAGCACAACCGACCCCATGTGCTGGTAAGTGCCTAGCCTAACCTCGGCGAAGTAGTGACGAGGCTAGGACCAGACTACCAAATAAACCTGTGCAATTTAACTATATACAACAGAAAAGAAGTACAGAAAGAAACAATCATATACAGTCAAGTATGGGAGGGGGAAAAACATGCTACGGGGACACATCGAATAGTAGCAGAAGAGCAACAAGTAAATATGAGGATTACCATAGTTCAACTGAAAATAGAAAGGGAAATCATGCTGCGGGGTACAACAAGTATCAACAGGAATCCAGCACTTTAGTGTAGAGAAACCGTAACACAGTTATCAATAAAAATTAGGAAATCAAAGACAAGTGCACGGCATCACCCTTCGTGCTTTTACTCTCTCTCACCAAAACAATACACGGCATCACCCTTTGTGCTTTAACACTCTCTCACCAAAACAATACACGGCATCACCCTTCGTGCTTTACGCTCTTCCTCACCCAAACAACAATCACAAGGAAAATAGGGTAAGAGAATCTATAACCTCGAAATAAAACCAAATAACAACAGAAAATCAGTAAATGAACGTAAAGGACAACATAACTCAATTATCAGCAAGAATCAGGAAAATCAAGGACAAGTGCACGACACCACCCTTCGTACTTTTACTCTCGTCCTCACCATAAGAATCAATACAATAGGCACGGAATGGTACATCGTGCGGCATGGCATCACCCTTCATGCTTTACACTCTTTCCTTACCATGAAATCAATATAATTGGCACGGAATGGTACATCGTGCGGCACGGTATCACCCTTCGTGCTTTACACTCTTTCCTCACAAAACAAACAATGCACGGCATCACCCTTCGTGCTTTAACTCTCTTCCTCACCCAAACAACAATCACAAACAATAGGGCAAGGAAATAAAGGAAATTTGCAATAAGAATCCCGGCAAGGGAGCAACAAGTCAACAATTAAATCCCGGCAAGGGAACAACATCAATAACATCCACATCCCGGCAAGGGAGATAACAAATAAATCAACAATAGCCCGGCAAGGGTAAAAGCATAATGATCTCTTCTCTTTCTCACTTTTACTTCACAATTCACTTCACAACTCGAGCCAATACTCTAGAGGTTCAATTTTCACTTTTACCTTCACAACTCATTTCACAACTCGAGCCAATGCTCTAAAAGTTCAATTGTCACTTATACTTTCACAATTCGTTATACAACTTGAGCCAACGCTCCTCAATGTTCATAGGTCACAATTCTTTCCACAAACTTTATACAACAATTAGAAACCATCACCAAGGCATGAAAGATACAACGAAGTCATGATAATCACAATATAAAGACTCACGGGCATGCTAGACACTAACGTATAGATACTCGTCACCATGCCTATACGTCGTACTCAAGAATTACCACATAGCAAAAAAGACTCAACTCCTAATCCCTCAAGCTAAGGTTAGACCAAACACTTACCTCGATGCCTCGAACATAATTCATGATTCAATTATAGCTTTACCCCTTGATTCCACCACCAATTCGCTCGTATCTAGTCACAAGTTACTTAATTACATCAATAAACGCTAAAATGAATCGATTTGAATGCATGAAAATAAATTTTTCCAAAGTTTTACCCAAAAAGTCAAAAATCTCCCCCGGGCCCACATGGTCAAAACCCGAGGTTCGAACCAAAATCCGATTACCCATTCCCCCACGAACCCAAATATATAATTTTTTTTTAAATCGGACCTCAAATCGAGGTCCAAATCCCCAATTTTTGAAAAACCTAGGTTCTACCCAAAACACCCAATTTCCCCCATGAAAATCATTGATTTTAAGTTGAAATCATGTTAAAAGATGCTAAGAATTGAAGAAAGTTAGTTAAAAATGACTTACAATTGATTTGGAGAAGAAGGACTTCTTGAAAAATCGCCTAAGTGTGTTTGTGTTTGAGAGAATATGAAAAATGGGGTTTAAAATCGGCTAAGTATAAAATTGCAGGTCTCAGATGCGGGAATTGCGAACAGGGGTTCGCAATTGCAAACCAACCTCTGCTGGCTTGGGAATTGCGAAAAAAGTTTGGGAAATGCGAACAAGCCTAGGAATTGCGAAAAATATTTGGGAAATGCGAACCTGGGAATTGCGAAGAAAGTTTGGGAAATGCGAAAAAGCCTGGTAATTGCGAAAAGTGTTTGGGAAATGCGGACCTGGTAATTGCGAAGAAAGTTTGGGAAATGCGAACAATCCTAGTAATTGCGAAAAATATTTGGGAAATGCGAACCACGAAATTGCGAAAAAAGTTTGGGAAATGCGAAGTCTGCAGGCCTGCAATTCCTTAAGTCCAAAATTTCACCCCGTGGCCTATCCAAAACTCACCCGAGCACTCGGGACTCCAAACCAAATATACACACAACCTCAAAAACATCCTAAGGACTTATTCGTGTACTCAAATCACCAAAATAACATCATGAACATCGAATTAAACCTCAAGATCAATGAAATTTCTCAAAACTTCTTTAAACATCAAATTTGCATTTAAGGTCCGAATCACGTCAAATGATATCCGTTTTTCATCAAATTTTACAGAAACATCTTAAATCATATATAAGACCTGTACCGGGCGCCGGAACCAAAATACGGGCCCGATACCATCATGTTCTAATCAAATTTCATTTCAAATTTCCTTAAACAATTTCAGAAAACAATTTCCTTTAAAAATTCATTTCTCGGGCTCGGGACCTCAGAATTCGATTCCGGGCATACGGCCAAGTCGCATATTTTCCTACGGACCCTCCGGGATCGTCAAATCACGAGTCCGGGTCCATTTACCCAAAATGTTGACCAAAGTCAAATTAACTCATTTTATAGCTAAATTTTACCATTTTCACAGATTTTCATATTTAAGCTTTCCGGCTACGTGCCCGGACTGCGCACGCAAATCGAGGTGACTCTAAATGAGGTTTTCAAGGCCTCGAAAACATAGATTTTAATTTAAAGCAAGTGATGACCTTTTGGTTCATCACATTCTCCACCTCTAAAACAACCGTTCGTCCTCGAACGGACAGAAGAAAAAAGGAAGTACCTGAGTCGGGGAAAAGATGGGGATAACGGCTCCGCATATCAGACTCAGACTCCCAGGTCGATGCCTCAGGATGCTGACCTCTCCACTGAACATGAACAGAAGGAAAACTCTTCGATCTCAACTGACGAATCTGCCGGTCTAGAATAGCTACCGGCTCCTCCTCATAAGACAAGTCCTTGTCTAAATTGACAGTGCTGAAATCTAACACGTGGGATGGATGCCGTGATATTTCCGAAGCATGACACATGAAACACTGGATGCACGGCTAATAAGCTCGGCGGCAATGCAAGTCTATAAACCACCTCTCCCACTCGATCAAGAGTCTCAAACGGGCCAATGAACCTAGGGCTGAGCTTGCCCTTCTTCCCAAATCTCATCACGCCCTTCATAGGCGACACTCGAAGCAATACCCGCTCACTGACCATAAAAGCCACATCTCGAACCTTGCGGTCTGCATAACTATTTTTCCTGTACTGAGCTACATGAAGCCTATCCTGAATAATCATGACCTTGTCCAAGGCATCCTGAACCAGATCCGTACCCAACAACCGAGCCTCTCCCGGCTCAAACCATCCAACCGGAGACCGACACCGCCTACCATATAAAGCCTCATAAGGAGCCATCTGGATACTCGACTGGTAGCTGTTGTTGTATGCAAACTCTGCTAAAGGCAAAAACTGATTCCACGAGCCTCCAAAGTCAATGACACAAGCTCGGAGCATATCCTCCAAAATCTGAATAGTCCGCTCGGACTGCCCGTCCGCCTGGGGATGAAATGGTGTGCTTAACTTAACCCTTGTGCCCAACTCTCGCTGAACTGCTCTCCAGAAACGCAAGGTAAACTGCATACCTCGGTCCGAAATGATAGACACGGGCACACCATGAGGGCAAACAATCTCCCGGATATAGATCTCAGCTAACCTGTCTGAAGAATAGGAGACTGCCACAGGAATGAAATATGCTGACTTGATCAGCCTATCAACAATGACCCATACTGCGTCGAACTTTCTACGAGTCTGTGGGAGTCCAACAATGAAATCCATAGTGAACGGCTCCCACTTCCACTCGGGAAGCTCAATCCTCTGAAATGAACCACCGGGCCTCTGATGCTCGTACTTAACCTGCTGACAATTCAAACACCGAGCCACATACGCAACGATATCCTTCTTCATTCTCCTCCATCAATAATGCTGCCGCAAATCCTGATAAAATCAACTCTTGGAGTCCATCCACATTAGGCACACAAACTTGACCCTGCAATCTCAAAACTCCATCATCACCCAAGGTAATCTGCTTGGCACCTCCATGCTGCACCGTGTCTCTAAGGACACACAAATGAGGGATCATCATACTGCTGGTCACGGATACGCTCCAATAATAAAGAACAAGCTGTGAGCACGTGATTTTTGCCCTATATGAATTATTCCCAAAAATTCAAAAATGATTTCTTTATTATTTCACAATTTTTGTGAATTTTTGTGTTATTTTCTGATAATTGTCGCATTTTATTGGTGTTTGTTTTAATTCGTATGAAATATAAAAAATACATTTGGCATTTGCATTTAGGATTTAGTTTCATATTTTAGGATTAGTTAGGGGGTTAAGTGGTTTTTAGAACAAAATATAAAGAAAATAACAAAAATAGTCCAGTTTTGTATTTTTAATTGTTGAATTTGCCATGAAATAGTTTTTAAACATTTTTAGGAATTAGTTTAACTTTTAAATATATTAGGTCTCTATTTTTGCATTTTTATTAAGTCAAAAAATATAAAAAAAAATATAAACAAATGAAAACAAAAACAAAATAGGAATAAATAAAAGATTTAAAAGAAAACAAAAAAGAAGAGCAAATCAGGCCAACCATTTTTGGGACAATCTTCAAGTCAATTCCCCAGCCTAAAACCCTTAACCATTTCCACCCGCCCAGGCCCAAATCCTGTCCAAAGCCGGCCTGCCTTTTGCGGTACCGATACGACGCCATTTAGTTAATATTAGATTTGGACCGTCGAGGTTACCGGATCTGACGGTCCAGAAGCCCGAACCCCTTAATATTTAACTGTCCTAAAGACCCCCCCACCCCCGTCTCGTCTCCCTCTTTCACCATCTTCAGAGAACTGATCTCTAAACCCTAGCGCCGCCCCAAAATTCCTCACCTTTTCTGGTGGCAGCGCCGGTCTCTATTTCCGTCCGAAATCACACCACCATACCTCCTCACTCTCCTCTCCCCAAATCCGCCCTTAATACACTTCGAATCAGTACCAGGCGTCTCAAATACCGGATCGAAAATCCGGACAAACCTTCACCCGCTCCTAATAACCTCAAATTTACACCCTAGGTTCTTTCGTTCATCCTCTTTCCATACCCAACGTTAATTTCCTTCAAACCACAACTGAACGGCTCGAATGTCGATTTAAGAATCTGCTGTAAAGCCCTAAGTCTTCAAAAGGGCCCCAAATTCACACCTCGAGCCTTCTCAGACCTCCTCATGATGAATTTCAAGTTGGAATCCCTCAAGTCCATGCAGAATCCCACGAGCCCTAACCTAGGGTTTGAAGAACCCTAATTCGTGTAGTCGTTCAAGCTGGTCTAATCAGTGAGTGTCTCTTCTTATTTTATTTTTGTTTTTCTTTAGTTTTGTTTTTTATTAGTTGATTCGTGCTTTTACTGATAAACAAAAATTGTTTTAATTTCCGCATAATTCTAATTGATAGTCTAGTTTAGCATTAATCTGTTTCTGTGTTGTTACTGTTAGGTAGTAAATGTTTAGGTTAGTTCCTAGGTTAATTTCCATTTTTTGTTTAATTCTGAGTTGATTTTCGTTCTATTGGTTTAGATGTTCAATTGTTAGTTAGTTCAATCAATTAGTTGTTAGTTTAGTTGGGTTTGATTCAGTTTTGATGTAGCTGTTTTCTTTCTGATAACAGTGTGGTCATTTGGTGGAAATTTGATTAGGATTCTTTTGGTTTTTATTAATTGATTTCGCATGTTAAGTCAGTAGTTTAGTAGTAACTCAGTAATTAGCATTTGTTTTGTGAATTCAATATTTGATCGACTAGTAGTTATTAGCTGTTGGAATTAGTTAAGTAGGTTTTTGTTCTGTGAGTTCAATATTTGATCAAGTAGTTATTAGGATTATGTTAGCTAATTTGATTACAGCTGGGTAAATTAGATTTTCAACTAGTTATGGATTGGGTTTAGTTAATTAGTGTTAGTAATTTCAGGGGGTCTTCAGGGGTACTTTGGGCACCTAAAATGGGTCAATTTGTTAAGGCTCTGTAATTTCAGAACCAAAATAAGGGTAAGATAGGCAATTCAAGGGTACGGAATCTAGTAGGAACTTCCTAGAAGCTTCTAGATGTGGGTTTTAAGGTAAATTTCAGAAGATAAGTGAGGTAACTTGAGAAACAAGTCAATAAATAGAGGACTAATCTGAAATAAAAGAGGGACTAAAAAGAAAATTGAAAATCTGAGGGCTGCCTTCATTTGGCCTATAAAAGGGACCCTTTAGTGCCTTAAGTCACAAGTTTTGGAGCCTCTAAAAATTCCCTCTCATTGTCCACAAGTTTCAGATCTGAAATTTGAAATCCAAACTCCAAATCTTCAGAAAATCCAAAAAGAAAACAAGCAAAAACAACAGAAAATTCCAGAAAAATACTGTTGCATTGAGTTCCTTAGATCAATTTCGAGTTTGACTATTTCGAGTCTCTAGCTTAGTTTAAAGAGGAGAATGGCTTGAAATTCCTTGTGTTTTGGCTGTTGAAGTTTCAGAGGGTATTTCTAGGTTTAATTTCGCGTTTGTGTGGTATTATTCAAGTTGTTTGGGTTGTTTGATTGGTTGATTTAGTGTTAAAATATTTCCTGGGTTTTGGAATTGGAATCTGCTATGGTTTGCTGTAGTATACTTCTGCTGATTTGCTGCTGTAGCTGACTCCTATTTCTCATCATCTTATTCAATTCCAGGTACACAATTGTAACTTTGATAATTGTGAGCTGAAAACGTGAAGAATGAATCTATGTGGAGAATTGAAGCACAAGTGTTGATTTAGTTTATTTCCTGATTCGTGTACTCAGACATTTAGTGCAATAATGTTATTTAGGTCATTGTTTATGTTGTACTAATATGGACTTTACTGGACTGTTTAGACTATTAGGCTTGTGATTGTTCATCTAAAATATTAGCCTTAATTGTGTTAGTTTGACTTTTAAAATCAGGAGAATATTGTGGACTTGAGATTAATTCTGGCATTAGTGTGTATGCTCATATCAAGGACAATTTCAGGCCCAGTAAAATTTATGGTAGTGCAGTACTTTAGTATCTAAAATCAGTAATTATAGGTTTAATTATTCAGTACATCTTCGCTATACTAAGTCCCTGAATTTAGTAAGTGTAATTTGTTCCATGTTAATTCGCTGAACCTTATATGAACACGCAGCAGTTTAAAACGTGATTTGAGCATGAAACTGGAGTTTGTTAACTAGTAGTTCGTTGATTTGAATGAGTATACCTTGTTTCCTTGTTTTAAAAAATCATTGAATACCATTCGAACAATGTGAAATAAGTTCAGAAGCTATTAGGATCCCATTGGGTTTTCTATTTTGATTTGGAATCTGTTGATGGATCAAGGCTCAACAGCCTGTGTTGATCGAGTTGGGCCTCAGTTTTGCTAAAGCCCATCCCAGCTCTAGTCCTAATTCTTTTCTTATTTGGGCCTATGCAAAGGCCTATAACTGGTCTACAGCCCTTTTAAAAAATAAAGCTGGATTGAAACTCCACCTCTTCGGGCTAATATCGAAGCCTAGTGACCTGAATTTTGTGAATATGTTAATAACTAATTAATTAGGGTCTTTCCTTTATTTTTAGAGACAATACATGATAGAAAATTGTAGATTACTTTAGGTTGGCCTTTTAATAATAAAACGATATGAGACTCGCTAAACAAAACAAACAAATTGCGGGGCCCTCAATAAATGCTTATACTTAAAATACTTAGACTTCGAGATGGGCCATTTAGCGAATTTCACGGCCTTCTCCAAAGATAATAACGCGATAGTCTCTTTAGGCACGCAATTTAAATAATTTTACCTTCTTAAATACGGGTGCACATTTATGTGACCCCAATCCAAATCCCAACGAAGTCGAAATGTGTCAAAAATTGCGGGTGCATTTATGTGACGCGGTTCGAGACGTATTTTCACGACGTTGCAATTCTCTTAAAATAATAATAATAAAAGCGGTTCAAAGTTAAAAAACATAAGTTAAAACATGTATTAAAATCATATTTTTTCCAAATATAGCGTTGAGCGACTGTGCTAGAACTACGGAACTCGGGAGTGCCTAACCCCTTCTCCTGGGTTAACAGAATTCCTTACTCGGATTACTGGTTCGCAGACTGTAAAACAGTGTCAAACCCTTTCCTCGATTCGGGATTGAAACCGGTGACTTGGGACACCATAAATCTCCCAAGTGGCGACTCTGAATCTTTTAATTAAATGAATACCGTTTCGATTGTCCTTTAAGTTGAAAAACTCCTTTATGCCCTTGCGGGTGTAGAAAAACGGAGGTGTGACACGAGCGACCGTGCAAGCTAACACACGACTGGGCTCAGAAACATCCAGTCTCACGAACTGATTGGCTAAAGCCTGAACATCCAAGGCAAGCGGTCTCTCACCGACCGAAATATAAGCAAGACTGTCCATACTGGCTGACTTCCTACTCAAAGCATCGGCCACCATATTGGCCTTTCCCGAATGATATAAGATGGTGATATCATAATCATTCAACAACTCCAACCACCTCCTCTGCCTCAAATTCAACTCCTTTTGCTTGAACAAATACTAAAGACTCTTGTGATCCGTGAACACCTCACATGCCACGCCATACAGATAATGCCTCCAAATCTTCAACGCGTGGACAATGGATGCTAACTCCAAATTATGAACTGGATAGTTCTTCTCATGAACCTTCAATTGCCGTGAAGCATAGGCAATGACCTTGCCATCCTGCATCAACACCGCACCAAGTCCAATATGAGATGCATCACAATAAACTGTATAAGGCCCTGAACCTGTGGGCAAAACCAACACCGGTGTCGTAGTCAGAGCTGTCTTGAGCTTCTGAAAGCTCGCCTCACACTCGTCCGACCATTTGAACTGGGCACCCTTCTGGGTCAACCTGGATACCCTCTACTGACACAACATGACCCAGGAATGCAACTGAACTCAACCAGAACTCACACTTCGGAAATTTGGTGTACAACTGACTATCCCTCAAAGTCTGAAGAACCACTCTAAGATGCTGCTCGTGCTCCTCTCGTCTGCGGGAATATATCAAAATATCATCATGAAGACTATCACGAACGAATCCAAATAAGGCCTGAACACTCGGTTCATCAAATCCATAAGAGCTGCTGGGGCATTTGTCAACCCGAATGACATCACCAAGAACGCATAATGCTCGTTCCGAGTGCGGAAAGTTGTCTTAGGGACATCAGATGCCCTAATCCTCAACTGATGGTAGCCAGATCTCAAGTCAATCTTGGAAAATACCTTGGCACCCTAAAGCTGATCGAACAAATCATCAACCCTCGGCAGCGGATACTTATTCTTGATTGTAACCTTGTTCAGTTGCCGGTGATCAATACACATTCTCATTGACCCATCCTTCTTCTTAACAAATAACACCAGCGCACCCCAAGGCGAAACACTGGGTCTAATGAAACCCTTCTCAAGCAAGTCTTGAAACTGCTTCTTTAACTCTTTCAATTCAGGCGGGGCCATACGATACGGAGGGATAGAAATAGGCTGAGTGCCCGAAGCTAAATCAACGCAAAAGTCAATATCCCTGTCGGGTGGCATACCCGGCAGGTCTGAAGGGAAAACCTCAGGAAACTCACGAACAACGGGCACAGAATTTATGGAAGGAACCTCAGCACTAGAATCACGAACATATGCCAAATAGGCCAAACACCCCCCCCCCTTCTCAACCATACGTCGAGCCTTCACATAAAAGATAACACTATGGGTAGAATGACCAGGAGTCCCTCTCCACTCTAAACGAGGCAAACCTGGTAAAGCTAAGGTCACAGTCTTGGCATGACAGTCCAAGATAGCATGGTAAGGTGATAACCAGTCCATCCCCACTATAACATCGAAATCATCCATGTCCAGAAGAAGCAAATCTACACGAGTCTCAAGACCTCCAATAACCACTATACATGAACAATGGACGCGATCCACCACAATAGAATCACCCGCCGGCGTAGACACATAAACAGGGGCACTCAAAGAATCACTAGGCATGACCAGATACGGCGCAAAATAAAATCGAAGCTTCTCTACCACAAACCAGAACAATACCTGCACCTCCACCTCTAATGCCTTTACCTCCACCTCTAGCATCTCTACCTCCACCTCTAATACCTCTACCTCCCCCTCTAATACCTCTCTCTGAGTGATGTGGAGAAACTTCTCCAGAAATAGCTGCGAAAACTGATCACAAGTCAAAGCTGATGACCTAACTGGTCTAGCCAAACAATAATCTCTCCAACAAGTCTTGGCGGGTCCAGACAAGCAAAAAGTGGCAAAATCGACCCCATTGGTCTCAACTATCCCCATGTTCCTGAGAACCTCATGACAGCTGTCTAGATAATCCTAGGGATCCTCAGTAGATGCACCGCTGAAAGTAGTGAAGTGCTTGGGGAAACTTATCCAATCTCCACAAAGCCTCCGAAGATGTAGCTGATCTATCACCGGTCTGTGCTGCTGCTTGGCTGAAGAAGCTGTACATGACCTCGCCATTCGCGAAAGGACAAGAGTAGAGGTTTCAATTTAGCATTGAGAGAACAAAATTGCACGACAGGGAAGAATAAAAGTGAAACTTTTCCTAACTCTGTAGCCTCTGGGGGATAAATACATACGTCTCCATACCGATCCCTCAGACTCTACTAACCTTGTCTGTGAACTGTGAGACCCATGTAACCTAGAGCTCTGATACCAACTTGTCACGACCCGGATTTCCCACCCTCGAGAGTCGTGATGGCGCCTACTAATGTGAGCTAGAAAAGCCAATTATGTGAACAAATTACCTTTTTACCCATCTTATATTCATTAACAATTGCAAAGTAATATCATTTATGCAGCGAAATTTAACATAAGCGGAAGAAAAAGCAATAATCTAGCTGAACATGAATCCAATACAACTATTTGAGTCTCGACTTCCCAGAACTGGTGTCACAGTTTCACAAACGGTCTAAGAATACTACAAATAAAGGGGATGAAAGAAATAAATACAACACTGTCTCTGGAAATGTATGAAAGAAATAGGAATAGTAGATAGAAGGAGACGCCAAGGCCTGCGGATGCCTGCAGGACTACCTCGGGTCGCCTGATGAGCAAGAATCAGCAATCCCACTGCGGTCCGAAGTCTACAACACTGGGGTCTGCACAAAAGAGTGCAGAGTGTAGTATCAGCACAACCGACCCCATGTGCTGGTAAGTGCCTAGCCTAACCTCGGCGAAGTAGTGATGAGGCTAGGACCAGACTACCAAATAAACCTGTGCAATTTAACTATATACAACAGAAAAGAAGTACAAAAAGAAATAATCATATACAGTCAAGTATGGGAGGGGGAAAAACATGCTACGGGGACACATCGAATAGTAACAGAGAGCAACAAGAAAATATGAGGATCACCACAGTTCAATTGAAAATAGAAAGGGAAATCATGCTGCGGGGTACAACAAGTATCAACAAGAATCCAGCAATTTAGTGTAGAGAAACCGTAACATAGTTATCAATAAAAATTAGGAAATCAAAGACAAGTGCACGGCATCACCCTTCGTGCTTTTACTCTCTCTCACCAAAACAATACACGGCATCACCTTTCGTGCTTTAACACTCTCTCACCAAAACAATACACGGCATCACCCTTCGTGCTTTACGCTCTTCCTCACCCAAACAACAATCACAAGGAAAATAGGGTAAGGGAATCTATAACCTCGAAATAAAACCAAATAACAACAGAAAATCAGTAAATGAACGTAAAGGACAACATAACTCAATTATCAGCAAGAATCAGGGAAATCAAGGACAAGTGCACGGCACCACCCTTCGTGCTTTTACTCTCGTCCTCACCATAAGAATCAATACAATAGGCACGGAATGGTACATTGTACGACACGGTATCACCCTTCGTGCTTTACACTCTTTCCTCACCATGAAATCAATAAAATAGGCACGGAATGGTACATCGTGCGGCACGGCATCACCCTTCGTGCTTTACACACTTTCCTCATAAAACAAACAATGCACGACATCACCATTCGTGCTTTAACTCTCTTCCTCACCCAAACAACAATCACAAACAATAGGGCAAGGAATTAAAGGAAATTTGCAATAAGAATCCCAGCAAGGGAGCAACAAGTCAACAATTAAATCCCGGTAAGGGAACAACATCAATAACATCCACATCCCGGCAAGGGAGATAACAAATAAATCAACAATAGCCCGGCAAGGGTGACAACATAATGATCTCTTCTCTTTCTCACTTTTACTTCATAATTCACTTCACAACTCGAGCCAATGCTCTAATAGTTCAATTGTCACTTATACTTTCACAATTCGTTATACAACTTGAGCCAACGCTCCTCAATGTTCATAGGTCACAATTCTTTCCACAAACTTTATACAACAATTAGAAACCATCACCAAGGCATGAAAGATACAACGAATTCATGATAATCACAATATAAAGACTCACGGGCATGCTAGACACCAACGTATAGATACTCGTCACCATGCCTATACGTCGTACTCAACAATTACCACATAGCAAATAAGACTCAACTCCTAATCCCTCAAGCTAAGGTTAGACCAAACACTTACCTCGATGCCTCGAACATAATTCACGATTCAATTATAGCTTTACCCCATGATTCCACCACCAATTCGCTCGTATCTAGTCACAAGTTACTTAATTACATCAATAAACGCTAAATGAATCAATTTGAATGCATGAAAATGAATTTTTCCAAAGTTTTACCCAAAAAGTCAAAAATCTCCCCCGGGCCCACATGGTCAAAACCCGAGGTTCGAACCAAAACCCGATTACCCATTCCCTCACGAACTCAAATATATAATTTGTTTTGAAATCGGACTTCAAATCGAGGTCCAAAACCCCAATTTTTGAAAAACCTAGGTTCTACCCAGAACACCCAATTTCCCCCATAAAAATCCTTGATTTTAAGTTGAAATCATGTTAAAAGATGCTAAGAATTGAAGAAAGTTAGTTAAAAATGACTTACAATTGATTTGGAGAAGAAGAATTCTTGAAAAACCGCCTAAGTGTGTTTGTGTTTGAGAGAATATGAAAAATGGGGTTTAAAATCGGCTAAGTATAAAATTGCAGGTCTCAGATGTGGGAATTGCGAACAGGGGTTCGCAATTGCGAACTAACCTCTGCTGGCTTGGAAATTGCGAAAAAAGTTTGAGAAATACGAACCTGGGAATTGCGAAAAAAGTTTGGGAAATGCGAACAAGCCTCGGAGTTGCGAAAAATGTTTGGGAAATGCGAACCTGGGAATTGCGAAGAAAGTTTGGGAAATACGAACAAGCCTGGTAATTGCGAAAAATATTTGGGAAATGCGGACCTGGTAATTGCGAAGAAAGTTTGGGCAATGCGAACCAGGGAATTGCGAAGAAAGTTTGGGAAATGCGAAGTCTGCAGGCCTGCAATTCCTTAAGTCCAAAATTTCACCTCGTGGCCTATCCAAAACTCACCCGAGCCCTCGGGACTCCAAACCAAATATACACACAACCTAAAAAAACATCCTACGGACTTATTCCTGTACTCAAATCACCAAAATAACATCATGAACATCGAATTAAACCTCAAGATCAATGAAATTTCTCAAAACTTCTTTAAACATCAAATTTGCATTTAAGGTCCGAATCACGTCAAATGATATCCGTTTTTCATCAAATTTCATAGAAACATCTTAAATCGTATATAAGACCTGTACCGGGCGCCGGAACCAAAATACGGGCCCGATACCATCATGTTCTAATCAAATTTCATTTCAAATTTCCATAAACAATTTCAGAAAATAATTTCCTTTAAAAATTCATTTCTTGGGCTCGGGACCTCGGAATTCGATTCCGGGCATACGCCCAAGTCCCATATTTTCCTACAGACCCTCCGGGACCGTCAAATCACGAGTCCGGGTCCGTTTATCCAAAACGTTGACCAAAGTCAAATTAACTCATTTTATAGCCAAATTTTACCATTTTCATAGATTTTCATAATTAAGCTTTCCAGCTATGCGCCCGGACTGCGCACGCAAATCGAGGTGACTTTAAATGAGGTTTTCAAGGCCTCAAAAACATAGATTTTCATTTAAAGCAAGTCATGGCTTTTTGGGTCATCACACAAGGTCCTAGTTCATCCAACAATGACACAGGGAGAATCGAGATGATGTTTGAACATATGATGAAAAAGAATGCTGACTCCGATGCTTAGTTGGCATCACACAATACCTCAATCAGGAACTTGGAGGTTCAACTAGGCCAAATCTCACAATCCTTGAATACTCGCCCTAAGGGGGCTCTACCTAGTGATACGGTAGTCATCCCGAAGGGTGAGAACAATACCGGGCATGCAATGGCGGCAACTACAAGAAGTGGATGAGGCGATGATGTGAATACCCCCAAACAAAAAGAAATTTTGAGTGATGAAGTTGAGTTGCAAGAGGATGAGATCCCTTTGGTGGTTGAGAATGTGATTGATGAGAACTTGAATGAAGAAGTGAGGATTGATATCAAAGATACCGAGGTGGAAACTCAGAATGACGTGAACCCATATTAGGAACACGTAATAGACATGCCGGAAACGGTTGTGCCTAAAGCCAAGGCTCCTTTGCCAAGGCCACCTCCACCTTATCCTCAAAGGCTCGCGAAGCAGAAAAATGAAAACCAATTTAAGAAATATATTGACATGATGAAGAGCTTATTCATTAATGTGCCTTTGGTGGAGGATTTAGAGCAAATGCCGGGTTACGCTAAATTCATGAAAGACTTGGTGACAAAGAAAAGATCCATGGACTGTGAAACTATCAAGATGACCCCCCAAGTTAGTGCTATAGTGCATTCAATGGCTTCGAAGCTAGAAGATCCCGGTGCTTTCACCATACCTTGCACCATTAGGAGTGAAGACTTTGCAAAAGCTCTATGTGATTTGGGAGCAAGTATCAACTTGATGCCCTCAGTTTTCAAGACTTTGGGTATTGGACAACCGAGGCCGACTTCCATGAGATTGCAAATGGCAGATAGATCAATGAAGAGGCATTTGGGTATAATTGATGATGTTCTTGTCCGGGTGGACAAATTTATCTTGCCGGCTGATTTTGTGATTCTCGACTGCGAGGTCGATTTTGAGGTGCCTATAATCTTGGGAAGACCTTTCCTTGCAACCGGGAAGGCCTTAGTTGATGTGGAAGCAGGGGAACTCACCTTTCAGGTGGGTGATGAAAAAGTGGTCTTTCATGTGTGTAAGTCAATGAAGCATCCCAACTGTACTGAAGTGTGCTCATTCGTGGATCTTGTCACGGCAGTGATAATTGATGATACTAGTGCAATGATCAATGTGGACAACCCTCTAGAGGCGGTATTGTTGAATCTTGATGTAAATGAGGATGAAAACCGGGTGGAGTGTGTTAATGCTTTACATGGAATGGGCTCTTACTCTTATGAGCCTCTGAAGCTATCTTTGGATCTTGAGAATAGGA
This sequence comes from Nicotiana attenuata, assembly GCF_001879085.1. NCBI lineage: Eukaryota > Viridiplantae > Streptophyta > Magnoliopsida > Solanales > Solanaceae > Nicotiana > Nicotiana attenuata. The sequence goes on from NC_031990.1 coordinate 39,663,980, forward strand.
AGACTCCACCAACAAAGCCCTCAATCGAGGAACTTCCCGTGTTGGAGTTGAAGCTATTGCCTCCACACCACAGGTATGAATTCTTAGGCCCTAGTTCAACTTTGCCAGTTATTCTTTCCTCTTGTCTTACTAACATGCAAGTAGATGCCACATTGGCGGTGCTCCAAAAATGGAAGAAGGCAATTGGATGGGCCTTAGCTGATATTCGGGGGATAAGCCCCGCCTTTTGTATGCACAAGATTATTCTTGAAGATGATGCAAAGCCCTCCTTGGAACATCAAAGGAGGTTGAACGAGTTAATGCAAGAAGTTGTGAAAAAGGAGGTGATCAAGTGGTTGGATGTCGGGGTTGTGTACCCCATCTCTGATAGCTCTTGGACTTCGCCGGTGCAATGTGTGCCGAAGAAGGGTGGTATGACCATGGTTACCAATGCACAGAATGAGTTGATTCCTACCAGGACTGTCACCGGATGGAGGGTGTGCATGGATTACCGCAAGTTGAACAAAGTGACCCGCAAAGATCACTTTCCATTGCCTTTATTGACCAGATGCTAGATAGACTTGCTGGGCGTGCCTTTTACTGTTTCTTGGATGGTTATTCTGGGTACAACCAAATTTTGATTGCTCCGGAAGATCAGGAGAAGACTACCTTCACTTGCCCATATGGTACCTTTGCCTTTTCTAGGATGACATTCGGGTTGTGTAATGCACCAGCTACATTCCAGCGGTGTATGATGACCATTTTTATCGACATAGTGGAAGACATTTTGGAGGTATTCATGGACGACTTGAGTGTTGTGGGTGACTCGTTTGATGAGTGTTTGAAGAATCTTGATAGGGTGTTGGCCCGGTGTGAAGAAACCAATCTTGTGCTCAATTGGGAAAAATGCCACTTCATGGTTGAAGAGGGCATAGTCCTTGGCCATAAAATTTCAAAGCATGGTATAGAGGTGGACAAAGCTAAAATAGAAGTGATTTCAAGGCTCCCTCCCCCTACTTCAATCAAGGGAGTTAGTAGTTTTCTTGGGCATGCGGGGTTCTGTCGGAGATTTATCAAAGACTTTTCGAAGGTAGTGAATCCTTTGTGCAAACTTTTGGAAAAGGATGCAAAGTTCGTGTTCAATGAGGAATGCATGACAACTTTTGAACTCCTCAAGTACAAGTTGACCACCACTCCTATTATTACCGCACCCAATTGGAGCTTGCCTTTCGAGCTCATGTGTGACGTGAGTGATGTTGCCGTTAGGGTGGTCTTGGGTCAAAAAGAGTGAACAAAATGTTTCACCCGGTGTATTATGCGAGCAAGACAATGAATGATGCTCAAGTGAATTACACGGTGACTGAAAAAGAATTGTTGGCTATTGTGTTCGCGATGGAGAAATTTCGGCCGTATCTCATGGGAGCTAAGGTCATAGTCATACCGATCATGCCGCACTCCGATACTTGATGACGAAGAAGGATTCCAAAGCTAGGCTGATGCGATGGGTCTTGTTACTTCAAGAGTTTGATTTGGAGATTGTGGACTGGAAAGGGTGTGAAAACCAAGTGGCGGACCACTTGTCCTGCTTGGAGGAGGAGGGGAGGCCTTGTGATGGTCTAGAAATCAATGATTCATTTCACGATGAGCAACTCCTTTTTGTTTCAGTGAATGGTATGCCATGGTTTGCGGACGTCGCTAATTTCCTTGTGACTGGTATTGTCCCGTGTGACCTCTCTTCTACCCAAAGGAAGAAGCTGAAATGGGATAGTTTGGACTTCTATTGGGATGAGCCGTACTTGTTCAAGATCTGCACTGATGGTGTGATCCGGAGGTGTGTCCCGGAGGAGGAGCAATTGAGTATCTTAGAGGCTTGTCATTCCTCTCCCTATGGTGTTCATCATGGTGGGGCGAGGACAGCTTCAAAGGTTCTTAGTTGTAGGTTTTACTGGCCAACTTTGTACAAGGAGGCAAGTGAACTTGTGAAGAGATGCGGCGAATGTCAAAGAGCGGGTGGTATTTCGAAGAAGGATGAGATGCCTCTCAATACTATTCTCGAAGTTGATATTTTTGATATGTGGGGCATTGATTTCATGGGCCCGTTTGTTAGTTCATGTGGCAACACATACATTCTAGTGGCAATTGACTATGTTTCAAAGTGTGTTGGGGCCGTGGCTTTATCCAATAATGAGGCCCGAAGTGTTGTTGCGTTTCTTAAGAAGAGTATTTTTGCTAGGTTTGGCACTCCGCGAGTAATCATAAGTGATGGGGGGTCTCATTTTTGTAATAGAGCTTTTGACACTTTGCTTGCGAAGTATGGTGTCAATCACAAAGTTTCTACTCCTCAGGCGAGTGGCCAAGTTGAAGTTTCAAACAGGGAAATCAAGAGTATATTGTCAAAGACGGTCAATGCAAATAGGACCGATTGGTCAAAAAAATTGGATGATGCTCTATGGTCTTATAGGACTGCTTACAAGACTCCGATTGGTATGTCTCTGTACCGGTTGGTGTTTGGGAAAGCTTGCCATCTTCCGGTTGAGTTAGAGCACAAGGCCATGTGGGCTTTGAGGAAGCTGAATCTTGAGTGGGATGTGGCAGCAAATCTTCGTGTGGAGCAGCTTAATGAACTTGATGAGTTCCGATTTCATGCCTACTCTAGTTCGTCCTTGTACAAGGACAAGATGAAGTACCTTCATATCAAATATGCTCGTGGCAAGGAGTTCAAAGTGGGTGATTTGGTTCTCTTGTTCAATTCTCAGTTACGTCTGTTTCCGGGAAAGCTTAAGTCGAAATGGAGTGGACCTTTTGAAGTGGTGCTTGTGACTCTGTTTGATGCACTTGACTTGAAAAATAAAAATGGGGAGATCTTCAGAGTTAATGGGCACATATTCAAACACTATCTTGGCAAGATTGATGACAACCACGTGGTGGCAATGATCCATCTAAGGTGATTTGATGGTAATCCGCATCGTACCGCGACGTTAATTTAGGCACTTCTTGGGAGGCAACCCATGTGTCTTTCTTTTTGTTTTTCTTTGATTTTCTTTTTAGTGTAGGATTTGCTTTTGGACTAGCTGGTTGTGAGATGTGTGTAGGGTTGTTTTGATGCAGTGCAGGACCAACATGGAAATGTTGCACTCTCTGAAGTTTGGACCGCGATCGCATTGCATTTTTTTGCGGCCACAATGTCCTTATTGCGGGGGCAAAACTTCATTGCAATCCGCAGTGTTGAAAAGTTAAAAATGGGGCTTCTCTGAAGCACCGCAGCCACATTGCATTTTGTGCGGTCCGCGGTGCCCTACCGCGGCCGCAGAGCATTTTCTGCGGTCCGTAGTGACTCCCTCCCCAGTGCTTCTTGTGGTTAAGCACCGCGGTCCACGGTGCATTTTATGCGACCGCGGTGGGTAGGTGTCGTGGGTCCCAGGTCCTTTTTCTATAAATAGGACCGTAGGCCCTCATTTATCCTTTTCGCTCTTTTGCTCTCTAAATAGTAAAAATCACTGTTCATCCTAGCCCTAATCACAAATTCAAACATTGTCTCTCAATCATCTGTGTGCATCCCATCTCTGGTACTTCAAATCCTTCCCTAGTCTTTAATTTTGTTTTATTTTATTTTCATTTGTTAGTTTTTTCTTCTTTTTCTTCCCTTTTCTTTCAAGTTGTAGCGTAAGGTTACATAATACTGTTTATATTAGGGTTAATTAGTTTAAAATAATGATTAACTACCTAGGGGATTCATAATATGTGAATTTAAGCTAAAAATGAGAAAAATATTGAACCCTACCTTGGTATTGCTGAGTGATGCTTACCGCGACCACGGTGGATTTTCTGCGGTCCGCGGTGCCTTGCCGCAGTCGCAGAACATTTCTTGCGGTCCGCAATACCCTAATTCAGAGAGTGGGTATTCAAAACCCCACCTCACTGTAGACCGCGATGCCATTTTGTGCGGTCTCCGGTTGTTCCTTTGCGGCCGCACAGCTTTCTATGCGGTCCGTAGTAAGCTGTCTTCAATTATATCCTTCACTGTTTCTCTTGGTACTGTGATACTAACAAACTCTAACTGAATTCTCCTTGCAGACAATGGTTAAGTCACGAGGCTGGTGGTGATAAACAAAAAGGAAAAGGAGAGTCCTCCCGGGGTAGGGGACGGGGTACGATCAAATTGACCCCCCAAGTCCGGAAAGCAATTAGGGAAACTAGAAAGCAAATAAAGGCTGCATATAGAGCTGCTTCCCATTCAGAAGGAAGTGAGTATTTGCCCTCTCGGGAGGCATCTAAGTCTGATTCAGTGCCGGAGTACATCCTTGATTTCCCGGAGAGGATGAGATTGAGAGATGAACCTACCTCTCCGGGCTCTCTTACTGCTCAAGCTTCAATCCAGATTTCTTTTGAGTCGTCTGAGGGCTCAGCTGACAGCAGTGATAGTGCTTCTTCTACCTCACCCACAGCTTCAACACCCGGTGAGGATCCCATAGAAGAAGAAGGAGGCGGTGTGTCCCAAACCGGGAGGGGGGGTGGATAGAACTAGAAACCCGGAGGCTTGGCAAGATAGATTTGTTAGTGAGATAGCATATCAAAAGTTCCGAGAGTGGTGGCCCGAGAGGAAATTGATACTTGAACGGACATTCATTGAGAGGGACCTTCTGCCTCACAAGCCTAATGTGAAGAGGCAATTGAGAGAGAGACCGGGCTGGGAACATTTAATAGGAAACGTCGAGGATGCAAACGAGCACTTAGTCAAGGAATTCTACACTAATGATGCCCACATCAAAAAGGGCACTAAAGTGACTAAGGTGCGGAATTTGATAGTGAAGTTCGATGGAAAGACAATCAATGACTACCTGGGCTTTCTGGAGGAAGATGAATCATTATATTTAGAAAAGGTGGCATTGGATGAGGCAACCCGTCCGTGGTTGGCTGAATACCTGGCACTCCCGGGTACCACCCCAGCATGGTTGACAGCAGGAGTCCCAATTTTGAGGAGAACTTTAAACTTCGAAGCAAAGGGGTGGGAGACTTTCGTATGCAGCATGCTGGACCCCACTACTCATGAGAACTCTCTTCTTATCTCCCAGGCAATCTTGGTGGCTTCAATTATGGCAGGGTACCCGATCAATGTCGGGAATGTCATGTCTCGTGTGATCACACTGGTGGTCAATGAAGGTGATAGATCATATCCCTTCCCAAATTTCCTGACAATGTACTTTGATGACCTGGAGGTGGAGAAAAGGAAGTTTGATGTGAAGGTGAAACCAAAGCTGCCTTTTTCCTGGTACAACCTAAAGAGTGATGACAACCCCAAAAACAAAGATCCAAAAGGAAAAGCCACTACTTATACTGGCCAGTCTGAAGAGCCAGTAGTAGTAGTCCCTTCTACTCAGCCTCCCTCGGCTACACCAGATATTGGCCCAGGACCTTCTACTTCCACTGCTCCAAATATTCCCTCATCCACAGCCTACCCATTAACTGCCCACCGTTTGAGCCAAACCCTCGCCAGTATCAACAACTGGATGCAGGCATCTACTTCTAAGTTGTCCGTGCTTTCTACCTCGTGGCAGCCTAGTCCGTACCCCCACAGCCACAGGTTCCAAAGTCAGTAGAGAAGACTCTCAAGGAGCTTTTGGCCAACCAGAATAAGATCTTGGACAACCAGCAATTGATATTGGAGGCTGTAGGTGCTCATGGGAAAGCATTAAAAGAGCTGACAAAAGAGACAAAGAAGATGAGAAAGACTCGAGCCTCCAGGGAGTCTGTGAAGGAGTTGAGGGCAGAAGTGGAGAAGATAAAGGTTGTTGATCACTTGCCATTGGAGCTTCTATTGTATGACCCAGTTCCAGCAGCTCAGACTGAGTCGGTACAGGAGTTGGAGAGGGCACCAAAGAGGAGGAGAGTGATCCCTCGAGCAGATGATGCAGTTATTGAGTTCGAGGACCCACAGGGAGGTTCTTCCAGCCAGCCCCAGGTCTCAGAGCAGCATCAGGTCCCAGTGCAGGCATAAGTTATAGGGATCCAGTCATAGGTTCCTGAGCAGTCAGAGGACCCAGGGACCCAGGCTCATGATCCCATGCAGATCCAGGACCAATAGGGAGTTTTCTTTACCCTCTAACTTTTCTTGAGCTATTTTTGGTTAGTTAGCATTGAGGACAATGCTAGCTTTCATTTGAGGGGTAGCCCTATTTTGATGATATTAGGTTGTAAATATGATACTATTTTCGTTTTGTTATGCTTTGATTTTCACTTTTGGTATGTACATAATTTTACCAGTTTATTTGACTTTTCGTACTTTGCAACTTTGGTCTGTATATAAAGTTACTTTCTGATGTATATATTCATTCCCTCCTATGTATATTCGTCTAAATCCCCTATTTTACATATTCATTTTACTTTCCGCATTTTCTTTCATAGCTTCTTACTTTATTTTTGTAGCTTCTTATTTTGAATTTTGCGTGCAATAAGCCTTTGGTTTTCTTAATGCCACGGTTCTTTCCAAAGGTGGAATTTATGTGAACCGGGTGGCTCTTCCCGATGATGGATGGCATGAAAACCTTCTTAAGGGTTTGAGTATGTTTTCTTTTTGTTTCTATGTAAATAGTAGCTAGTGGGTAATAGTTCCTCAGGCAAAGCTTCACTTGGGCCTAACATATTTGCCTTTGATCTTATAGTCAAAAATAAATTGGTGTGTATAGGATGGTGATAGTTGTGACCTTGAGCTTTTGTGTTGGCCGACAATCATCAAGTGGTTTTTTTGGAACCATGTGTGTTGCTCAAATCTTAGCTAAGGTCGTTGTGGGCCCTCGACTCTGTCTCTTTAGCAATCCTATAGTTTGTGTGGTGAGAATTTGAATTGCAAGTCCATGTCCCGCGCCACTGAGTCTAGGACTTGCCTTGGATGTTTGTCTAGGCAAAATCCTAAGTGTAGTTTGACTTGAGAAGTGATTATAGGCTCTCCTTGGTCCTAATGATATCTTGAAAACATCCATAGCCTACCAATGATAATGTCCCTAGTCAACCCCTTTGAGCCATAGCCCTTTTTCCTTCAAAAACCATGATACAAGCCTTTACCCGTTTTAAAAAGACCCTCTCTTGGCACCCTATCTTTCCTTAGCACAAGGCAAAAGCATAAGTTTGGGGGGGGGGGGGAGGAGAGGAATGCAACAAAGTGGTAAAAGGTACAAAAACTAAGAAAAGAAAAAGAAAGAAAATCAAAAAGTCAAAAAGAATGAACAATATAGAAGAAATGAAGGGATTCAATAAAAGTAAAGTGATGAAAGGCGTGAAAAGTGTAGAAAGGAGAAAAAGTTTTGAAATGATCAAGAAAGAGTGACAGTGTGTCTCTCTACCGCCTAAGAAAGAAATAAAAGACTCAAAAAGTCAAGAGAATGTGTGCCAAAATTAAGCAAATGAAGTGCTTAAGGGAAGATGGAACCTACTTAGACCAAATATTTCCTACCCTGAACCAAAAGCCTTCACTATATCTCCACAAAAGCCCTATATGATCTTGAGTTGAATGAAGCTTACATTAGTGGTGACTCACATAAGGGGCAAGCTTATGGTACTTAGAGCCGGACTTGTGACCTTTCCTTGAGAGAGATGAGTGTATTTTCCACAATCCTCGTTCTGAGTGCTACAACATAAAAGTGAGGTTCGCTTATGGAGAGCTGAGGAGTATGAGTTTGGGTTCCACAATGACCAAAGTAGTATAAAGAGTTTCCTTGATGAGTTGAGTCAATTCTTGATGCTTTTGTGTCGCACTAAAACCATGGTGTTTAAAAGGTTGAATGTTGTTAATGATTCATTTGAATTGAGGGCAATTGTTAGTCCCAATTGATGCTAGATGAGGTCACTTTAGGTCGGCTGAATTTTCTTGGTTGTATTCTTAAGGAGGTAGGACTTATTTTGTTTGCTTGAGGACAAACAAAAGATTAAGTTTGAGGGAGTTGATAACTAGGGATTCTAGTTTATTTTCTACTCCTTTTTACTTGAGTTTTGACTAAAAATGTATACAAATAGTCCCAAAGGCTTACATGTTGTACTTGTTTGCAGGGTTTGGTCAAGAAAGTGACAAGAGGTCAAAACCAGCTCAAAAAGGAATGAAACCTACACAAGTATCAAGAACAAGTCAAAGCACTGCTACATCATAAAATCTACTGCAGCTGCAACAGACCCACCGCGGTCGCAATCCATTTAGTGCGGTCCGCGATGAGGAGATTCAGAGAGGTGCAAATTTTAGAAGCTCAAGCACTACGGTCCGCGGTAGATTCTTCGTGGCCGCAATCCATTTTATGCGGTCCGCGGAGAGGAGATTCAGAGAGCTGGGAGTTTTAAAGATTGGAAGCCATCGCGGCCGCAATCCATTTTGTGCGGTCCACGATGAAGCCACCGCGGCCGCGGTCCATTTTATGCGGTCCGCGGTGGATAGATTCAGAGACTTAGAAATCAAGCCAAAAAGCCTCACTGCGGCCGCGGTGCATTTTCCGCGGTCCGCAGTACCTCCGTCAGGGTATTTTTGTCCAGAAAATTCGACCTTGTATAAATACTCTTTTTCAGATTTTTAGGGGATCTGACTTTTAGCTAAGCACGTGAACGGTGGTTTTAGCCTATTTTGAGTAATTTTATAGTTGGTTTAACATTAAATCTTCAATTCTTAGTTTGTAATCATATTATATGGGCTATTCTTCATCTAAATATATGTTTTCTTCCATTATTATGAGTAGCTTGAACCATTAGTCAGGGTTGTGGCTCAACCCTAATGTGGGTATTTGATAGGTCTTTTGTTCTAAGGCTTAGATGTTTATGGGTGGTTGATATCTGAACTGATTTGTGCTTTCCATGTTGAATTAGTGGTTGCAAACACTAATTTGTGCCTATTAGACTTGGGTTCTTCTTGAGAAAGAGAGCTTGAGTCTTGGAAAATCAGTTCAACAAGGAATTGAGGCGTATTCAAGAGATTGATAGCCTCAATTAAAGGGTTAAATCTAGAGATAGTAATACCCGACTTGAGCCTACATTGCTTGCATAATTTTGACACTCAATTGGTCTTTAGAAAGTCAATTAGGGCAAAGTCACTCATGCTACCGAGAGGTGTAGAGTGAGTAGTATCGTGCATTGGCTATATTGCGATCCCAAACATAACAGCTTTGCCTTAGGCTTTAGAACCCGCCAAGTATTCACCTAGGAGAAAGTCACTTCCCTAGTGCCTCGTTAACCATTTAGAAAACCTTACAAGCATTCATACTTAGCTTAATTTCGCATATCATTAGCATAAAATTAAAAGTAACAAACAAACAAATATGATTGGAAGTGTAATCATGAGCACTACGCACTGCTAGATTAGATAGAAATCCAACTCCAAACATTGTGCTAGCTCCCTGTGGATTCGATCCCGGCCTTCTCGGGTAAAAGCTGCATCGACCGCTCTTGCCACTTTGTAGTGGTGTAGGGTTGGACTTCGATCAGGACTCTCCTAAAACCAGTCAAGTTCCAGTGAGACCGTTTATTTCTCGGCCGGATTTCAAACTTAACACTGGCTCTGATACCATGTGACAAACAAGATATGGAAGAATCAATGTTGGTGTCTTATTCCATGAAGTGATACATATATATATATATATACATGTACATAGGATCCTAACTATGGAAAGAAGTAAAAGAAAAATCCTAAAAATCTGCTATCAAATCTCAGTACTTATTCTATCTATGTATAGTACAAGTAATCTGTCTACATTCATTCTTTAACAGAAACCTTACAAAGCAGCATTAAATGAGATAATAGATTTCTGTGGCTATTGTGAATATATATGTTATTCATATCCAAATATGGCTAGTCAAGCCATGATCTGAATAAATTCGTAACTGTATGAGCTGAAAGTTGAGTAAACACAAGGAACAGGTTAAACTATTGGGGAAGGAGATAACTGTGTTTTTTGGGCATAAATCTTTATGAAATTTTAAAAGTGAAATGAAAGCAAACTCTAGAATCTTTGTCAAACTATCAATTAAGTATAGATGCTGTAATTTTATCTTTAGGGGAACCATCTACTCACATCGTGGAGCTCTAGATGGGACATTTTATTACAGATAATAAGAGGTAATAGGTGTTACAGAATAAGGTAGGACATTTGGATCATGCCTTACCAAATCTTGTTGCAGGAGAAAGAGGTTTCCCTTTGCAAAGATGAAGAAAACAAGAGTAGAGAAGATTGAATGAGGTTTCCCCTTTTTAGAGATGAAGGAAACCAGAGTGGAGAAGATTAACAGCTTGTTTGGATGGTTGTTCCTCGTTGTATTGTATTGTATTGTTATCCCAAAACAATGTTTGTTTTGATTGTTTCATTAAAATTGATTGTATTGTATTGTTAAATCCATTGTTCCGGAACAATGAAAAGTCCCCTTTTTTGAAACAACCGATTTGGTGTGGTGGGATTGTTTCCTATTTTTCTTTCCAATTATGCCCTAACTTATTACTCCATAATTCTATTTCACCCTTTATCTTTTTTTTATTTTAACTCCAAATCTCCAACTTATAACCTGCTTTGTTTTTTTCCAGACCAATGTTAAAGGTGTTTTATCGCCTCCTGTTTTATTTTTTCTCCTAATTTGCTTGTAACTCACTTCTAATTAGTTGTGCTCCTTTGTTTTGCCTTTTTCTATCTCGCTCCTTTGTTCTGCTTCCTTATTGTGTTTTGCCTTCTTCTGTTTTGTTTTTTAAAATTATTTTTATACATAATTTTGATAAATTTAATATTTAAACAATTGAGGGTATTTTAGTAAACTTATTCAGTTACAGTACAGTATGATACAGTCAAACCAAACAACAAAATATTATTTAACAATAAAAAACAATACAATCTATCCAAATATTGTATTCATAAAACGATACGGCACAATACGATACAATACAATACAATACATTATAAAACGATACGGAACAATGATCCAAACAGAGTATTAATATTTATACAATTGAGGGTATTTTAGTAAACTTATCAGTTACAGTACAGTATGATACAGTCAAACCAAACAACAAAATATTATTTAAAAATAACAAACAATACAATCTATCCAAACATTGTATTCATAAAACGATACGATACAATACAATACATTATAAAACCATAGGAAACAACGATCCAAAGAAAGTGTAAAGAAAACACAACTATAAGTCTTAGCTTTATATCCTACGGGCTATATTGCAATATAAGTGATGGAACTAAAAGTTGTATAGAAGTAAAACAAATACTCTGAAAACTTATTTACCTAAGTGAAGATCTAAAATTAGGGATACCAGGCTTGTCAGATTGAGCAATTTACGAGCATGAGAGTGAAGTTGCATGAAGTTATCAAAATCCCGTGAAAACATGTTAACTGCATATGTCTCCAGATAATCAACCATTGAGTTGCCTCCCTGCAGATATGTTGAATCTGCACCACGCATGACATGTCTAATGAGTCCCGATACTTGTTCAGTCAAATTCATCAATGGCTATGGAGGTGCTCATTTCCTATTGAGGAGTTTTTGTTCGGCATCCTATCAGTGTCAATAATAATTTTGTCCACACCATTGTGCAGCATTATAAATGAACGAAGCCTTTGGAAAGTTGGTTTAAAGCTAGCAAAGTAATGTTGTTGAAGCATGTATCAAGTAAATATTGCTATTTCTGATAATGAACCAGTATTCACATAATCCAGGGTTGTCGTTAGAAGCTCCATCAACATTGCATGTGCTTTTGGAAAATATCTAACTAAAAAGGAGTATTTGAAGTAGAAGTTGAAAGAATAGTCTATGAGGTCTCAACCATGTAACTGCTGTGTAATATGATCAGTGAATGACGGTCAATAATTTTCAAAATTTTTACTATTATTGTTACAAGTCATCTATGTGTGGATAATAAAATGACCAGTAGGTTGAGTGGTTCACTTTCTTAATCACACTTCAGCTGCACCACATACCCAGTGCCTAATGTAGCATGCTTTTGTTTTCTTTGTTGTCCATGACCATATCCACTCAGTGTAATGTTATGCATGACATTTCTTGATATTAATTGAGGTGTGTCTAATGGAGTTTTAACTGACTAAATTCATAAACCTAGAAAGTTGTCATCACTTTGACTTCTTAATTTTACTCCCTAGGTACGTCTCAGCTTGGCTTGCCTGATATAGTTGTAATCAAGGCTGAAGTAGCAGCATTGTGTCATGGAGCTGATAGGCTATTTGTTCATTATATCATGGAGCTGATAGGCTGTTTCCACATAGTGATTTCTACATGTAATGTAGGGACTTCTAAGTCCAAGAGCTAAGAGAAACAGTGAAGTGTTTGACATGCGATTCATAGGTTTCTTGCAAGAGAAACAGGGTTATCTAGAATGACATATTCATATGTACTTTCTTATTTTATGGAAGCTTAACTTTGAGGGATGCATAGGTTAGTGAACATCCTAAATTCTTGAGCAGAATATAGTTTTAATAGAAAAAGGAAAAAGGAAAATTTGGAAGATTCTGATTGCAATCTTATTCTATTTCCATTCCCCTGCTATGCTGAATCTATGTTAATTGAAGAAGGCTATAGTAATTTTGGCTGCATTTAAGTATTGGCATGTCAATCTTGAATTTGTGTACTTCATCACAGTTGGACTTCTCAATTTTCTGGACATGAAATTGTAAAGAAACTAGTTGGTCACGCCCAACTATGCCTTATAAAAAGGACAAGCGGACGTTGCAAATATAATCTGAGTATTTAGCCCAGAGTCGAATCCACAGGGAATTAACCTATCAATTACTCTTGTTAGACTCACTAAATTCTTCGTAATCAACTTCCCAAATATTTTGAATAACAAATGGTGATATTTTTACTAACTATAACTGAACGAAATTAAGTAAACTAAAACTAACTATGGTTGAGTTGTAAACAACTAAGAGAAGGATCTAAGGTTGTGATTTCCCATATTGATGGAATCCCTTCCTGTTATGTTTCATATAGATTTGCATAATCGTCTCTATCGATCATGATCACTCTTACTATCGTAAATCTCTCCCGAGTAATTACGATAATTTACTAGATGCACTCTCCCGAGTTACGCTAGCTGACTTTTATTATAACTCACTTTAGATCACACCCAAGGCTTTGTTATCCCTAATCTCGCCTTCAAACCCTCGGTTATTGATTCCTCATATACTTTGGGAGTGGTGTTGTTCAACAATTACCTAAATATGCACTCTCTCCTGAGTAATACATACTAAATAGGCATAGCTAATTGAGGATCCTATCAATTAACTACAACAAGAACGTAGTTGAACAAATAGAGATTAAACTGGGCAAACTATATTAACATAACACGAAGTTAATCCTTCAACAGGTTCCATCAAAACTCAAGACTAAATAATTAGTTACTCATAGCAAAACAAGATAAAATCACAAAAGTATTCATAATGTGCAAATAAAGATAACAAAGAGAAGATTGAAAAACTCTAATGGTTGATTGCTCTTCTCACACGTGTTCTTGCCTCCAATTCAGTCTAAAAACAAGCTTAACCTTTGCTTGGGCGAGTTTGTTGGGTTTATAAAGGGTTAGGATAAGTTTCCCCCGATTTACACTTTAGTCCCCAAATTTCTAGGCGGTTACACAGTCGACCGCTGCCGCGGCAGAACGCGGCGCGACCACGGTGAAATCCATCTATACTTCCTCGCCCGTTTGGCCTACCGCGTTCTAGCCGCGGTCGCGGTAGCCTCTTGTCCAGTCATCCTTTGCCTCTTTCTTGCTTATTTTCGTTTGGGTTCTTCTTGATTGGCCTTATATCCACATTATTGACTCCAAAAATACTCCATAGTCTCTTCCTAACTTTGATTAGTTCCTGCAAAGCCAAAGAACACCAATTAAAGTATGTTGTTATCATTTTGCATTTAATATACATTTGGAGTGTAAATAGCGTCTATATAGCCTACTATCAACACCCACACTTAGACCGATGCTAGTCCTCTAGCAACAAACCACACTCTATAGGCCTAATCGTCATTGGGTCACTTCCCTACTCCTTATACCAACAATAGTTCACATGGATAGACTACTTCAGCGCAACCTCCTCGCCTCAAGAGTGGACTCCTTTCTAGCCACGCAATACCCCTAAACAGCTCTCCTACTCTCTGTCAGAGGTCCAGACTTACTTTCCCTTCATGAATCATGTGCCTACTCACTACAAAAGAGACTTATATCGTTTACAAACCACACACTGAGGAACTCGAATACAACATTTCACTCACCCTCAGAAACAAATTCTTATGCCACAAACAACACACCATAGGCTTGCCCGTAGTGTAATACTCAACTAATCGAGCTCATTCGGTCTAGAATCAAATAGGACTTTATTTGGTTATAATGTTGGTTGTGGGACGGGTAGGATACATCTGGGTATAGTGACTACACCTCCCTACGCACTCCACTATATTGTGTACTTTTAAGCTCTTAACTTTGTCACACCTTCATTCCACCATTAGATTATTGTGTTCACCCCTAAGCACACTTTTTCTTTTAACAGCTACCACCAATTTGAAACTTCTCTTCTCTGATTTTTTTCTTTTTTTTTGGTGGCCTCTAATATTGTTTATCAACCAGTGCACCTTTTTCTTTTCATGTCCCCTTAATTCCACTTAACAGCCCAACCAACCACCCCACACTTATATTTTTCCATATCCATTACACTTTGAGTGCTTCTAAGAGGTGATATGGTTCAACAAGATAGGCTATTTAAACTCGGGTTAGGCTTGTAATGTGGTTGCCAAGGAAAATAGGTTTACAGGCTCAAAGGGGTTGACTAGGGTATACACAATTAGGTGGGAACAAGCATAATAGAAAGGTTAAGCAAAGAAACGCCTATATCACTTTCTAGACCAAACGAGGCTACCATTTCGCTTTGCACACACACAGGGCAAGTTCTAGGCATTGAATGTTAACACAGATTACAGAAAGCCTCACTCACACATGGCACATGACTCAATTCAGTTAGGATCATCAGACACTCTATTCTAAGTACTTGAGCCATTCAGGAACACACAATTTAAGGCCTTCTTTGAGTCAACTAAAGAGCCTAAGTGCCACACTAAAGCAGTCTTTATTCAAGGTACCATAGAGTTAAGGGTCCCTATTTCCATTCTTGCTTCTCGCCTAAGACTTCCTAAACTAAAAAGAAAAGAAAAACTAACTACACCCGGTTCAAATAGAAACCCTATCGTGGTTTAAAGAAAAACCAAGGGGGAGTTGATACATTACCTAACAAACGAAAATCTTTTATTTTTGTGTTTTTTTTGTTCGACTTAAATCCCTCAAGAGACCCGTCGAGAGGTGTCCGTCTTTAGGCCAAGTCGAAGTTAACTAACATAAACCAACAATACCAAACAAAAACAACACCATACAAATTTATACAATGATACAACAACAACTATCCCCCACCCCACACTTAAAGATTTGGCATGTCCCCATGTCAACGAATTTAAAGCAGAGTAAGGTAAGGGCACTCCCCTGGTGCTTAATCTTGATCAGATACGGTGCCAGGATCGAGATGACACGCTCGTCCGAGTGCCCGGAACCAGCCCATGATCTTTTTCTCCGACCTAGCATGTTGAATAGTCAAATTGTCAACTCTAGTACCCAGGCCAGTGACCGACGTGCGGAGGCCAGCCATTTCTTGCTCCAGGGCTGTCATGCAGGTACTTCGGCGGGCCTGTGATGGGCCCGCCTCATCAGCACTCGGATGTGGTGTGGCGGCAGCGTGCATAGTTCCCTCATCATCATCATCAGACTCATCATCAGCATCAACCACCGCAACCGGCTCCTTCCCAACTGTGATTTTGCTAGCCCTAAATGGGGCTTTCAATGGCAAATTCCCATCTACTATGGGATTTTCAAGAACACGTGCAGCAAGACACAACCTGGTGACCAGGGAGGGGAAGTAGAACCCTTTGAGTACTTCCGGGGAGCGAATAAACATCTCTTCTTGGATGAGCCGGCCACATCAAAATCGTATTGACTCATGAAATAATAAATCGCCGTAGCTCTTGGCCCATTAACATCGGTGGTGTTGTTGGACGGCAGCAGACGGTTGTTGATGATCGTCAGCCAACACTTAGCTTCCCAAGTGAGAGATTGAGAGTTTAGGGTAATTCTCGGCTTTATCCAGATTGGATCCCGATTAGCCACACAGATTGTTTCAAGAATTGGTTGCCACCCAGCATATAGAGAAGGTTGACAGCCTCGGTAATAATCTGTCTCTCCAGCGAACACCGGCAACCTGTACACTCGACGGATGGCCTCAAAAGACGCATCCACCGGAGCACGGTGTACCGTGACAACCCTCTCAACATGTTCTGAGCAATTTGCACAGAATTCCCTTACCAGCAGCACATTGTCCTCCTCCGGTTCATCAAAGAAGATGTCCAAATGACGCCTCCTCAATTCTTCATAGATACGGGGGCATTCAATTTGCAAGGCACGCCTGTCAATGTGTACTTCGGCCAATAGCTTTTTGGACGCCTTTGCACGAAACTTGTCCTGAGCCGCTTTGGAGACAAACCTAGTGCGGTCAAACTGTTCCGCACTAGCTTGACCCCGAGCTCTAGAAGAACTGCCAGGTCCACTAGCGGAGGACCTTGTGGTACGTCTCTTCTTGGATTGATGCATTGTACCTGCAAAAAAAATAGAGGTTCCTCTCAGTGAGGGTTTGAGTTGTGTGAACCCTGGGTGGTTATTCAGACTTCACCACCAATATGGTCACATTAGCCATTACAACTCCATTGGGGCAATTTCGCAAACACCTTGTGAGCATGGTTTCTGATCTAACACACCTAGCCATATGGAAGCATAAACTCTTCCCCCAAATCAACCATTCTCACTTCACCATTCCACCCCACCACAATGAACTTTATACAACAGAACCACACTCTTATCTACAACATTTTTCACATAACCCACTAAAAGCAGAAAATAAAACCAAAAAAAAATCTAATTATAAATACTACACACTTCCAAAATGAAAATTGCAAAATAAAGAAGCACAAGAAGGGAGAGGAGAAGCTTGACATACCTGGGTTTGTAGAAATTGAGATTGATGGAAGATGGAGTCTTGTAGAGGTGTGTGTGTGTGAGAGAGAGAGAGAGAAGAAGGGGTTATGTCTTGAAGAGAAGAAGAAGAAGACGAAAGAAAGAGAGAGATAATGGGTTAGGGTTTGTAGAGAGAGGGAATAATGGGGAAAGTGAGGGTGGGGCGTGTGTAACTTGGTGTTTAAGAGGAGAGGTAAAGAGAATAAAAAAAATTAAAAACGTGACTTACCTGGGCGACAGACGCTTCGCGAACCACCGCGGTCCCACCGCGGCCGCGGTGAGTGAAGGGGGGCGAAACAGAATGATCTTGTTTCACCGCGGTCGTGCCGCGGTCCCACCACGGCCGCGGTGGATCGAGCAGTCCTAAAATAGTATACTTGTCTTTCACTGCGGTCGCAGTCACGAGCTCTTTTTTAATTTTTTTATTTTTTATAAGGACGTTAGTTTCCTATACATCTGGTACAACATCAAACAAAAGAAAAGAAAACAAAAGAAATCATGGGTTGCCTCCCAAACAGCGCCTGATTTAACGTCGCGTCACGACTCAGATGAGCGCATTTAAGGCTCGCTCGACCTTTGAGGTTCAGTCAGATGGATCACTGACACTTCCTTGGATTCATCCATGCCCGCATATAGTTTTAATCTTTGCCCATTGACTCTAAATGTATGAGAGTCCTTCTCTGACGCAATCTCTACAGCACCTGAAGGGAGCACTTCGACCACTCGAAATGGTCCAGACCATCGTGACCTGAGTTTACCCGGAAATAGCCTTAATCTTGAGTTATACAGCAACACCTATTCTCCGGGCTTGAAATTTCTCTCAACAATGTTCTTGTCGTGCAACCTCTTCATTCTCTCCTTGTACAACCTCGTGCTCTCGAAGCAAGAAATCGGAACTCGTCTAGCTCATGCAATTCTGTGACTCTACTTGTTCCCGCAGCCTCAATGTCCAGATTTAGCTGTTTCATTGCCCACCAAGCTCTATGTTCTAATTCCACTAGCAAGTGACAGGCCTTCCCGAACACCAACTTATATGGTGACATACCAATTGGTGTTTTAAAAGCAGTTCTGTAGGCCCAGAGTGCATCATCTAGCTTTTTCGCCCAATCAGTTCTTGTGGCATTCACAGTCTTGGTCAGTACACTCTTATCTCTCTATTCGACACTTCGACATGTCCATTGGTCTGAGGATGATATGGGGTTGCCACCTTGTGGCGCACATCGTACTTTGCTAGCAATTTCTCGAAGGCTCGATTGCAGAAGTGAGTGCCTCTGTCACTTATAATAGCTCTCGGGATCCCGAAACAGGTAAATATATTCTTCCTCAAAAACCCTACCACCACTCTTGCATCATTGGTGGGAAATGCTGGTTTGGACACGTAATCTACAGCAACAAGTATGTACTTATTGCCAAAGGAGCTGACGAAGGGGCCCATGAATTCTATCCCCCATACATCGAACACTTCAACCTCTTGAATTGGGTTCATGGGCATCTCATGGCAACGAGAAATGTTCCTAGTTCGCTGACATTCATCACAGCCCTTCACCCATTGATGTGCATCCTTAAACACTGTTGGCCAGTAGAACCCGGCTTCTAGCACTTTTACTGCCGTCCTGACTCCTCCAAAATGCCTACCATATGCCGATGCGTGACATGCCTGCAAAACAGAAGATTGTTCTATCTCGGGGACACACCTCCGGATCATATTGTCAACACATATTCTAAACAGATAAGGTTCATCCCAGCAATACATGCGGCAGTCACGATAAAACTTTTTCTTTTGTACAGAGGAAAGGTCATAGGGAACTGTACCGTTTGCCAGGTAATTTGCAAAGTCTGCATACCATGGCACTTCCTTAAGGTTGTGGTGAGTAGCTGCTCGTCTGGAAAGGTTTACAAAATATCCTCTACCTCAACTGCATTTTCAACTCCTTCAAGTCGCGATAGATGATCAGCAACTTGGTTTTCTGTGCCCTTACGGTCACGAATCTCCAGGTCGAACTCTTGCAGTAACAGCACCCAACGAATCAGGCGCGGTTTGGACTCCTTCTTCTCAATCAGGTACCTGAGAGCTGCATGATCAGTATATATAATTACCTTAGAGCCAATCAGGTATGATATGAACTTGTCGAATGCAAACACCACGGCCAGCATCTCCTTCTCAGTCACGGTGTAGTTCAGCTGAGCTCCACTCAACGTTCTACTGGCATAGTAAATTGGGTGCATTAGCTTGTCTTTCCGCTGTCCCAGCACTGCCCCCACTGCATAGTCACTGGCGTCACACATGAGTTCGAATGGTTGCTCCCAGCCGGAGGCAACAATGATTGGTGCTGTGACTAGCCCCTTTTTCATCTCCTCGAATGCTACCCTGCAATCATCGAAAAACATGAAAGGGTGAACTTTTTCTAACAACTTACAGAGAGGGTTGGCAATTTTTGAGAAGTCTTTTATGAATCTCCGGTAGAAACCAGCATGCCCAAGGAACCTCCTGATTTCCTTGACTGATGTGGGGGGAGGCAGCTTTGCTATGACATCAACTTTAGCACGATCTACCTCGATTCCCTTGCTTGATACCCTGTGCCCTAAGACTATACCCTCTTGTACCATGAAATGGCACTTTTCCCAATTAAGTACAAGGTTAGTCTCGATACATCTCTTCAATACTCGGGTCAGGTTTATAAGGCACTCATCGAATGAGTTTCCCACCATTGAGTAATCATCCATGAACACCTCCATTATGTCTTCAACCATCTCAGTGAATATGGCCATCATGCACCTTCGGAATGCGGCGGGTGCATTGCATAGGCCAAAGGGCATCCTCCGAAAAGCATAAATTCCATATGGGCATGTGAAGGAGGTCTTCTCTCTGTCCTCTGGTGCAATTGAGATTTGGTTGTACCCTGAGTACCCATCCAGAAAACAGAAGTGGGACCTCCCTGCCAATCTGTCAAGCATCTGATCAATGAAGGAAAGTGGGAATTGGTCTTTCCGGGTGGCTAGATTTAATTTCCTGTAGTCCATACAAATTCTCCAACCTGTGACGGTTCTTGTAAAGATCAGCTCATTGTTATCATTTTTTTACCACCGTCATACCACCCTCTTAGGAACACATTGCACCGGGCTAGCCCAGTTGCTGTCAAAGATGGGGAAAATGATTCCCGCATCCAACCACTTGATCACCTCTTTCTTCACCACTTCCTTCATGTTGGGGTTCAGCCTTCTTTGGTGCTCCCTGGAAGGTTTATGCTCCTCTTCCAGCAGAATTTTATGCATAAAATATGCCGGGCTGATCCCCTTAATATCTGCCATGGTCCACCCAATGGCAGTCTGGCACTCCTTGAGTACCTGCAAAAGCTGTTGTGCATGCACATCTAACAAACTAGATGAGATAATAACAGGTAATATGGAGTTATGTCGTAGGAACTCATACCTGAGATGGGTGGGCAGTGGCTTCAACTCCAGCTTTGGTGGTTCTTCTGTGGATGGCTTGGCTGGAGGAGTTTCTCTATTTTCTAAGTGCAGGGGATCGAATTCAAGTGTTCTATCCCAAAACCCTCTGCCCTCTAAAGCCAGCACCCATTCTGCCAATTCTTCCCCATTCACCTCATCTAAATTTACAAGACATGCACTAAGAGGATCTTCAATAGTCAATGTATCATCATCCGCTTCCACGATTACATCCACGGCATCAATAAGAGAACAATTGGAGAATTCACTTGGTCGCCTCATAGAGTTCTGCACGTTGAATGTTATCTCCTCATCGTTCAACCTCATCTTGAGCTCCCCAGTTTCACAATCAATGAGAGCTCTCCCTGTAGCCAAGAACGGCCTTCCCAAAATTATGGGAATTTCTTCATCTACCTTGCAATCCAGAATCATAAAATCAACAGGGAACACAAATTTCCCTACGTGTATCAACACGTCATCCAAGATACCAGAAGTTCTTTTCACGGTTCTGTCAGCTAGCTGTAACAACATAGATGTGGGTCTAGCTCTTCCAATCCCCAACGTCTTATAGATCGCTAGGGGCATAAGATTTATGCTAGCCCCCAATCACAAAGTGCCTTGGCAAAGGCAAAGTTAGCAATGGTGCAGGGAATTGTGAAACTTCCTGGATCAGACAACTTCTCAGCAACTGGTTTGATCACCACAGCACTGCAGGTCTGAGTTAGAGTCACTGTGGCCAAGTCTTAGAAATCGACTTTTCGAGACATCAAGTCCTTTATCATTTTTGCATAACCAGCCATCTCCTTCAAAGCATCAATCAATGGAATGTTTACCTGGATTTGTTTCAGCATCTCCAAGAATTTCTTGTATTGTTCGTCTTTCTGGTCTTTGGCCAGCCTCTGCGGGAATAGTGCTGGAGGTCTCTTTTTCCCAATGATTTGGGTTTTCTCTTTGTCAGACACTACCTCAACTACCGATTCCTGGGTTGTCTCAGCTTCTTTCTCTGCCTCAACCTGTGTGTTGGTTTCTTCCTAGGTAGACTGTACTGTCACCTCTGTCAGTTTCGTTGAATCATCTAGCTCGATGGGCACTGGTACAAGTGTCTCAGCCTGTCTGCTTTCTCGAGCCCTCTCTTGCTCCAAGTCTAAGTCTCTGCCATTACGTAGACCCACTTCCATCAACTGCTTCGGGCCTTGATCTTTTGGATTTACCTGCGTGTCTGCGGGCAATGTCTCATGAGGACGATTACTCAAAGACATCGAAATCTGGCCCATTTGCACTTCAATATTCTTTATAGTTTATTCATGTGCATCTACTCTTTCACTCATTTTTGCATTTGACCCTATAACCTGCTGGATCATTGCCTCGAGTCTAGCAAACCCATCTTCCTGTCTACTACCATGTTGCTGCTGAGGAGGATGATAACCCTGCTGTTGATTTGATTGTTGTATCCCTGTGGCCTTTGGTAAGGCACCACATTATTGTGAGGTTGCATGCCTCCCATATTTCCATTGTTGAGTTGTGGCTGGACTGGCATGTATGGCTGGTTCTGTTGGCCCCAATTCTGACCACCCTGTCTCTGGCCACCATAATTAGACACATAATTCATGTCCTCAGGGTAGTGATGATGATCACTTTCAGCATTCCATTGGCTACCAATTAGCTGACTAATGCAAGATGTGCATAAGCCCCCATTAGTTGTATCTACAATGTGCACCTGTTGCTTCTGCCCTGACTCTTCCACCTTTTTGGTGAGTATACTCATTTGTGTCATTAAGGTGGCCATATTTTCAGCATGAGTGTTGGATGGATCTAAGGGCACTGAGTGAACTACTGGAGTGATAGATGCATTCCTGGTTGTCCACCCCAAATTCTGTGCCATCTTGTCAAGCAGGACCTGGCTTTCTCTCCATGTTTTGCTCAAGAATGCTCCACCAGCTGAAGCATCAACATTAGCCTTCACACCATCTGTCAGACCTATGTAAAATCGCTGCCCCAGCATTTGCTCTGGAATACCATGGTGCGGACATATAACCAACATTCTTTTGAATCGTTCCCATGTTTCTTGCAGTGTTTCCATTGGTTTCTGTTTGAAGCTCAAAATTTCATCAATTTGCTGAGCAGTCTTGTTGGGTGGATGAAACTTATTCAAAAATTGCTTGACTAACTCCTCCCAAGTCGTGATGGAGTTAATGGGGAGTGAGTTTAGCCAAGTCTGGGCAGCTTCTGTCACTGAGAATGGAAACAACAACAGCTTTATTGCTTATTGAGTTTCGTTGGGCTGCCTTTGAGTTTTGCAGATTGACAGGAAATTTTTCAAGTGCTGTCGAGGATCTTCAATGTATGAGCCCGAAAATAGTCCCTTGTTTGTAACAAGTGCGGCATGTTGTTTGTGATTTGAAAAGATTTGGCCTGTATTTGCGAGACTAATATCGTTGTGGCCAAATTCTCAGCTGTGGGTTGCGCCCAGTCATATAGAGGAGCCTCTGGCACAAGGGGTGCCACTACTTGCGCAGCCGGATCTACCACGTTATCCCCCATGTCTGGTTGGAGTTGTTCAATTGATTGTTGTTGTCTGTTTTTCCGGTTGGACCGACTCAAGGCCCTGAAAACTTTCTCGGGATTTGATAATACTTCAAATACTTAACCAGTTCTCGATGAGTTTCTAGGCATGCACCTGTAGAACCAAGTCAACAAACGTTGAAATTTCAATGAATAGATTGAAGATAAAGAAAACTGACTACAATAACAATTTTTTGTATTTCTTTCAACTGTAATCGATAACACCGTTAATTCCCCGGCAACGGCGCCAAAATTTGATCACGCCCAACTATGCCTTATAAAAAGGACAAGCGAACATTGCAAATATAATCTGAGTATTTAGCCCAGAGTCAAATCCACAGGGAATTAACCTATCAATTACTCTTGTTAGACTCACAAAATTCTTCGTAATCAACTTCCCAAATATTTTGAATAACAATTGGTGATTTTTACTAACTTAACTGAACGAAATTAAGTAAACTAAAACTAACTATGGTTGAGTTGTAAACAATTAAGAGAAGGATCTAAGGTTGTGATTTCCCCAATTGATAGAATCCCTTCCTGTTATGTTTCATATAGATTTGCATAATCGTCTCTATCGATCATGAGCACTCTTACTACTGTAAATCACTCCCGAGTAATTATGACAATTTACTAGACGCACTCTCCCGAGTTACGCTAGCTGGCTTTTATTACAGCTAACTTTAGATCACACCCAAGGCTTTGATATCCCTAATCCCGCCTTTAAACCCTTGGTTATTGATTTCTCATATACTTTGGGAGTGGTGTTGTTCAATAATTACCTAAATAAGCACTCTCTCCTGAGTAATACATACTAAATAGGCACAGCTAATTGAGGATCCTATCAATTAACTACAACAAGAACGTAGTTGAACAAATAGAGATAAAACTAGGCAAACTATATTAACATAACACGAAGTTCATCCTTCAACATGTTCCATCAAAACCCTAGACTAAATAATTAGCTACTCATAGCAAAACAAGATAAAATCACAAAAGTATTCATAATGTGCAAATAAAGATAACAAAGAGAATATTGAAAAACTCTAATGGTTGATTGCTCTTCTCACACGTGTTCTTGCCTCCAATTCAGTCTAAAAACAAGCTTAACCTTTGCTTGGGCGATTTGTTGGGTTTATAAAGGGTTAGGATAAGTTTTCCCCGATTTACACTTTAGTCCCCAAATTTCTGAGTGATTACACAGTCGACCGCGGCCGCGGCAGAACGCTGCGCGACCGCGGTGAAATGCATCTATACTGCCTCGCCTGTTTGGCCTTTCGCGTTCCAGCCGCGGTAGCCTCTTGTCCAGTCATCCTTTGCCTCTTTCTTGCTTATTTTCGTTTGGGTTCTTCTTGATTGACCTTATATCCACATTATTGACTCCAAAACACTCCATAGTCTCTTCTTAACTTTGATTAGTTCCTGCAAAGCAAAAGAACACCGATTAAAGTATTTTGTTATCATTTTGCATTTAAAACAACAACAAAGTATGGTACATTTGGAATGTAAATAGCGTCTATATAGCCTACTATCACTAGTCTCTTAAATTTTGACAGAAAGATTATTAGAATACTTAATTTGGATAATGTTGTACAAAAATCATAAATCTTTGTTCTGATCCACAACTTTATTGCTGATGTTGAGATGCTGTTTGCATGTCAGTTCCTATTGGCTTTTGCATTTATAAAAGCTCTTCTCTTAATTTTGCTTGGCTCACTGTATGAGTTTCATATTTATCAGAATGAGCCGTTCAGCCAATGAGTTTGCATCCCCATCAGCATCTATTCATATTAGATGAATTCCATGCTGTAAATTCACTATTTTTATCAAAGTCATCCTCCACCATCCGTCCATGTCATTTCCTAGATGTGGTCCTAATTAAGTAAATCCTTATGCATTGGCTAAAAACGCAAACTTAAAACCTTTTAACATAGGCTGACACAAAGAGGGTTGACATTTATCCTAGGTATCTCTTGGGAAGAATTAACTTAAATTCGTAAATGGACTGTGCAGACCTCATCCCTAAACATTACTGGATAAGTGAATTTTGTTTGGATTGAACTGCAAACGAGGACGTTAAAAAGTATACTTTCCAAGTAAAGAAAAAGATTGTGCTTCTTGAATCAGTTTCCTCTTATTAAAGCTTTAAACCCATATAAAAATATATCGAACATTACGAGTAGTCACAGAAAGAAATGTATATAATGGAACTCTCTGCTCTTCTGAAACACTTGAGTCTTGTAGCTAACTGGTTGCAAATACTTGAATGATAAATACAATGTCTAGCTTCAAGTATTTAGCTTGCATTATCTTGCTCTTGTTCTCATCTGCATTTATCGAGGCTCGTTCCTTCAGGTCTATTAGGATTGCCAGGGAAGCATTGGAGGAACAATTCGAAAGAGAGAAGGCGAAATATAGCACCCGCGAATGGCCCGAGCGAGTGAGTCCAGGAGGACCTGACCCTCATCACCATTTTAAACACTTCTGATCAGAAACTTATATTGTCTTGCCACATCTGAGGAGTATAACTAGGGAAGCAGGAATCCTGATCTTGCATTAGTGTCCAAAATTGGTGTATAGATGCTGTGATTATATAAGTTTTTACTTTTGCAATAATGTGATCTGATGCTTTAATTTGGACATTTCCCTCGAACCTTTTCTAAAGGCAAAGAAAACAACATTAGTACACTGCAGCCCTTTTTGTAATAAACTTTTTAGATGCTAAGGAAAATATTTCACCAGAGGGATTTCTTAAATTGTCGTTTTCGTCAAATTTCTCTTTATTTTGCTGAACTAATTCTGATATTTGTGACTTCTACGGCTTTCTTTTGGTCAGTTTAATGTTCTTCAGCAGACTGTGAACTATATGTTATCGAATACATTCAAGCATTTCAGATGAGCTTCTTGAGAACATTGCTGATAAGATCCTATTTTTGCTTCTTTTGTGTAAATTATTTTAATAACTCCAACAATATTAGACGTTAATTTGTAATAATAATAATAATAATAATAACAACAACAACAACAATAACAACAACAACTATTACAACAACAACAACAACAATAGCAATAATAATAATAATTAAAAAAAAAAGGACGGATCCCATTCGAAATAGAGAACGCAGCAGAAGCATATAAAAGAAAATATAAGGAAAACGCAAAGAAAAGAAAGGGAGAAAGAGAGATGAAAAGAGGAGACAAATAGAGATTTTCGGCCCAATTCACCAAGGTAATGATTCTTAACTTTTATTTGAGTTTATTAAGTGATTATGACAAGATTTTTATGGTAGAGACATAGAAAAATTAAGAAAGTCTACCCATAGGTGTGATGACCCAAAAGGTCATCAGTTGATTTACGAGTTAATTCTGTGTTCCGAAGCCTTAAAACCCTCCTTTTATCTCGCCTCGATTTGCGAGCGCATTTCCAGAAAGCTTTTCTATGAAATTTTAGAAAAATAATGAAATTGGCCTTTAAAATTGATTAAAGTTGACTTTGGTCAATATTTTTTGGTAAACGGACCCGGACCCGTGATCCGAGGTCCCGTATGGTCCGTAGTAAAATATGGGACTTGGGCGTATGCCGGGAATCGAATTCCGAGGTCCCAAGCCCGAGAAAAGAATTTTTAAAGAAAATTGTTTGCTGGAAAATATAAAGGCTTTTTAGAAGTGAATTGATGAAATTCTTGATGGTATCGGGCCCGTATCTTGGTTTCGGAGCCCGGTACAAGTTTAAAATAAAAATTAAGTTGAATCTGTGAAATTTGGTAAAGATCGGAATTGATTTGGTATAAATCGGACGTATAGTTGAGAAAATAGAAATTTTGATGTTCTTGAGTAATTTTATGAATTTGAGGTTTAATTCATAGTTGTTGATGTTATTTTGATAATTTGATCGCACGAGCAAGTACGTATGATATTTTTGGACTTGCGTGCATGATTGGCTTGGAGCCCCGAGGGCTCGGGTGAGTTTTGGATAGGCCACGGAGTGAATTTAGACTTACAAAATAACTGTTGCAGGTTCAGAGAAGTTGCAGGTCTCTAAAATGAGCTTCGCGGTCCGCAATTAATCTTCGCGACCGCGGTGGGGTCTTCGCGACCGTGGTGGGGTTTCCGCGGTCAGCGGTGAGCAAGGCTATATCTTCCCGGCCGCGCTCGATATTTTGCTGTCCGCGGTGGAGCTCCACGACCGCGGTCCCTTTTCAGCAGTCACCGGTGAGGATCTGAGAGGGATATATACAAACGATACTTTTCAGCCATTTTTCATTTTCAAAAACCCTAAAACATAAGAGGCGATTTTTCAAATACTCTTTCTTCTCCAAAACACAAGTAAGTGATTTTAAACTCATTTCTTTCACTCCTTAACTTCTTCTTACAAGATTTCATCCTAGAATCTAGGGTTTTCATGGTGGAAATTGGGTATTTTGGGTAGAACTTAAGAATATCGAAATTTTGGGATTTAGACCTCAAATTAAGGTCGGATTCCAAAACCAATTGTATATTCGGGCTCGGGGGTGAATGGGTAATCGGGTGTTGGTCCGAATTTCGGGTTGGACCAAGCGGGCCCGGGGTCGATTTTTGACTTTTTGGCGAAATCAAGAGAAAAACTATTTTCATGCATTGGAATTGGTTTATTTAGCAATTATTAACGTTATTAAGTAAATTATGGCTAGATACAAGCGGGTTGGTGGTGGAATCAAGAGGCAAAGCGGTAGTTGAGGCTTGATTATGTTCGTGGCATTGAGGTAAGTGTTTGGTCTAACCTTAGCTTGAGGGAATAGGAGTCGTGGTCTTATTTGCTATGTGTTAATTGTTGAGTACGACGTATAGGTGTGGTGACGAGTATCTATACGTTGGTGTCAAGCATGCCCGTGAGTCTTACACTATGATTGAGTCTTATACCATCATTACTGTGACTCCGTTATGTGTTGTCCATGCTTAATATAATGATTTGCAATGTGGAACAAGCTTATGGAAGTATTCTTGGTATTTGAACATGATAGAGCGTTGGCTCAAGTTGAGATTTATGTTGTGAAGTAATTGTGGAAATGAGGAGAGGTTTATGATATCGTTTCCCTTGCCGGGATGTTATTGCTTAAGATAATGTTTCCCTTGCCGGGATATTGTTGTTATACTATTGTTTCCCGTGCTGGGATATTGCTAATACTATTGTTCCCTTGCCGGGATTCTTTTGTGATTGGTGTTGATTTGTATATTGGGATCGGGTTGCATGCCGCAACAATATTATATATGGATCGGGTTGCACGCCGAAAAACAATATTATATATGGATCGGGTTGCACGCCGCAACAATATTATATATGGATCGGGTTGCACGCCGCAACAATATTATATGGGATCGGGTTGCATGCCGCAACAATATTATATGATTGAGATCGGGTTGCACGCCGCAACAAGAAAGAATGAAAGTGAATATTGATTCTTATGGTGAGGACGAGAGTAAAAGTATGAAGGGTGATGTCGTGCACTAGTTACTGTTTTCCTTATTCTTGCCGATATGATATTATGGTGTTCTTTATGCTTCTCTACTGAAATTCTGTTAGTACTTGATATCCCCCCTGCAGCATGTTCCCCCTTCCCATCTTTAACTGATAGTTTCTGTTGTTATTACTTGTCGTATATGATTTAACTGCACATGTTTACTTTGTAGTCTTGTCCGAGCCCCGTCACTACTTCGCCGAGGTTAGGCTTGACACTTACCAGCACATAGGGTCGGTTGTGCTGATACTACATTCTGCATTGTGTGCAGATCCCGGTGCTAGAGCATTTGGACCATAGAGAGGTTGGTGCCTTTAGTCCAGCGGAGACCCGAGGTAGTCCTGCAGACGTTCGCAGGCCTTGGCGTCCCCTTCTATCTTTTCCATTCTGTTTTTACTTATTTCAGAGACAGACTTGTATTGTTCTATTCAGACCACTATTTGTAGTATTCGTAGATGGTCCATGACGTTATGACACCAAATTCTGGGTAGAGTTGTAAATGACACCCCTGTTAGAGGAAGTAGGAGGATTAGCCGGTCTAGTCTGGGAGACTCCGGGTCTGCTGATGCTTGAGAACTGTAAAGGCAGGGATTTCCTCAAAATGATGGGTTTAAAAAAGAATCCAGAGTTGACATATCTGAAAGAATCCTACATCCCTTTTGACTATCTATATGAAAGGTACGGTCACAGCAAATCCTACCGCACCTACCTTGACGAGTTTGCCATCACATCCTTGGGGCACATTCATCGAAGGGTCTTTGTATTTATGTTTTGTTTCCTGGGGCTGATCGTGTTTCCAACGAAGAAAGAAAAGATCCACACCAGACTAGCCATGGTAACTAAGACCTTATGGAAGGGATTGGTGGGCAGCCATTCAGCATCGTGCCCGTGATCATTGTGGACATATACCGAGCGTTGGAGAAGTGCAACAAGGAGCAAAACACTTCGAAGGCCTGCAATTTATTACTTCAACTCTGGCTCATGGAGGATCTCCAAAGGGATGATACCGACAAGAGATTCAGTGAAGGGACTGGGATGATCACATCGCTTTCCATCATCCAAAGCGAATGAATTACATGCCCAATATGTTCGCTCAACCAGAAGATGCCAAAGGATGGGTAGAACTATTTGATAACCTAACCGAAGAACAGGTTCAATGGATGTTCGAGTGGTTTCCGACCGAGGAATTCATCACCCGATCCAGAAATGCCCCTTTTCTGATACTGATCGGTCTGAGGGGAACATTTCCTTACGTCCCTCTCCGAGTTATGAGACAAGCCGGTAGAAAGCAAGTTATACCCAGGGTCGACAAGATGAGTCAGTTCCGAGCTGATTTCCAGGATGATGATATTCCTTACAAATGCCAAGCACAACATATGTGGCACTGCAAGATCATAATGGGGAGAGATACCACCGAGCCAGACAGGTACCATGCTGGTTGCGCTCCTTTCTACTCAGGGTGTTGGAAGACAATCATGATGGCCTAGGCCAGCCAGGGTTTGCTCGATGTCACAAGATTATAGATGAAAGGGCTGAGGCATATGTCAAATACAACCAATTGCGCAAAAGAATCCGGGAGTATGAAAGTGAGCACCACGAGATACAAGAGTCCAACCAGAAGCTAATTGAGGAATGGAAGGGCATGGCTGTCAGTGCCAACAAGCGACGGGGATACTTGGAATGAGTCATAGTGGAGTTGGAGAGAAAGTTTCTCAAGAGGGTCGAAGATTGCCAAAATGCTGAAGGAACCGAAGGCGGACATCTAGCCAAGGCATACCTATTACTGGGACTTCGCGAGTTGGGAAAGCTGTTCGACGGAGCCAGGGATGCCGAATCTGGGGAAGGTCCTTCTGGGACCAAGTAGATAGGAATTTTTCTTTGCGCATTATAAAATGTAATAAGGCCAATGGTCACTAGTGATTTTTATTTCCTGTTTATTTAGTGTCAATTTGGGATTCGTCTATTTTTATCAATAAAATGAGGCATTTAGCATCCTAAGTTCTCCAAATCAACTTGTCGCTCGGCCCACCTCGGGCACAACGAGGTTCCCAAATTAGGACACGCTTTATATTCATGTACTATGTGTTTAAATATTGCAACATGATCCTCACTATCTTGGTTACCTTTTTTGTTTTATTTTTGTTATTCCCCTCCCCAAAGGTTAGTTCGTGCACTCTGCCAACATCATCTTATTCTACAAGATCCAAGGGCCCTCCACCCACTCCTCCTCTAAGTCCTGTTAAGAACAAGAACAAGGGCAAAATGGAAGATTTGAACATCAGAAAGGAGAACACAACAGCAGAAGCCGTTGATGGCCATGGTATTCGGGTTCCCAATGAAAATGTGTCACAACTCGAACAGAAATTGTTGAAGTTTCAAGAAGAGCTTGACCAGGTTCGGAATCTGGCCAACCTATCCTTCTCCCTCAGCACACCAGACACCATCTTCCCCAACGGCCAAAATCCCACACCTTCACAAAAGCAACCAAATCATCCCACTAAGAACCAATGCAACACTTGCCACACTCCAAACAACAATCCATTACTCATCCCCGAACCACAAAACTCCGCAAATGACCATTTCCACACCCACGCACCCGGCGACCACAACAATCCCATCTAAGTGGAGACCGTGCCACTCCCCACCCAACCTATTTCTTGCACCCCTGAGTCCGATGAAAAGGATCTACTCATCAGAAACCTGGCCGAAGAGCTTAAGAAACTAACCAGCCGAATCCAAGGCGTCGAAGGAAGTAAAGGTATCGAAGGGTTGAACTATAAAGATCTCTGCATACAACCAGATGTCGAACTGCCAGAGGGGTACAAACCTCCCAAGTTCGAGATGTATGACGGTACAGGTGATCCAAGGGTCCATCTGAGAACATACTGCGACAAGCTGGTCGGGGTAGGAAAGGACGAAAGGATCCACATGAAACTATTCATGAGGAGTTTGAAAGGAGATGCACTATCCTGGTACATCAGCCAGGATCCTAAGAAATGGCCGAGTTGGGTCGGTATGGCCTCTGATTTCATGGACAGGTTCAGGTTTAACACAGAAATGCGCTGGATGTATTCTATATTCAGAATCTGAAGAAGAAGCCTACAGAAATGTTTTGTGAGTATGCTACTTACTGGTGGTCGGAAACTGCTAAGGTCAGACCTGCCTTAGAGGAGGAACAGATGAACAAATTCTTTGTCCGGGCTTAGGACCCGCAGTATTATGAACGGCTAATGATGATTGAAAATCATAAGTTTTCCGACATTATCAAGCCGGGGGAACGAATTGAAGAAGGTATCAAAAGCGGCATGGTTACAAACTTCGAGGCCTTGCAAGCCAAAAATAAGGCCTTGCAGCCTGGTGGTGTGTCTAAAAAGAAGGACGTGGGGGTCGTAATGGTTGCACAAAGGACCAAGTCCCCTCTCAAATACCAAACCTACCATATACCTCCACTCACATATCAATCAACTCCAAACTACCAAGCACCCTCCTACCAAACCCCAACACCAACTTATGAGTCACCTCCACCTCCCACATATCAGCCTACCTCGCCCAGATATTCCCAACCCGCACATGTCTACCAAACTTACTATGCCCAACCATCTCATTACCAATCACCCCCCGCACGCCAAAATTTCCCTTGGCCTCTACCTAATTTTGATCGGAGGCCTCCAAAACAATACACAGCCATCGCCGAACCCATTGATCAGCTATACGAGAGACTTAAAACCGCCGGTTATGTCACCCCCATCCCTGCTTCAACCCCTGAGAATCCTTCTCAGTGGGTTAACCCAAACAAATCGTGTGCATACCATTCCGGCATGAAGGGACACACTATCGACGAATGCCGCTCTTTAAAAGACAAGATACAGTCCCTGATTGATAACAAGGTCATTGTAGCAAAGGAAGCCGCTCCGAACGTCCGCAACAACCCCTTACCAGACCACAAAGGTGGGGGTATTCTCATGATTGAAGTAGAGGATGATTGGGATCCCGAGGGGTCCATCGGGTTGATCGCGGAAGGCGATGATCCAAAGAAGCCAGCAGTTACTCTCAACCCCATCATAGTCCAGATTCAACCGTCCGAGGTCACTAAGGTATATGTGTCTATCCCTCTTGAGTTTGAGGCAGCGCCATCAACAAAAACACCGGCACCGTTTGAGGTTACAATTTTACCACCCAAAGAACATGTCCCATTCGAAGTAAAGGTGGCCGCACCGGTTCCAGTGGCAATGACCGCCATGCCGTCATTCTATACAAAAGCTATACCTTGGGATTATACAGCCGAGGCTAGGAGGAAAGGCAAAGGCAGGTTCAAAGAGACTGTTGCAGCATAGGGTATGACAAGGACTGGTAGAGTCTATACCCCGGAACACTTAGTTGAGTCGACCAAGCAAGCTTCCAACCGGCCACTCATCATTGAAACAGGTCTAGATGACCTTTGGAGGAAGATACAGGCCAAGGAGTATTCGGTCATCGACCAGCTAAATAAAACACCGGCGCAGATATCTATCCTCTCATTGCTGCAGAATTCCAAAACACACAAAAATTCTCTGTTGAAGGTGCTGAGTGAAGCATACGTGCCAAATAACATCACTGGCGGAGAAATGGCTAATATAGTGGGACAAGTATTAGAAAGCCATAAAATCACCTTCTATGAGGACGAGCGACCGCCTGAAGGGTTGGGTCACAACAAGGCCTTGCATATCACCGTGCAATGCGAAGACTACTTCATCACTAGGATCCTAATCGATGGGGGTTCCAGCCTTAATATATGTCCGTTGATAACTCTCAAGAAGCTGGGTAAAGGACTGCACGAGATAAAAGAAGGAGCAATCAATGTGAAGGCTTTTGACGGGTCTCAGAGGTCCACCATCGGTGAGATTAACATGTGTCTGCAGATGGGACCAACCTAGTTCGAGGTCGACTTTCAAGTGATATATGTGCCAGCATCCTACAACCTGCTGCTAGGGCGACCCTGAATTCATGCTGCGGGGGCTGTAGCTTCAACACTGCATCAAGCCGTAAAATTTGAATAGAATCACCAGGAAGTGATCATTCACGGTGATGGCAGCAATCCTATATACAGTCGTCAGACCATTCCGGCGATAGGGGGAAGAAGAAAGCTAGGTGGAGAGACCTACCACCACATCGAGCGAGTCAATGTTGTAGACTAAGATAAATGGTGGGACAACAAGATCGAGAGTATATTGAATTGGAGTGGGTACGAACCTGGCAAGGGGCTCGGCAAGAACCTCCAAGGGATTGCTAAACCCATAAAGCTCAAGAAACACTACACTACTTTCGGTCTGGGATACGAGTACACCTGGGAAGAATTCAACAACTGGTCGCCACCATGGCGCGGTCCTTACTATCCACTGGAGCAGCCAATACCGCCTTTGGAGCAGACTTTCCAACAGGCTGACATTGTTTATGGGACAGACGAAGAAGAAGCACTTGCTACGGTAAAGAACTTGTTCCTAGAAGACAATGACATGGACTGCTGTGTTGTTCTCGAGGAGGAGGGGGAGGAAGGTCCTTCCATACAAGCTGTGACTAGAGGAGCATACCTCAACAATTGGACCATCAGGACCACCAGAGCCCGGCGAGCCTCGGGGTAGCAAGGCTAAAACAAGCATCATGCACTGTTTTTATTTTTACTAGATGATTTTTTCATTTTCGCATTTTAATTCCCGCAATAAGATCTTCAATGTTCAAAACAGTTATGAAATTTATCAAAAATTTCGACTTTTCTTATGAATCAACACTCATTATTTTTCTCTCATTACTTTACTTATACAATATTACTATTACTTTTCTTGATGAACCAATGACTGTGACATGCAATGAGACAACGCAACAAACAGACATTGATTCAGAGAAGGATGACATACCTGAGGAGATTATCAAAGAAGTGGAGAACTTTGAGAATAAACCTAAGTCCAACCCAGACGAGACAGAAGTTGTTAACCTGGGAGATGCAGAAACGTCAAGGAAACACGAATTATCGTTCACCTATCGCCATCAGAAAAGAAGGAATACACAGAATTTCTAAGGGAATATGAAGACATATTCGCCTGGTCATATGATGACATGACTGTTCTGAGTACGTCTATTGTGGCTCACAAACTGCCAACCGATCCGACATGTCCGCCGGTAAAGCAAAAGTTCAAAAAGTTCAAGCCTTATATGAGTTTGAAAATCAAGGAAGAAGTCACTAAGCAAGTCAAAGCTAAGGTTCTCGGGGTAGTGGAATACCCGACATGGTTAGCCAGCATTGTGCTAGTGCTAAAGAAGGACGGGAAGGTCAGAGTCTGTGTCGACTACCGGGATCTCAACCAGGCCAGTCCGAAAGATGACTTCCCTTTGTCGAACATACACATCCTGATCGACAATTGTGCCAAGCATGAGCTGCAGTCATTTGTAGATTGCTTCGCTGGTTATCACCAGATCTGGATGGATGAAGAAGATGCTGAGAAAACGGCTTTCATTACACCGTGGGGAATGTATTGTTACAAGATGATGTCGTTCGGCCTGAAGAATGCAGGGGCCACCTACATGAGGGCCATGACTACTATTTTTCACGACATGATACATAAAGAAATTGAGGTATATGTGGATGATGTTATCATCAAGTCCAAGAAGGCCACTGATCACAAGGAGGAAGTTCTTCAATAGATTGCGGAGGTACAACCTGAAACTGAATCCCGCAAAGTGTGCATTTGGAGTACCCGCTGGCAAATTGATGGGGTTCATTGTGAGTCGTCCAGGAATAGAACTGGATCCATCAAAGGTCAAAGCCATTCAAGAACTCCCACCACCAAAGAACAAGAAGGATGTAATGAGTTTCTTAGGAAGACTTAACTATATCAACTGATTCATAGCACAGTCTACAGTTATGTATGAGCCAATCTTTAAGATGTTGAAGAAGGATGCCGCTACCAAATGGACCGATGACTGCCAAAAGGCCTTCGACAGAATCAAGGAATACCTGTCAACACCACCAGTCATGGTCCCGCCCGAGCCAGGTAGACCCCTATTAATCTACATCGCAGTGTTAGATGGAGTTTTCGGTTGCATTTTGGGGAGAAAGGAACAAGCCATTTACTATCTCAGCATGAAGTTCACTCCGTACGAAGCCCGGTATTCTCTTTTGGAGTGCACCTGCTGTGCTTTGACTTGGGTAGTTCAGAAGCTGAGACATTACTTCTGTGCCTATACCACGTATCTCATATCAAGGATGGATCCTTTAAAGTACATTTTTCAGAAGCCCATGCCTACTGGCAAGCTAGCCAAGTGCCAAATCCTGTTGAGTGAATTTGACATTGTTTACGTAACTCAGAAGGCGGTCAAAGGACAAGAATTGGCAGACCACCTTGCTGAAAACCCCGTGGATGGAAAATATGAACCTTTGAAAATATATTTTCCTGATGAAGAGTATCATTCATAGGAGAAGATATTGCAGAATCCTATGATGGTTGGAGAATGTTTTTCGATGGAGCGGCAAACTTCGAAGGAGTTGGCATAGGAGTCGTCCTGGTATCAGAAACCGGTCAGCATTATCCGGTGTCTGCCAAACTCAGGTTCCCCTACACCAACAATATGGCTGAATATGAAGCCTGCATCTTAGGGCTCAAGATGGCCATTGACATAAACATTCAAGAGCTGCTCGTAATTGGAGATTCAGACTTACTCAAACATCAGGTACGAGAAGAATGGGCAGCCAAGAACTCCAAGATACTCCCGTATCTGCATCATGTACAGGATTTGAGAAAGAGGTTCACGAAGACGGAATTCCAGCATGTTCCTAGAGTCTAGAATGAATTCACCGATGCATTGGCCACCCTGTCATCTATGATACAACATCCAGACAAAAATTTCATTGATCCCATTCCCGTAAAGATCCATGATCAGCCAGCTTATTGTGCCCAGGTTGAAGAGGAGGCAGACAGAAAGCCTTGGTTTCACGATATCAAGGAATATTTGGCAAAAGAAGAATACCCAGAGCTTGCCAATCATACTCAGAAACGCACACTCCGGAGATTGTCCAACAACTTCTTTCACAGCAGAGGAATCCTGTATAGGAGGACTCCTGATTTGGGACTACTAAGGTGTGTCGACGCAAATGAGGCATCCAAGCTACTAGAAGAAATTCATACTGGGACCTGCGGTCCATATATGAATGGCTATGTCTTAGCAAAGAAGATACTCCGGGTTGGTTACTTTTGGATGACTATGGAAACAGACTGCATCCAGTATGTCCGGAAATGCCATCGCTGCCAGATACATGCAGACATGATAAGGTACCTCCGAGAGAGCTCAACACAACAAGCTCACCATGGTCGTTTGCCGCTTGGGGAATGGACATTATTGGGCCAATCGAGCCTGCTGCTTCCAACTGACACAGGTTTATCCTAGTGGCAATTGACTATTTCACCAAGTGGGTCGAAGCAGCATCTTACAGAGCAGTGACTAAGAAAGTCGTGGCAGACTTTGTCCGCGACCGCATAGTTTGCCGATTCGGTATTCCAGAGTCGATCATTACTGATAATGTCTCCAATCTCAACAGAGACTTGATGAAAGCTATGTGTGAAACCTTCAAGATCAGACACAAGAATTCTACAGCCTACAAGCCTCAAATGAACGGAGCTGTGGAAGCCGCCAGTAAGAATATCAAGAAAATATTGAGGAAAATGATAGAGAAGCATAAACAGTGGCACGAGAATCTATCATTTGCTCTATTAGGGTATCGCACCACAGTCCGCACATCAACTGGGGCAACCCCCTATATGCTGGTTACAGAAGCCGTCATTCCCGCCGAGGTAGAAATTCCTTCCTTAAGGATCATACAAGAAGCTGAGCTCAATGACGCAGAATGGGTGAAGAGTCGTTACGAGAAGCTAGCTCTCATAGATGGAAAAAGAATGAACGCAGTATGTCATAGTCAACTCTATCAGAACAGAATGTCCAGAGCTTTCAACAAGAGAGTCAAGCCCAGGCAGTTCACACCCGGGCAGCTGGTGTTGAAGAAAATTTCTGCGCATCAAGACGAGGCCAAAGGGAAGTTCTCTCCCAACTGGCAGGGTCCATACATGGTTCACCGGGTTTTGACAGGAGGATCCCTCATACTTGTAGAAATGGACGGAGAAGTCTGGCCAAAGCCGATTAACTCAGATGCAGTCAAGCATTACTATGTGTAATCTTTATGCTTCCCTTATATGATGTAGACTGAACTACGCCTGACCTGATTCCCATTTAAGAGGGGATACATAGGCAGCCCTATGGGTTTGGTCACAATTCAATAAAATTTTCATTTCCCACCAAAACTGGAAACTGGGGCAGAATTTTGAGGAGGACCCTCAAAATTCCGAAGTAATTTCAGTCGATCGCCATACGAGCAGTAGTTAGAAACGTCAACCCTTCAAACTGGGGCAGAATTTTGAGGAGGACCCTCAAAATTCAGTAGCAAGAGAGGTTGTAATGTCCTCGGTTGCGTCACAGTCGGCGGTTCATCTAAAAACTATTTTTATTATTATACATTTATGTTATACTTTGACAAAATCATGCATGTTTATCATCGAAATTGCCTTGTTTAGCAATGCTACCCCAATGATACACACAGTAGCACCAGATCAAAGACGAGCAAATCAGGCAAAGCCAGGGGGATGCGTAACCTTCCCCTTTACAAAACTCATGATTTTTCTTTGGATGCAGGCACCAAGATTACGAAATCATTGAATACACTGTACGTCCATACAACAAACATTGTTCAAGAACACGATTCTTCGAATCATTGCACTTACCAACATCTACTATCAACACGCACCCATAATGTTCCGTATGTCACAATGCTCCCAGTAATCACCACGCCGCAATCTGCTATCAGCTAAGAAACTCTACTGCCATGTGCTATTTTATTTCTTGAATAAGTCTACTATTCTGCCTTCCGAGGTTAAGCTCTACCTCTATCTGCATTTGCCTTGCATAAGGCTACCATTCTGCCTTTCAACCTGCATAAGGCTACTATTCTGCCTTCCAGCTTGCATAAGGCTACTATTCTGCCTTTCAACTTGCATAAGGCTACTATTCTGCCTTCCAACTTACATAAGGCTACCATTCTGCCTTCCGAGACTAAACGCTGTCTCCATCCACATTGCACGGCTAAAAGATCGCCACATTGCACGGCTAAAAGATCGCCACATTGCACGGCTAAAAGATCGCCACATTGCACGGCTGAAAGATCGCCACATTGCATGGCTGAAAGATCGCCACATTGCACGGCTGAAAGATTGCCACATTGCACGGCTGAAAGATAGCCACATTGCACGGCTGAATGATCGCCACATTGCACGGCTGAAAGATCGCCACATTGCTATTGCATTTCATGGGCTGAAAGATCGCCAAATTGTCCAAAGCGTCATCGTTCGGAGGCACCATCTTCATAGCCCGAGAACACCATGTCATGGCCTGAGGATCCCTTTTCAATTCCTTGCATATCATTATTCAAAGGCATCATGGTTCGGAGGCACCATTTTCATAGCCCGAGAGCATCATTTCATAGCCTACGAATCCTTTATTATATGCTTCATGGCCCAGGACACCATGATCTAATGATGTCATCCTAACCGTCTGAAGACAACATTCATAGTCCGACGAGAATTTGCATCATGTCTAAATTTACGTACAATATATGCTTGTATTACTTATTTGCAGGTAAACCGACAAGCAACAGTCGTCCCGGCAGGAGCGTTTCCGCTCCAGTGCCCGCAGCCACATCAGACCTAACTATTCCCGTAAGCCTTTCACTCACCCTGACTGAAACATTGCGTCCGTTCTTGGAAAGTACCTGTCGGCATACTCCGCCAACGGATCCTGAACTACATATGGCCTGATTCCTGTAAAACTAGGGATATGTAGGCAGCTCAATAACCAGGGCACGACCTATCTTCTTCAAACCGTTTCGGTCGGTTAAAATTTGGCCATCATATCTTTACCCGACAACTCTTTCATCCTTCTCGGGTAAAGAGGGGCAGCTGTTAATACCCGATTTTTTCCTATATATATTTCAATATGCAAAGTACCTTCAAAATGGCATATGTATGCATATATAAGTATATCCAAGTGTTCCATTATTATTCCTTAATTTAAAGATTTTTAAATCGATTTATTCCCCTATTTTATCCATAAAAATCCAATAATTATTTCTAAAATTATCAGTTCTGGTGATTCACTTGTTGAACTTTTATGTTTATGCTAAAATATAGCTAAGGGAATTTTTGCATATTTTTACAAAATTATTAAGTATTTTTTAAGGCTAAAATTGTATAATTGCAACATTAGCCTCTTTTAGGATTAATTACGTTTATATTCATAAAGATTAAGTCATGTATTTTTAAGTGGCTAATTATATTTCATAAATCATTTTAGTACCTTCAATTTATTTCCAGAAATTAATTGATCATTTTTTATAAATTAAATAGGGAAAATTGGCCATTTAAATAATGGCCCAATTTCATTTCAATTATAAACCAATTCTAACCCCAATTGAACCCCGGCCCAATTGCAAATTAAACCGGCCCAAACCAATTTCATAAATCGACCCACCTACCCCTTCTAATCTAGGTCGTTGATCATTCAGATCAACGGCCACTATTACACCTTGCCTTAATTAATCTCGAACTACCTCCAAACCCTTTCATTTGTTACCACCCGCCGCCTCTGAATCCCTCCTCTCCCAAATTCTCTCTACAACACCACCCAAACCCTAGCTGCCGCCACCCTAATCCATGGCCTTCCAGGGTCATCTTAGACCTGTACCGGCCTTCCACGGCTTTTATGTGTTTGGTTCTGTGGTCTCATGACCAGACTTTGAAGGGATTTGGTCCAGTCTTTGCTCGATGACCTTTCTCCGGTCATCCCTGACCATTCTCCGGCCAGCCATGTCCATTCGAGTCAGACCTTTGACTCTCCTGTTTAGATCGTTAACTTTCAAGGCCTTTCTCATTGCTCTTGGGTTTTTCTGAAACCCTAATCTCTAAGACTTTCTCGATTTCTTTCACATCTACCTTAGATCTATGCTTGCCATGAACTTTTTAAGTGCTTCTCAAAGTCTCTTTGACTTTTCTTTCTAAGTGACTCTTCATCTTTTCCGATTAGGGTTTTTCTTTTAAATTATTTCGAAACCTCTTCTCTGATATTAACGTGTTTCTGATTTTGCTATGTTTTGCTCATGTTGTTCTTCTATATGAGTTGGTATGTTGGAAACCCTAATTTCTTTTGGGTCTCATTCGAGTTCTGAAGTTGTTTGTTAGATAAGTGCTTGTTTGGTTAAGTTCTTGTTCGATTTATTTGCTTATCATCTTTTAAGCTCGACTATTGTTGAAAAGAACCTATGTCTTTGGGTTTGAAACTGTTCGTTTGACTACCTGGCTCGATTTGAAGTCCCTTGTTTCAAAATCTCTTTTCTTTATGTGATTCCTCTAATTCTAGGTTTTTACTATCTTTAGAACTCGACTATGCTTGAAACCCTAACTTTTCAAAAGGTTTTCTCATCTGCTACTGTGAGACCCTTTCATGCTTCGGATATCTATTTTTCTTCACTATTGATTCAATGTGACTTGACCTACTTGATTATTATGCTTCGAATGTTTGCTATCTACTGAACCTTGTGCTACTATTGTATGCTGTTTCTTTTACCAATAGGTTTGGCCTCGCATGTCTAGTGTTTGTTCACTTATTTATTGCTGAAGTTCCTTTTTTGATTGATCTTCAATCTTGGGACTGATTTCAAAACTTTTCTTTTATGAACCATGATTTTACTCGCCTGTTTAGAATTAATTTATTCCCTTCCCTTTATTGTAATATTTACCTTGCTGAATCTATTTCTAAAATAAGTATATTCCTGCACTTAGACTCGATTGCTTACTTAATGTTCTTACTACTTCTTTTATGACAATAATCAGGCTGTCTCTAAATTGATTTCCTTCCTTATTTTGAATCCGTTAAACAGTGATTCCTTAATTAAAGGGAATCGCTTGTATAATTGATTCTGACTGATTGTTTCCATATTTGCACTAAGATTTTACTTGTTACCTCTCCTTCACTCATTTTCAAAAGGCTATAAATACCCTGCACCCCTCCTCTTTCAAAGACACGAACACAAGGAATAAAAACACTTGAGTTCAGAACACACACTCCACTAAAACTCTCTCTCTTTTCTCTATTGCTACTTGTGTTGCTGCCTTACCTAGCCAGCTGAAAGTCAAGGCTAGGCTGTTGGAAGCTTGCTTACTTTTCTTTCTGCATTTGCATCTTTACTGCTATGTTCTAACTAATTTTTCAGCATCATCAACAACATGTTTCTTTACTATTTCCTTCACCCTTGCTTGTTTCCCGCTTGTGTTTAATCAAGTCCCATTACTAAGCATGCTGTAATCTGCCCTTTCCTTTTCTAAATTAATGCTTTCTTATGTATGGACTCTCTCAGTCTTATTATGACTTATGAATCCTAAACCCCCATATCCCCTATGTGTTTGATATTCCTTGGTTGGTTTGGGGCATGTCAGCACTAGACATTGCTGTGCATGACCTAAACCCGACCCCCTTGGGGTCATAACCTCCATATCCCCTTTATGTGTAGTGTTCTCTGACTGGTCTATGGGCATGACAGCACCATCTATTGCTGTGCATGCCCAAACTTGATCCCTGCCTAAGGACATATGCTCCTTGCAATGTATTCCCAAACCCCGACCCCCCCCCCCCCTTTGTATGAAGATGCTGATTCTGTGCTTTACTACACTTTCCCATCACCCTACCCCTCTCTGTTCTCCACTCAGTTTTAAATCTCTATTCCTGCACTTCCACCATATTCTTAGACTTAGGTTCTGCCCCCCTTGTGTGAGCCTTGCCTTGGGACCCATGAGTTCCCTCTGAATTTGGACACATAAGGGCTGGCCCTTCCACACTGCACTCATCTCTATCTAGTTCTGCAAACTTGGGTGTAAGCATTGCCCGGGGTCCTTTGAGACCCTTAGGGAACTTTGACACACCCAGGTCTGAGAAAGGCTCTGGAAACGAAAAATGGCATTTGAGGTGATTTATTCCCTAACTCGGAGAGGAAGTCAAGAATCAGGCTTCCTATGGTTGTAACTTCTTTTGTTTTATATTTTTTGATATAATTCATTATTTCGGTTTGTAATAATTTCTAATAAACACTCTGGGTTGGCTAGTGAAAAAGGGATGGGTGATTATGCATGTTCAGCTGTTTGAAGGGTAGAAAACATGCCTATGGACTGGTTTTAAATTCTGCATGTTCAATTCTACATTTAGATAACCTGCCTATAGGACTTACTTTAAATTTTGCATGTTCAACTTTACATTTAGACACCATGCCTATGGGATCTGCCCTCTAATAAATTTTGCATGTTTGACTCTACAATTAGATAACCTGCCTATAGGACTTGTTTAAAATTCTGCATGTTTGTTACCACACTTAGACACCATGCTTCTTAGGATCTAAACGGCTATAAGCAGATATCATGTTCATAATGTTAAAATTAGTATTTTCATAGAAATCATGCCTATAGGAATTCCCGAGTAAAATCCTGCCTGTTTCCATTTCACGTTCAACTAGATATCATGTTTATAGGAATTAAAATCAGCAACACTAGATATCATGTCTATAGGAATTA
Organism: Nicotiana attenuata; assembly: GCF_001879085.1. Classification (NCBI taxonomy): domain Eukaryota; kingdom Viridiplantae; phylum Streptophyta; class Magnoliopsida; order Solanales; family Solanaceae; genus Nicotiana; species Nicotiana attenuata. The sequence continues at coordinate 39,707,234 of NC_031990.1, forward strand.
AAATCAGCAATAATGGATATCATCGTCTGTAGAATCTGAAACCAGTCTAGCTTAAAATCCGCCTAATTCATACTGTTCTGAACTAGTTTTTTAAAACAACTTACTCTCCCCTTGTTAACACGGTTTAGCAAGCATGCCCATAGGATCTCAAACTGCTCATTTTAAATTTGTTACTGCTTTGCCACACTCCGAATCAGTAATAGATACCATGCTCATAAGATCTCACCCAAACACTTAGGCAAACCTAAGGTAATAACAACAAATAAAACTGAGCCCGCTTCTGTTAACTAGTAATTGCTACAACCAGCAGGCAGGCCTGATTCGGACTTCTTATCTGAGTTACGTAATAAATTGGTCTGCTTCAACAACTTAAACTCCCCTTGCCTTAGTATTTTAGATTCACACCTTCCGTGTTTACGTGCTTTTCCCTTTTTTAATGTGCAGTCCTATGTGTTTTGTATGTCGCCTTAGCTTTTTCACCTTTGAAACTTCAAAGTCAGCCTAATATCCTTCCCCTTTAGGAATAGTAGTCCTAAGTGCCTCCGGGACTGATAGGAATGGGACGGGTAATAGCATGCAATAGTGGTCGAGACCAATCCGCGCTTTAGTACCTTAACGGGGTGGGAAGGGTAGATACGGATATGATGACCGGTGCGCTAATACCACGTGTAGCCCCTCTTTTGAGGAGTGATTATCGGGTATTGCATTGACGTGATCCATATTATAAATAAACCTAGGACCCCTCCCCTCTCTTTCTTTTCCTTTAAAGAATTATGACTTCTTTTCAAAATCATCCTTTTAATGATTGTTCTATTTTGCTTTTATCACTTCCAAACATTTGTGTATTAAAATCCCCTCTTATTTGAGCCTTATCGGTTAATTGCACCAAATTCACAAAGAACTATTTGGCCGGGAACCACACTAGTGGATCCTGAGGGGTGCCTAACACCTTCCCCTTAGGATAATTTCAAGCCCTTACCCTATCTCTGGTTATCAAACAAACTCAGAAGTGAACCTTGTAGGTGTCCTAATGCACCTTAAATCATTAGGTGGCGACTCTTCAAATGCAAAACCAAGTTCCCAAAAGGAACGAGTTGTCCTATACCCAAAATGTCATAAGCCCGATCTCCCGATGCAAAGAGGGAAAAAGGGGGCGTGACACCGTGCAGCTACCTTACTATCTCCGATGAACCTGCCACCGAGCTCAGAAATATTTGGATCTGCACACAAGGTGCAGGGAGTAATGTGAGTACGCCAACCCCGTAAGTAATAAAAGTAAATAATGACTGAGCAATAAGAAATCACGTAAACCACGTCATAGCACCACAGGGGGTACAATATGTTTCCAAAACAGGATGCCAATTAAATTATCTCGTTAAAAATCCAATTTCAGTAAAAATCCTTTGAAAAATGTCTTTCTAACAGTTCAGTAGAGGTTCAGCGTAGTTCATAGTGAAAGTGATAAAAATCATAATCGGCCTCTCGGGCAGAACGTAGTTCGTATGCAGCCCCTCGGACAAAACATAAAGCATATACATCTCAAAGCAGGAAAAGTGCCAGAGGAAATAACAAAGCCAAATCAGTGATCAAATTCCGAACATCTCGTAAAAACTCCAGTTTCAATGAAATTTTTTCAAGACATTTGTTTAAAATTTTCTATAGAGGCTCAGTATAAAGATGAGTGAAATCAGTAATTTAATTCAGCATATTCAATATAGATTCACTTTAGGGAGAAATAAAATCAGTAATTTCATATAAACAAGCCCCTCGGGCAAAGCATCCCTCATATATATATGTAGCCCCTCGGGCAAGCCTCTCAGTCACTCGAGACTCAGCTCTCATCAATAGGCACTTACACTCAGCACTCACGCTCAATATGTACCTAATTATAATTGCTGCCCGATCCATATATTGCTGCGGCGTGTAGCCCGATCCAAATATATAGTCGACTGCGCTCACTGGGGGTGTGCAGATTCCGAAGGGGCTCCTACAGCCCAAGCGCTATATCGCTGCGGCGTGCAGCCGGATCCAATATATCGCTGCGGTGTGCAGCCCAATCCATATACATATCAATATCGCTGCGACGTACAGCCCGATCCATAAATAAATATAATACTGTTGCGGCGTGCAGCCCGATTCATAAATATATATAATATTATTGCGGCGTGCAGCCCGATCCATAAATATATATAATATAATCCTCACCACCAGGCCCTCGGCCTCTTTCAGTCATCAACCTCCCAATCAGACCCTCGGTCCCTCTCAGTCATCAGCCTCACAAGCTACTCGGGCTATCAGTAGAACAGGGTGCTCAGCCCAAACAACTTTTATATATTTAAAACAGAGTATTAAAATTGAATCAAAAGTAAATAAGTAAAAATCATGACTGAGAATATGCTTTCAAATCAAATAGTGCAAGGAAATAGTAGCTAAAATCCCCTAAGGGTCCAAACAGTTGGCACGAGGCCCAGACACGACATTTAGCCCCAAACACAATAATATTTTCCAAAACATAACAATATCAAGTAGTTTCAAACAAAATACGCGACTTAATAGTCGTACGGGATGGATCAAGTCACAATCCCCAACGGTGCACGGCCCCACGCTCGTCATCTAGCGTGTACGTCACCTCACAATAGCACAACGATGTGAAATTCGGGGTTTCATACCCTCAGAACAACATTTACAATCATTACTTACCTCTATTCGGTCCAAACTCTAGCCCGCGATGCCTTTGCCTCTCGTATCGGCCTCAACTCGCGTCGAACCTAACCAAAATCAAAATCATGACGTCAAAATTTGCTAAGGGAAAAAAGCCCATGCGAAATAATCAAATTAAAACACAATTCCCGAAATTTACCAAACCCAGCCCCGGGCCCACGTCTCGGAATCCAATAAAAATCACATCAATAGAACCCTCATCTTCCCACGAGTTCATGCATATCAAATACTTCAAAATCCGACCACAAATGGCCCCTCAAATCCCTAGATTTTGGTCTCCAATTACCAAGCCCTAACTTCAAATTTTCAGGTTTATTTTCCACAATTTCCATGATTAAATAGGTAGAAATCATATTAGGATTGATTATTAAGTCCAAAATTCTTACCTCCAAGTGTTCCTCCTTGATTCCCTCTTCAATCCTCTCCAAAGAGCTCTAAAAACGCACAAAAATGGAGGAACTTAGGTTCAAAATCGCGGAACAGGCCTTTTAAACATTCTGCCCAGTCATTCCAAATCCTTCTTCACGAACGCGGTCCAAGCCTCGCATTCGCGAAGCACAACCTGACGTTGACCACATTTTCCTTCTTCGCGAACGCGTCTGCTCTCTCGCGAACGCGATGCTTCCTGACTCCAACCCTTCGCGAATGCGGCTCGCCTCTTGCGAACGCGTAGCTCAATGACCCCAGCCTTTCGCAAACGTGAAGGCCAAGCCCACTCGCGAACGCGAAGGCCAACTGGTCTGCAACACACACAGCAGATTTCTGCAACTTTTCACAACTTGAAATGGTCCGTTTAACCACCCGAAACTCACCTGAGGCCCTCGGGACCTCAACCAAACATGCCAACCAATCCCATAACATCGTTCAAACTTGTTCCGACCTTCGGAACGCTCAAAACAATATCAAAACACCAAATTTGCATCGGATTCAAGCCTAAGGTTCCAAAAATCTTCCGAATTCCGCTTTTGATCAAAAAGTCTATCAAACAACGTCCGAATGACCTTAAATTTTGCACACACATCCCAAATGACACAGCGGACCTACTGCAACTTCCGGAATTCCATTCCGACCCCTATATTAAAATCTCACCTATCAACCGGAAAACGCCAAAATTTCAATTTCGCCAATTCAAGCCTAACCTTCCACGGACCTCCAAATTATATTCCGATCACGCTCCTAACTCCCAAATCACCTAAAGGAACTAACCAAATCATAAAAATGCCAATCCGAGATCATATACTAACAAGTCAAAACTTGGTCAAACCTTTCAAATTTTTAAGCTTCAACTGAGAACTGTTCTTCCAAATTCGTTCCGATTACCCTGAAAACCAAAACCGGCGATTTACATAAGTCATAATACATCACACGAGGCTATTCATGCCCGAGAACTAGCGAGTGAAATGCAAAAGCTCAAAACGACCGGTCGGGTCGTTACAGGTATATATATATATATATATATATATATATATATATATATATATATATATATATATATATATATATATATACGAGACTTTTCAGTCATTTTTTATTTTTCAAAAACCCTAAAACATAAGAGGCAATTTTTCAAACACTCCTTCTTCTCCAACACACAAGTGATTTTAGACTCATTTCTTTCACTCCATAACTTCTTTTTACAAGATTTCATCCTAGAATCTAGGATTTTCATGGTGGAAATTGGGTATTTTGGATAGAACTTAAGAATATCGAAATTTGGGGATTTAGACCTCAAATTGAGGTCAGATTCCAAAACCAATTGTATATCCGGGCTCGGGGGTAAATGGGTAATCGGGTGTTGGTCCGAATTTGGCGTTGGACCAAGCGGGCACGGGGTCGATTTTAAACGTTTTGGGGAAAACAAGGGAAAATCTATTTTCATGCATTGCAATTGGTTTAGTTAGAAATTATAACATTATTAAGTGAATTGTGGCTAGATACAAGCGGGTTGGTGGTGGAATCAAGAGGTAAAGCGGTAGTTGAGGCTTGATTGTGTTCGTGGCATTGAGATAAGTGTTTGGTCTAACCATAGCTTGAGGGAATAGGAGTCGTGGTCTTATTTCTATGTGTTAATTGTTGAGTACGACGTATAGGTGTGGTGACGAGTATCTATACGTTGGTGTCAAGCATGCCCGTGAGTCTTACACTATGATTGAGTCTTATACCATGATTATTGTGACTCCGTTATGTGTTGTCCATGCTTAATATAATGATTTGCAATGTGGAACAAGGCTTATGAAAGTATTCTTGGTAATTGAACATGATAGAGCGTTGGCTCAAGTTGAGATTTATGTTGTGAAGTGATTGTGGAAATGAGGAGAGGTTTATGATATCGTTTCCCTTGCCGGGATGTTATTGCTTAAGATAATGTTTTCCTTGCCGGGTTATTGTTGTTATACTATTGTTTTCCTTGACGGGATATTGCTGTTATACTATTGTTCCCTTGCCGGGATTCTTTTGTGATTGGTGTTGATTTGTATATTGGGACGGAGTTGCACGCCACAACAATATTATATATGGATCGGGTTGCACGCCGCAACAATATTATATATGGATCGGGTTGCACGCCGCAACAATATTATATATGGATCGAGTTGCACGCCGTAACAATATTATATGGTATCGGGTTGCACGCCGCAACAGTATTATATGATTGGGATCGGGTTGCATGCCGCAACAATAAAGAATGAAAGTGAATATTGATTCTTATGGTGAAGACGAGAGTAAAAGCAAGAAGGGTGATGCCGTGCACTAGTTACTGGTTTCCTTATTCTTGCTGATATGAAATTATGGTGTTCTTTATGCTTCTCTACTGAAATTCTGTTTGTACTTGATATCCCCCCGCATCATGTTCCCTTCCCATCTTTAACTGCTAGTTTCTGTTGTTATTACTTGCCGTATATAATTTAACTGCATAGGTTTACTTGGTTGTCTTGTCCTAGCCTCGTCACTACTTCGCCGAGGTTAGGCTCGACACTTACCAGCACATGGGGTCGGTTGTGCTGATACTACACTCTGCACTGTGTGCAGATTCCGGTGCTGGAGCATTTGGACCATAGAGAGGTTGCTGCCTTCAATCCAGCGGAGACCCGAGGTAGTCATGCAGACGTTCGCAGGCCTTGACGTCCCCTTCTATCTTTTCCATTCTGTTTTTACTTATTTCAGAGACAGGCTTGTACTGTTCTAGTCAGACCACTGTTTGTAGTATTCGTAGATGGTCCGTGACGTTGTGATACCAAATTCTGGGTAGAGTTGTACTTTGGATTTGTACTAGTATTTAGTTATATTATCAGAATTCTGTCTTCCGCATTTCTTTCGCCTGTTAATTGAAATTGTTAAACGGTTAGGGAAAAAGGGTAATAAAATCTGTAACATTCGGCTTGCCTAGCTTTCACGAGTAGGTGCCATCACGACTCCCGAGGGTGGAAAATCCGGATCGTGACAATAGGGTTCTTCAAACTAATTCATCAATTTGAAAGGCAAACGTTATCAAAATTTGATTTTGATTAGTGTTCTGAATCCTTTAGTCGAGGAAAATTCGTTGGTGGTCATGGTACTGGAATCCTGACCCATTGACCAGAGTTGACTTTTTGGGTGAATCTTTTACCACGAGTTTGACTTGCTCTAAAAATTAAAGGGATGTTCACCTAAGGGTTTTTGGCCATTCTAAGCTCATTTTTGTGTAATTTGAGGTGATTCGGAGACTTGAGAGTATATTTTTGAGATATCGAAAAGAGTACTTCGATTGTGAATTCGAGGTAAGTGAGACTTTAAGCTTTTATGATTGCTTTTCCAAAACTCATTTTAAAAGTATGTTTTGTCTGTCTGGTCCATATGTTGGGATGAGCGTGCGCTTGGCAGAATCAGTAATTTTTGCCTAGCCGCAAATATATATTCTTTTATACAAGGTGAAATTATTTAATAAATAATTTTTGGTGTGGTGTGATGTGGCATAGCCTCATGCTATAGCGTTGGGGCGTTAGAAATTATTTCTTCGCTGCCATAATATATTTGGGGCATTATGTATGCCACTGTGGTAGATTTGTAGCACTGTGTATGCTGTCGTGGACTCGTTTGGGTGTTTGGTTAATTTCCTGCATTGTCGTTTATGAAAAGTCCTTAGTGGAGATTGTGCTGAAACATATGGTATCGTTGTTGAATAATTGTTTGGATCTTATAAAGTAATTATATGGTAAAGAATATATGTGTGCAATATTAATTTTGTGCTCGTTGTGTGTATGTATTTTCTAACACTTGTTTAAGAGGTATTCAGAGCGGCGGGTCGAGGATCTTACTTGGTTATATTTGCGTATAACTCTTCCTTACATGCATGTCCATGCATATACGATTGCTGGGGACGAGACTAGTGGCTGAAGATTACGTGAGTGGATTCTATTGCTGAGGTGAGCCGCCACATTGTTCGCGGAGGCCGTTCTTCAGCTTTACCTATTTCATTTTTTTTTTCTTTTAATTTGGGGTTTACATGCTCTACAATTAAACTCATATAACTCTCATAGATACTCCTTGGTCTTAGTATGAATTTTGGGTTAGATGGTCTTAGTAGGATAATTATTTCATATTTAATAATTTTTAATGTGTTGGGACTTGTACGTATTTCTCTAGACGCTTATATAAAGATTAATAGCCTGTTTGGCCAAGCTTCTTTTTGGCCAAAAGTGCTTTTTTTTAGCCAAAAGTATTTTTGGCCAAAAAATTGAGGTGTTTGGCCAAGCTTTTGGAAGGAAAAAAATGCTTTTGAGGAGAAGCAGAAAAAAGTAGCTTCTCTCCCAAATCACTTTTTTGAGAAGCACTTTTGAGAAAAATACACTTAGAAGCAGTTTTTTAAAGCTTGGCCAAACACTAATTGTTGCTCAGAAGTGCTTTTCAAACTAATTAGCCAAATACAAACTGCTTCTCACCAAAGTACTTTTGAGAAAAACACTTTTGAAAAAAAGTACTTCTCAAAATAAGCTGATTTTTACAGCTTGGCCAAACGGGCTATAAGAGTACAGGAGCTGATTCATCTGGGGTGTGGTGTTAGATAGATGTTAGTCACTTCTTGGGAGTAGTTTGGGACCTGACAATTATTTCTTCTTACGTTGTTCACTTTAAGTTTAATACTAAAACTTAGCTGAACAATGGAAACATCTGGATCACGAAAGTGTTGGTGTTCATGAAAAGACTTTTGTCGGGTCTGATTTTCAGTTGTCTTGAAACAATGTCTAAGTAGGAATTCAAACAAAACAATGGAAAATAGCACGGTATAGCCAGTTTTTAGACCGGTCAATTAAAAATAGCCAGCGTTTACCAAGTCAATGAAAAATAGTCACTATTTTGCTGCAATAGAGACCGGTCCAGCATAATATACTGGAGTTCGGTGCACTTGTGTATGAACTCCAGCATATTATGCTGGAGCGGTATACTTTGCTGGCTCCAGTATAATATACTGGAGACTGGAGCACTGGTGCTCCAAACTCCAGTATATTATACTGGACCAATATACTTGCTGGAACTCCAATATATTATGCTGGAACTCCATCATATTATGCTGGAGTCCCAGCATACTATCCTGGAACTCCAGTATAATATGTTGGAGTTCAAGTATACTTATGCTGGGACTCCAGGATAATATACTGGAGTATTTTCCTGGTTTTGAACAGTGTTTTTGCTCAGATTTATCTTTACATAAAAAATGGCTAAATTTCGATTACTTTTGAAATTGGGCTATTTTTGAACGACCAGTTGTAAATCTGGTTATTTTTAAATTTTTCCCATTTTCTGATGCTATAATTACGATGAGTTTAATTGACAGGGTAAAACAATTTTTACACTACAAGCAATTTTTTTATAATAATGGAATCTATAGCTTAAAAAAAACCCAATCTGTACAACAAACAAACCTCTCTATAACAGTCTCGTTTGTTCCGAATATTTTTGGATGTTATAGCGAAGTGCTATTATAGAAAACATATATTATAACATAACATGAAAATTGGTTCCGGAAAAACTTGACTTCTATAGTGAAGTTTTGTTGTATATAGATGCTGTTATAGAGAGGTCTGACTGTAATACTGTTCGACCTAACATTGTTCCCCCCCCCCCCTATCGGAGGAGAATAGGCCGGATGATGGGTTCTTTGGGAGCATCCAAGGGGCATAAATGATGGAATAAGTGACCATTTTCTTAAGAGATTCTTTGTATGAGCTAAGCACTTTGTTGATATTATTTTATTGATATCCTATTGGAAGACTACATTATGAAGATTGTTCAAAGAAAAATTTGCACATTATAAGGAAGATCAGATTTAATTAATTGATGATTTAAAAAACTCAAATTAATTTGATGATTAGCAAAACATGCTAAGGATAACCACTTAAGGACTGAGTATATGATTCTTTAAATTTCAGATGCATGCCAGAGCACATTGCTTTCATTTTACTGGAAACTTATAAAGCATGGCACTAAACATTACTACATGCTTTGTTGGGATATTACTTTTATTTTTATTTTGCTCTTATCCTCTTACTTATTTATTTCGAAGTATTGCTTTACTCATTGAGTTCTTATTAATTGGGAATGATGTATTTTGCAATAGAAAACTTTGATTAATTAAGAAAAGAAAAAAGAAAAGAGGAAAACACATAGCAGGGTTTGAGCATTTTTAAAAAGTCATATATATATTCGGGGGCGTACCTAGAGCATAGAATACGGGTTCCTGGGTACCCAGCAACTCTTGCATAGATCGCATATTTATATTAAGAATTCACTAAATATTTGAAAATATCTAATTGTGAACCCAATTATTATTGCATATTAATTTGAAATTATGGTAGGAACCCATAAAGCTCAGTTCGTGGATCCGCGTCTGTATATATTCAACTTATAACATGTACGTATATGAAAAATGAAATAACTACGTTGTTATGTGAAAGCTAACAAAATAGATTTTGATTAGTGAAAATCAGAAAGTCGAGGGAAACAACTAATGGAGTTGCTCTTTACCATAATACAATCTAACAGTGCAGATCTTGAGAGCACGTCATATTTTTAGATAAGGTTAATTTTTTCCTGCTGAAAGTGACACTAATGTAAGAGCTGATAAATAATTAGTGTACAATTTTCTTCTGTTTCAAAAAAGTGGGAATTCAGTGTCAACTTGCGCCATTCCATCTAAGTTTGGACATAAAAAAAATTTTCCTTTTCTTCAAAAAATTTTCACTTTTTTTCGAAACCAGCGCTTGTTCATAAAATTTCTAATTTTCACTTGAAGTACATTTTGGAAATTATCGAAAATTTGAAAAACTCCAAAAAGCTGTTTTTCAAATTTTCACTCAAATCACTCACAAAGCTTCAAAAACAACCCAAATTGAATTTCATGTCCAAACATAACTCTAAATTTCAAATACCATTTTTAAAAATTTTACAATTCTTATGTCCCAACGCCTACTTAATTACTGCAAGTGGTGCTAGCTGCTGTTAATTAAAGCATCTAAAGCCGCAACGTTTTGATAAGTATCACAAAAGCATGTGAAAGAGCCAATTAAACAGTCAACATATATACAGTACCTATCAAATGTTACTTGTCACTTGTCAAGTGGGGCTTAAAAGTTGTTCACTTTTTGTGCTTATGAACATCACATAATATTGATGGTACAATTGCGGCTCAGACCTATTTGACTTCTATATTACTTGTCAAAAAAGCAGCAAATGAACAATATAATTTGAGATGGATTAGCACGATGTCGAAAGTGTCACACATTATCTACTGTAAAACCATTTTTCATTCTTATTAAAATATGATTGGTATTTCTTTTAATGATTTTATCAGGGCTGTTGTGTTTGCTCCATTTTAACCTTCGCAGTATGGGTTTTTGTCAATTAGTCACATCAAAATTTTAAATGGGAAACACTTCAGAATCAAAGATAAATCACAAGAATCAAAAATTAACTCCACCATAAAGAGAGAAGGTTACAAAGGTCCTCCAAAATGGTCATACCACAAGTGCTAGACAAGGAGAAAAAAACAACAAGAGGGAGAAAAAACAAGTGAAGACTGAAGAAGAATAACCAAAAAAAGAGACTTTTTGTGGCCTATAAATCTCCAAACACAATATCTAGGGGTGGCAGATGGGATGTTTGGGTTGTATTTGGGCTAGTCAAGATGGGCTGATTCATTAAATGGGTCATTGTCCAACCCTACCCAAAGGTAAAAATATCACGTGCTAGCCTTTTTTCGGACTGGTCATTCAGAAATAACCAGTATTTGCAAAGTCATTGAACATAGCCACTATTTTGCTGGAACACGGAAAGTTCCAGCATAATATACTGCAGATCGGTGCACCTGTGTATAAACTTCCAACATATTATGCTGGAACTCCAACACGCGGAAAGTTCCAATATAATATACTGAAGATTGGAGCACCGGTGCTCCAATCTCCAGTATATTATGCTGGACCGGTATATTATACTAGAACTCCAGTATATTTATACTTGAGTTCCAGTATACTTATGCTGGAGTCCGGTATATTATACTAGAGAATTTTTCCGGATTTTGAACAGTGTTTTCGTTCAGATTTATTTTTACATGAAAAATGGCTAAATTTTGATTACTTTTGAAACTATGGCTATTTTTGAATGACCACTTGTAAATCTAGCTATTTTTGAATTTCTCCTTACCCAAAGTTCACTTAGATTAAGATGGGCTGGGTCAAGATGGGTTAAACAATATGTTGTAACCTAACCCGCCCAAATTGACACAAATCTTTGCAATATTCTCAACTTTTAAACAAGCATATATAAAAAATACTTTATGTTTTGAAATAAATGGCAATTCATGCCAAATGATTTCTTTACTCAATTTGGATTTAGAATTTTATTTGATAGTTCTTCATCTTATAATACTAACAAAGATCAGAATAATTTAAAAAAAATATTTATTTTGTTGAAATGGAAGAAAAATACTATTTCTACGTCATAAAAAGAAAATATTTTTTCCACATCATGAAAAGAAAGTACTCTAAATAATATTTTCATATATTTAGGATGGAGGAGGGGGGCGGTGGTAGGAGTGGGGTTGGGTGGTATGTGGGTGAGGGGGCTAGGGGTGGTGGATGGGGTGGGGGGGTTGGCGGAGATGGGGAAGGTTGAAAAAGAGCTTTGGAAAATATTTTCTCTTCTCTTGATACGGAAAATATTTTCCTCCAATTGGAGAAAAACGAATTCATAAAAAAAATATTTTTCAAATATTTAAACCAATCAAACATGTGAAAATTAGAAAATAATTTTGAGAACATGGGTCAAGGTAGAATTCTAAGATTGAGCATCTCCATGGGTCAAGGTTGGGTATCATCATGGATCCATTTAGGCTGATGATTTTTTATAGGTTAACTTGAGCTAGCCAAACAGCCCATTTTCAAAATCCTTCTAGCCCAAACCCATCAAAACATTGACGGACTTGGCGGGTCAAATAAATTTAGGTTAGTTTTGCCACCTCTAATGATATCCATTATTTAAATCAAGGGATTTTTACGTACTTATACACTATTTGAAACCTTATTACGAAAAATGTTCATATTTTGGTATTTACCCGACATAAACACATTTTAGTTACAAAATATATACAATCCACATATATATACAACTAATTATAAATTATACAACTTATCTACAATTTTCATACATTATCTACCCAGATATTTACAACTACAATAACATACAACTTAACTACAATTTTTATACAATATTGTTCAACTTTCATACAATGTTTAAATAAAAAAATATATATAAATAACATAATACAATTTTTCTACAATTTTACTACAATTTCGTAAGTATAATGTATGTCATGTCGTCGTCGTCTTCTTCTTCTTCTTCTTCTTCTTCTTCTTTTTCTTCTTCTTCTTCGTCTTCTTCTTCGAGTTTCAATCTGAAATTCAGCCAAAATCAAGTCTAATCTTCACCAAAATACCCTCAAAATTGAGATATAAACTCCAAACCATATTCCCAATTGTTTGCAACAACACCCAATCCAAACAAATAATATTTTTTGAAAACCCAAATTCGAATTCAAAGTTTCTAAGCTTTTTTAATGGATGTCAATGGTGGAATTGCTTCTCTCTTTTCCTTTGCTTTACATTACTGGAATTAGGGATTGAGAGATAGAGAGAGACGTAGAGAGAATTCCCGATTGTTTGTAATAACACCCAACTCAAACAAATAATGTTTTTTGGAAACCCAAATTCGAATTCAAAGCTTCAAAACTTTTTAATGGCTGTCAATGATGGAATTGCTGCTCTCTTTTCCTTTGCTCTACATTACTGAAATTAGGATTGAGAGATAGAGAGAGAGAGAGAGAGAGAGAGAGAGAGAGAGAGAGAGAGAGAGAGAGAGAGAGAGACGGGGAGAGAGCGCACATGAGGGAGAGAGAATAAGGATGGAAAATAATTGATTCCTAATATAAAGGAGTATATACTCATTTAATTCCTAAAGTGTATATAATTGACAAATTTGTAGATAGGAGGTAATTAAATTAAAACTTGAGTAGGGAAAGTAATAAAGTTTCCAATAGTGAATAGGTACGTAAAAATCTCTTAAATCAAAGAACATGATTTAAATATATATGGAGCCAGGAAGTAGAATGATACACCATGTACAAAATATGCAGGAAGCTGAAACAAGTGGAAATGCAAACCAGGGGGATTCAGAAACAATATTCATCAGTGGAGGTGAAACTCAAACAGCTAAAGGAGGAACCAAATGGGATTCAACAGGGTATAAATGGTGATCAGTTCAATCCAATTCTCATTAAGCAAGAAAAGAGAGTACAGATGCTAATAGAAAAATGGGATGCAGTTCATGAGAAGATTTTAAGGCAGAAATCAAGGGCAATATGGATCAAATATGGGGACTCAAACACTAAGTACTTCCATGCACAACTGAAGGCTAGACAAACAAGGAATAAAATCAGTTCTATATGCACATCACAAAATGTGAGGGACTGATCCACAGCAGATACAACAGGAATTCATACAGTTCTTCAGGAAGCTACTAGGTGAAGCTGCTCCAGTAATGACAGGCATTGATGTTACTATAGCTAGAGATGGACCATGTTTAACACTAGCACAACATCAGGAAATGATGAAGCCTATAACAAGGGAGGAAATTGTAAAAGTGGTCCAAGATTTACCAAGAGACAAAGCTCCAGGAATAGATGGCTATCCAACAGAATTTTTTCAAGAAAACTGGCAAGTGGTTGGGGAGGATGTTATAAAAGCAGTGCTGGAATTCTTTGATACAAGGAAGATGCTGAAAGAAATAAACTGCACAACTATCACACTTGTCCCTAAGGTGGTAAATCCTAACTTTGTAAAGGAATTCAGGCCTATTGCTTGCTGCACAACCATGTACAAGATCATGGCTAAGCTGCTCACTAACAGGCTCAAGCTGGTAGTAGATTGTTTGGTGGGACCTTCACAGTCGGCTTTTATAGAAGGGAGAAACATTTTAGATAATGTCCTACTTGCACATGAACTCATTAAAGGATACAAGCAGAAATCAGTGTCTCCAAGATGCATAGTAAAAGTAGACATAAAGAAAGCATATGAATCTGTAGATTGGAACTTCTTAAGGACTCTAATGCTGGAATTGGGCATCCCAAACAAGATGGTCAGCCTGATAATGGAGTATGTAAGCACAGTTTCTTATTCTCTTCTGATGAATGGAGGTTTGACACCAAAATTTCAGGCAAAAAAGGGATTAATACAAGGTGATCCAATGTCACCTTATCTATTTGTGTTGGTGATGGAATACTTGAACAGGGCCTTGAAGCAACTGGATTCAAATCCAGACTTTAACTATCATCCCAAATGTGCAAAACTGAGATTGATTCATATATGCTTTGCTGATGACCTTCTAATGTGCTGTAGAGCAGACAGGATATCCATTGAGCTAATGATGAACCAATTTGAAAAATTCTCAACTGTGTCTGGGCTGCAAGCAAACATGGAGAAAAGCTCAATATATGTAGCAGGGATATCCACAAAGTACAGAGATGAAATTCTGCAGAATTTAAAGCTGACCATTGGAGAATTACCATTCAAATACCTGGGGGGTTCCATTATCCTCAAAGAAACTCAACATCACCCAATGCATGCCACTGGTGGAGAGAATAGCAGGAAGAGTTAAATGCTGGACATCCAGATTCTTATCATATGCAAGAAGGGTTCAGTTGATCAAAAGTGTACTGTTTGAAATGCAAACCTACTGGGCACAAGTGTTCCTGATTCCAAAAAAAGTTCATGAAATGGTTACTACTATTTGCAGGAATTTTCTATGGAAAGGGAGCACTGAAGGGAAGAAGGCACCAATAGCATGGGAAACTGTCTGTAAGCTAAAGGCAGCAGGAGGCTTGAATATCATAAACTTCTCACTATGGAACAAGGCAGCAATAGGTAAACTATTATGGTCAATTGCACAAAAGAAGGACAAGCTATGAGTTATGTGGATTCACCATCACTATATGAAGCAGAAGGACCTGGAAAATATGGAAACACCTAAGCAAGCTAGCTGGGTGATAAGGAAAGTATTTGAAGCAAGAAGATGGCTAACCAATGGAGTGAAGGAACTGGAGCTATATGTAGTACAGGGGCAATACAAAATCAGCAAAGCATACACTTCACTTATGCCACAATACCCAAAGGTCAACTGGAAAACATTGCTCTTGACACAAGGCATCATACCTAGCATCAGTTCATTTTATGTATGTCATTGCAGCAAAGATTAGCTACGGTGGATAGATTAAGCAAATGGGGAATAACAGTTCCTAAGGAATGTGTGTTATGCATGACTGATAAAGAGGAAACACATAAACATTTGTTTTTTGAATGCTCATTTTCAAGATTCATATGGGAGCAGCTACTAACTCTATTTGGAATACATCGACAGATAGGTAGTTGGCAAGAGGAAACTGCATGGATGATAACAAGAACGAGGAGCAGGAAAGAACTGTGGAAGATACTGGGAAATGCATTTGCAGCAACAGTATATCAAACGTGGTTGGAAAGAAACCTACGAAGATTTCAACAAGCAAAAAGAGATTGTAGGGAGATACTTAGAGATATTGTACTTCATATACATATTAGAGGTGTTAGGTGTTTGCCATAATTTTCTTACCATATTTGATTTTCCTATCTCTTGAAGGAAAAGGGCAATATAATTGCCTTAACTGGATTTTCCTTTTTGTAAAAGGAAATTACAAATCTCCTATATTTGGCTAGTCCTTTTTCTTGTAGGAAAAGGTTTGGACTTCTATAAATTGAGGATCCTTCCTTCACATTCAGTAGCATCCACAATGTAGCCATAGGGGGCTTGAGAGTCGTGTTTAGGGGGAGAACTTTACGGGACAAATGTTAGTGTGTCACTTGTGTTTGCCTCTTCGTGAGGTTGTTCTCTCGATATTTTGTACTCTCTTTTTATTATAGTGGATTGCTCATCTCTGCCGTGGACGTAGGTCAGTTGACCGAACCACGTTAAATGTTTGTGTCTCTTTTGGTAGATTTCTCCTTTGTTGTCTGATTTATCGTCGTTGAAGGTTTGCTTTTCTAGCTTCCGCATGACACCTGATTATTTCGGTCCTAACAAGTGGTGAGAACTATTGTAAATGGAGAGAAGTATTAGCAAAGATAAATAGGTATCTATGTTAGCATAGATAGTAAGTTTTGGATGTGGAACTTAAGTGTGTTAAAAAGGCTATTTTTGTAGGACCCGACTCTTGAGTCAAATGAGCGGGCGGATACAAATATTTTACTTGGTTAAATACAATTTCTCAGTTTACAAACAAAAAAAAAAGAACATGATATTAGGAGTTCTCAGACAAAATCTCAGCTGAATCCAAGCGGGACATGGAAAGAGAGAAATCTCCTCTCTCTTCTTTTAAACGACACTCTTACATTTTGAAAGTAGCCATTGGACCGACTGGAAAAGTTCTTTCTTTACTTTGTGACAAATCTTCTCAAAGAACTTTTAGAGCATAGTTAGTAGTTATGCATGTGCAGGTAATAGTTGCTAATCAACCACAACAACGTTCAATATTGGGCATTTATGTAATATGCCACGACAATCATTCTGAACCTGATCACGTCTTCATTATATATTATCATTTAGGATCTCATCATTCTGAAGAACTTATTCAGGTGCATGATTAGTGGTAGGAGCTAGCTAGATCAAGATCAACTAAGTTCTAACTTCTTTGAGAATTTACGTTTCCACAAGTTATGGTGATTATATTTTCATAAAAATAAAAAGTCAATCATTTGCAAATCACTCAATCGCCTACTTCACCAAAAATTTAGGTGATCATTAGATTATTTTCCACGAGAGCAGTACAAAAACCATAGCATCATTCGGCATTACGTGAAAAACAAAAGACATTCCCACCGCCAACGTACGATAAACGGACAAGGCCACCTATAAATAACCGAAAAGAAGTTCTTTAATAATACCGACAATATCGTTAAAGAAAAGACACTTTAGAAGAAAAGGACAAGAATCTCGTTATTTTGTAAGTTTGTGTTTTGTCTTTCCACATAAGGAAGATAATGTCAAATGATTCATGTTGTCGTCTAAACTTTATAGTTCGTGGTACAATGTTGACTCACCAAAAGATTATAGTAAATCATGTACAATCTGTCATTTGACCTCCATATCCACTTACTATTTGTTTAATCTTCCTTGTCTTTCTTCCATCTTGTTAGCAGTTTGGCCTGAAATTTTAATTTATTAGGACCCTTTTTCTTGAGTGAAAAAAAAAAGATTTTTAAAAGAAATAAATCTCCTTCATATATCTTATCCTTTTCTTGGAGTTTGTACTTCTATAGATTAACGTTTTCTTCTCACAATTAGAACAACAACCTCCACAAAGTAGTCTTTACGAGAATCATGTTTAGGGAAAATTATTCTCTCAAAAAATGTATTTTCTCTTTTTATATTAGTGATAGATCATATGTAGGTCGATTGGTCAAACCATAATAAATTTATACCCCTAGTTTAATATACTTTTCTTTTATACTCTGATTTATCATCCACCAAATTTTGCATTGTTAGTTTCTGCATGCACCGCTCTATTTCGATTACAACAAATATCCTCAAGCACCTTGTAGACAAGAACAAGCTTCATCGTGAGAACCTTATCTGAAAAGGTACAAGACCCCAAGAAAATTGTTAGTTGGATAAGCACATTCTCAAGATAAAATAATATACTCCTTCTGTTCAGTTTTACTTATCCACAATAGACTTTGTACTTCCCTTTAGAAATAGTAACTGAAATATATATTTTATCATAATACCCTTGTAGCATTTTAAAAAATCTTGGGAAATAGTTTGCGGAATAAGTAGTTAATGGTTAGGATAAAAGAAGAAGAAAAAATTATCTTTCTCTTGATTTGCTAATGACAAAGTAATAGTAGACAAAATATTAATATAATGGACGAATAAAACTGAATGGGGGAGTAACAATTACCGACAGCTTGCCCTATTTAGGAACTTGAAGAATGATGATTGTTATAAAATCGAAAGGTCTTCCAAGACTAACAGACTCTTCAATTGTCTATTTGGCGTTTCTAAATGTGGAGCGGCGATTCGAATATAAAGAAAATATTCAAAATGCAAAGAATAATATGACAACAAAAACTTTTAGGCCTACGCATACCTTTTGTCTTATGCTTTAAAGGCTTAAAGTGAACAATGTCCTATGCATATTTCTTTTTGATTAATAACATTAGAAAGGAGTTGGTACATCACTTAATATGAGATGATATTGTATAGCTGTTGTAAAAAAAATAGTCGGAAAAATATATAATTTGTATATTTTTTGTATATATATACGTTCTGTATATTATATATAAAAATTATATAAATTTTATATACTTTTTCGATTACCAAATATAAATAGTTTCTGATTTCTGGCACGGGCTAAAAGTGATAATAACTCATATGTGTAAAGCACACCATCTATTTTTCGGTAATCATGCATGCTCACGACTAGTCCATCTTAGGCTATATGTGTCACGCCTATAATAGGAGGCGAGTTGATATGGGCGGATCAAAGAGAAAGACTGACGGACGTGCAGAGTACTTATAACACCTAAGGCAAATTTCGGTTTGGAAAAAAAGAAATTTATATAAAACATAACACAATTTACATGCACTACTAGAAATTCCTCAAAGATTGATCAAGAAAATCGACCATAGTTGGTCGGTTATGGCTAATTACCGATCAAAACACGACCATTTATGTGTGGACGGTATTTTGATGGTCGGGAAAGAATACCGACCAAAGTTGATTGAAAATTTACCGACCAACGTTGGTCGGTCAATTAAATTCAAAAAAAAAATATTGCAAAAAAAAAAAAAGAAAACCGACCAAAGTTGATCGATATTTTAATTATGTAATCAAAAGATTCACCATCTGGGAATCGAACCAGGGTGTTGTCACGACCCGGAATTCCCACCCTCAGGAGTCGTGATGGCGCCTACTCATAGAAGCTAGGCAAGCCACACATTTAGAATCCATAAATACTTTTGTTTTAAATTTATTTTTATCAATTTAATTAGCAGGAAATAACTAATTAAACCACAACGGAATTCGTATTTAGCGGAAGACTTAAACGAAATAAACCAAAATAATAAGGAAAATCCACATATGCCTCTACCCAGAACAGGTGTTACAATATTCACGGACTACTAAGATATACTACATGCAACCGTTTGAAAGAGAGTAACACTGTCTGTCTCGAATACAAGAGATAACAGATTATAAATAAAGATAGAGGATACACCGGGCCTGCGGACGCCTGCAAGGCTACCTCGGTGTCTCGGAGGGCTGAAGGCTGGCTCCCGAGCTACTGCTGCTGTCCGGGACCTGGATCTGTGCAAATGAGCACAGAGTGTAGTATCAGCACAACCGACCCCATGTGCTGGTAAGTGCCTAGCCTAACCTCGGCGAAGTAGTGACGAGGCTAGACAGGACTACCACATAAACCTGCACAGATATATATATATCTACAACGGAAAAATAACAAGAACAAATATTTTAAATGGGAGGGGAACATGCTTCGGGGATAGCAGATAATACAGAATTTCAAGAGAATAATAAGGAACATCAATAAATTAACTCTAACACGGATAAGGGAAATAAAAGCAAATTTCACTGTCAGTACACATCTCGTTGCAGGCGTGCAACCCGATCCCATTTCTCAATGTTTCCGTGCTAGGCGTACCACCTGCTCCCATTTCATCAAATCTCGTGGTAGGCGTACAACCCGCTCCCATTTCATTAAATCTCGTGGTAGGCGTACCACCCGCTCTCATTTCATTAAATCTCGTGGGTCCCATTTCATTAAATCTCGTGGTAGGCGTACCACCCGCTCCCATTTCATTAAATCTCGTGGTAGGCGTACCACCCGCTCCCATTTCATCAAATCTCGTGTAGGCGTACCACCCGCTCCCATTTCATCAAATCTCGTGTAGGCGTACCACCCGCTCCATTTCATCAAATCTCGTGGTAGGCGTACCACCCGCTCCCATTTAATTAAATCAACAGCTCTTCCAAATGAAATTTACTCCAACAAACGCAACAAATAATACGAATTCATAAGACAACAAGTACACAATAATTATGACTCACTGAGAAAAATAAGTAATGACAAGTAGCAATTAATTATGGACTTTAAGGAGCAAATAGGCAATTTAATATTTAGTATGCTAAATGTCAAGTAGCAATTAAGTCACATAAACATGTAGCAATTATAGCATAAATTCAAGGCATAATGTTGCGCAAGGATACCTCGAGCCAATAATAACAAGTAACACAATAAAGGAAAATGCCAACATAAAGGATCGCAGTAATAGTGGAATAAGACAATTAATGCACTGGAACCGATAACAACAAGAAAATCAGTAAATAAAAGTAAAGGACAACATAACTCAATTATCATCAAGAATCAGGAAAATCAAAGACAAGTGCACAGCATCACCCTTCGTGCTTTTACTCTCGTCCTCACCAAGCAATTAGAATAATAAAATGTGCACGGCATCACCCTTCGTGCTTTTACTCTCTTTCCTCACATATAATCAATAGAATTGGCACGGAATGGTACATCGTGCGGCACACATCAGCCTTCGTGCTTTACACTCTTTCCTCACAATAGCAAACAATGCACGGCATCACCCTTCGTGCTTTAACACTCTTCCTTACCCAAACAACAATCACAAACAAGGGCAGGGAGATAAACAAGAACATGTAGGAATCCCGGCAAGGGAACAACGATTTAATAATTAAATCCCGGCAAGGGAGCAACAAGTAAATAATCAAATCCCGGCAAGGGAACAACAATTAAATAATTCAATCCCGGCAAGGGAACATTTCAATAACTCTTTCTCTATCTTTCACTTGTATTTCATAACTCACTTTACCACTTGAGCCAATGCTCCAATGGGTTCAATCATCTCATATACTTTCACAATTCATAATATAACTCGAGCCAATGCTCCAAAATGTTCAAAGGTCTCAATTCCTTCCACAAACTTTTCACAACAACTAGGAATCATCACCAAAGCATGAAGAAACGAAACCATGAAAATCACAATATAAGACTCACGGTCATACTTGACACCAACGTATAGATACTCGTCACCATGCCTATACGTCGTACTCAACAATTATCACATAGCAAATAGGACTCAACTCCTAATCCCTCAAGCTAAGGTTAGACCAAACACTTACCTCGATGCCTTGAACACAACTCAAGTCTCAATTATAGCTTTACCCCTTGATTCCACCGCCAATCCGCTCATATCTAATCACAAATTACTTAATTACATCAATAAACACTAAATGAATCAACCCCAACGCATGAAAATGAGTTTTCCAAAGTTTTACCCAAAAAGTCAAAAATCGCCCCCGGGCCCACGTGGTCAAAACCCAAGGTTCCAATCAAAACTCGATTACCCATTTTCCCACAAACCCAATATATAATTTATTTTGAAATCGGACCTCAAAATTGAGGTCCAAACCCCCAATTTTTTAAAAACCTAGGTTCTACCCAAAACACCCAATTTCTCCCATGAAAATCTATGATTTTAGGTTGAAATCATATTATATGATGTAAATGATTGAGAGAAATGAGTAAAAACTAACTTACAATTGATTTGTAAGAAGGTTTGTTCTTGAAAAATCGCCCAAAGGGGTTGTGTTTTGAAAATGGGGTGAAAATGACTTAAAAATCGACTAAGTATAAATATTGCAGGTTGCAGATATGGGAATTGCGAACAGGGTTCGCAATTGCGAACCCCGACCCTTAGATATAGGAATTGCGAAGCAGGGTTCGAATTTGCGAACCCTTCATAATTCCCCAGGTTTCGCATTTGCGAAGAAGTAGTCGCAATTGCGACCTCACATTTGCGAGAAAAGTATCGCATTTGCGATGACTGAGGATCCAGACGGGCATCTCTTTTGCGATGGAAGTCTTCGCATTTGCGAAGAGGGCTGGCCAGGTGTTGCCTCGCATTTGCGAGGCTGGCTTCGCATGCTTCGCAAATGCGAAGCCTGCAGGTCAGTTCATACCAGAAAATTTTAAGCTAAAAAATGCAACCCGTGGCCTATCCAAAACTCACCCGAGCCCTCGGGGCTCCAAATTAAATATGCACACAACCTCAAAAATATCCTACGGACTTATTCGTGTGATCAAATCACCAAAATAACATCATATACATCGAATTAAGCCTCAAAATCCAAGAATTCTTTCAAACTTCATAAAACATCAAATTTTCCAATTTAGGTCCGAATCACGTCAAACGATGTCCGTTTTTTTACCAAATTCCACAGAAACATCTTAAATCATATATAAGACCTGCACCGGGCGCCGGAACCAAAATACGGGTCCCGATACTAACATGTTTTAATCAAATTTCATTTCTAATTTCCTTAAACAATTCCAGAAAATAATTTCTTTCAAAAATTTATTTCTCGGGCTTGGGACCTCGGAATTCGGTTCCGGGCATACGCTCAAGTCCCATATTTTCCTACGGACCCTCCGGGACCGTTGAATCACGGGTCCGGATACGTTTACCCAAAATATTGACCAAGGTCAAATCTATTCATTTTAACATCAAAATTTAACATTTTTCACAGAATTCCACATTTAAGCTTTCCGGCTAGGTGCCCGGACTGTGCACGCAAAGCGAGGCGACTCTAAATAAGGTTTTCAAGGCCTCGGAAGCACAAAATTCATTTAAAACAGGTGATGACCCTTTGGGTCGTCACAGGTGTGTACTGTGGTAGGATATTATTCTACCACTAGACCATTGGTGCATTTTTTTTTAAGATTGTCTTATTTTTTTTTAATTTATACTCTTTAATTGTATTTTCGCACGAAATAACCGACCAAAGCTGGTCGATTTTATTAAAAAAAAATTACCGACCAAAGTCGGTCAATTTTTAAAAATGACCGGCTGAATTA
Organism: Nicotiana attenuata; assembly: GCF_001879085.1. Classification (NCBI taxonomy): domain Eukaryota; kingdom Viridiplantae; phylum Streptophyta; class Magnoliopsida; order Solanales; family Solanaceae; genus Nicotiana; species Nicotiana attenuata. The sequence goes on from NC_031990.1 coordinate 39,730,465, forward strand.
GCTGACAATTTTAATCAGTTTTTAATATTAATTTTTATTTATTTTAGTTGAAAAACCGACCAAAGTTGGTCGATTTCTTGAAAAATAAATTTCGCGGGACTCAAAAATAGTTTTCCGCATTTTTGCGCCAAAGAAAACTGACCAAAGTTGGTCGGTTTCATTAAAAAAAAATATTTTGAAAAATTGACCAACTTTGGTCAATTTTTTGGCTGGTTTTTTGACCGACCAAGTTGGTCGGTTTTTAAAAATGACCGGCCGAATTAACGGACAATTTTAATCAGTTTTTTAATATTAACTTTTATTTATTTTAATTGAAAAACCGATCAAAGTTGGTCGGTTTCTTGAAAAATAAATTTCGCGGACTAAAAAATAGTTTTCTGCATTTTTGCGCTAAAGAAAACTGACCAAAGTTGGTCGGTTCGTAAAGAAAAAATTTTTTTTTTAAAAACTGACCAACTTTGGTCAATTTTTTGGCCGGTTTTTTGACCGACCAAAGTTGATCGGTTTTTAAAAATGACCGGCCGAATTAACGGACAATTTTAATCAGTTTTTGAATATTAATTTTTATTTATTTTAATTGAAAAACCAACCAAAGTTGGTCAGTTTCTTGAAAAATAAATTTCGCGGGACTCAAAAATAGTTTTCCGCATTTTTGCGCCAAAGAAAACTAACCAAAGTTGGTCGGTTTCGTAAAAAAAAAAATTTTTTTTTTTTGAAAAACTGACCAACTTTGGTCAATTTTTTGGCCGGTTTTTTGACCGACCAAAGTTGGTCGGTTTTTAAAAATGACCGGCCGAATTAACGGACAATTTTAATCAGTTTTTGATGTTAATTTTTATTCATTTTAATTGAAAAACCGACCAAAGTTGATCGGTTTCTTGAAAAATAAATTTCGCGGGACTCACAAATAGTTTTCCGCCAAAGAAAACTGACCAAAGTTGGTCGGTTTCGTAAAAAAAAATATTTTGAAAAACCGACCAACTTTGGTCAATTTTTTGACCGGTTTTTTGACTGACCAAAGTTTGTCGGTTTTTGCCGAATTTCTAGTAGTGTATGATATGCGCGGCTTTTGGGCTCGATGTGACATACCTCGAGGGATAAATTCGTGACTCTGTTGGATTAAAGTGGACAATACATAGCATCTGCCTGGACTTTAACAATATAGTCTGCCGTACAAAAAAACCGCTCCCTATAAAGGAGGATCCTATAAATTTTTAGAATTCAAATCCGAGACCTTTATACAAGGATAGAGAATTCTTTACCATTTCACTCCATTCGTTGGTGGTTGCTATCAACTAGTTAAAACAAGTTAAGGGGTTTGGAGTTCAGGAGTCATTCTTCTACATAACAACCTTAGCTTTAAAAATGAGATTTTTAGGAATAATCTCGATCATGCTTTACTCCATTAACGGCTATGGCGCATCTAAAAGGAAATTAGAAGTCCTCAACTTTTGTTGACTAATGGAAGTTAGTCACCGAGTTGATATTGAGAACTTAAGAATTGTTCTTGGTGGATTAAGAACCATTTATCTCGTATAATTAACAGACAATCTGTACTCAGCAGGCCCCTCTACTATTGGGCTGGCCGGCCAGTTCTCTTTTAGTAATGTGCTATTTTTAATGTCGATTTGTGGGTGCTAGAATCTATGTTCAGAACCATCCAAGAAACGATGACAAAGAGATTAGTCATCCAAAACCAATGTGATAGTGGAAGTAAGGGAAAAAGAAAGAGGAAACTATGGAATTAATCAACAAAAGTTGTAAGTGTCATTCACCAACAATAATAAGAAATTCAGTATAATCTCACAAGTGGGGTCTGGGTAGGATAAAGTATACGCGGACTTTTATGGGGCAGAGAGGTTATTTTCAATATACCATCGGCTCAAGAAAAACATTTTTCTAAATAAATTTGAAAATACAAGAAAAAAAAATTTATGATCAAAATACTATATAACAGAAAAATAATGACAACAAAAAAATTAGTAAAACTAACCAAAGTATAAAAGAAACAAAAGCTGGAAGTGTGATTGTGGGGCCGAATTAAGGAAAGCTTGATTACGTAGTTTTCATGTAATCTGCTTAACTTGAGTGGAAAATACCATTAAACAAAAGTTAGTATGCCAGTAACTTGGTCCATTATTCTTTCTGTATACGCATGAGCATTTGAAAGAAAAGATTACTGTGTTTGGACACTTCCCTTTGGATTGACTTATATATTTGGATAATATTTCTTGATCTCTTACTTGATCAAGCTTGCCGCCTTTAGCTTATTACAAAGTCTCTTTTGTCTCCAATATCTCTTGAATTTTCCTATCAAACATATGGCCAACTCCAAGTCTATACTAAGCTCAATTTTAGTCATCCTACTAATATTCTCTTCGCATGTAAATACTTCAATTTCAAGAGCTACGACTTATCGTGGACTTGAGAGCATGAGGAGAAAAATAGATAGCAAACGAATTTTAAGCGAATTAGTGAATGATTTTGGAAAAAATTTGGAGCAAAATTATAGAAGGTTAATGAAGGGTAAAGACAGAGTAGCACCTGGAGGGCCAGATCCTCAACATCATTAGCACACAGTTTCCGAATTTTGTCGAATGAATGTACATGTGAAGCTTTATTACTTAGCCTTCAAATTTCAATAAAGATTTTCGCATGTATTTTTTTTATCTGTGGGTGAAAATTACTCTTCTCTTTGCTTCTTGGGAAATGTCTCTTTCTTTTTAAAATAACCAAAATCATTTTCTTCCGGAATATATCACTCTCTTAACTTTCTATTTGCATTGACAAGACATGCAGAGGCTCATTATGGCCATCATTTTAAGGGGCTATTCAGTTGTCTAAAATACAAAATGGGACGAATAGTTGTACGTAGCATTTTAGAGCCTTTTCCTTTTATGCCAATATGCAATTGCAAATCTAGAGTTATTACGGAGTTAGGAATTAATAACAGCCTACTACATGAAAAAAAAAAAAGAAAAACTCTCTCTAATGCAACACAACATTATTTAGGGTTTGGCACGTCATTTTTATATTGTTCAAATTATCTAAAGTCAACCATTTTGAGTAGCTTTCTGGCAGAATAAGTCGACAGAGAAATTAATAGTTGGCCACTACAGGCCTAAGTTAAGGATACATAGTGAGATGAAAAAGAGAGGATAATTAGTTAAAATAGAAGGACGTCTTAGTCCACCCACAAATATGTTTATACCGCAAATATATCTCCTATTATATTTACTTGTATACCTAAGTCATATAAAAATGAAACCACAATTAGTAGAATTTTCCTTGTCCTGCTTCTGTTCTCTTATTTATAATACATAAGAAGCACCCTGAACTTGTCCGATAAATGAGTTTTCTACTAAACCTTTACGAGTGTTCCAATACCACCCTATATTTGTTAGGACTGATTTTTTGTGCACCCTTGTAAGCCATTTCCCAGTAATTCTATGTTGTGTAGCATACATGCGCCATCTGGTGATGCCACGTATTTAAATGAAGATTTAAGAGAGTATTATTAGTTTGAATATAATTATTTATTTTAACCAATTTTTACGTTTAAAAACGACATCGTTTGTAGTCAAATATTTGCCCCAACCTATTTTCCTTATCAGTTCATTTTACCCACCCCATAAAAAATTCCCAAGTTGACGAAAAAGCCCTAATCTCAAATCCGTCTGAAATTCATTCTTCCCGACTAAAATTGAAGGGATAAGATGAATGTTTCTTTGATTAAACCTATTTAGAATCTCAATTTGTCGTTATACTTTACTGATGTTTTGGGTTTTGACGAGTTGTTGGATTTGTTCGAGTTGCAAGGAAAGGGGTTCAGTCACTGTTACCAGTCGTTGATCTACAATCTTTCTTCAATTTGGATTTTGGACAGAACATATGCTTTTTAAAGGTTAGCGTTGTTCGTCGTCTTTATGTTGTTTTGAGCTCTAGGGTTTTCTTTGTCACTGCTACAATAATAGTACTGAATATATTGTTGCATGTGGTTAGATTTGGTAGATACTGTTATGATATAGTTATATATCTACTTTGCGTTGGTTTAAAATGTCTTTTGAATTAGTCACGGTGATATTCTTCCTTGGAGGAAAAATCTCCATGGATAAGCTAAAATCCTTTATGGAGGATGATTATATAGGTGGAGTTATTACTTCTGCACTTGATGTTGATGTAGATAGGTTATCCTACTTTGATCTAGGTTATCTTAAATGTCACACCCCAAACATGGGGAGGTGTGGCTGGCACCCGGTGCCGTACTAGCCCGAGCGAACCACTCTGTAACTTATTTGTTTTACATCTGAAACTATTGTTGATACCCATTTTTTCCCTATATAATTTTTTATATACAAAATACTTTCAAAATAGCATATATATGCATATATAAGCATACCTAAGTGTTTTGGTTATTATCCTAATTTTTTAAGATTTTTAAAATTAATCTATTGTCCATTTTAGCAATACAAAATAAGTAATTATTCCCAAAACTATCAATATTGGTGAAAAACCTATTTTATTCTCATATTTATACAAAACTATATTTAAGGTGATTTTTGTATATTTTTTACAAATTTATTTGGGATTTTTTAAGCTAAATTACATACAATTGCAATTTTAGCCTATTGTAGCATTAATAGATTTTATAATTATAAAATTGGGTCTAGTATTTTAAATTAATATTTATACATTATTAATTATTTTAATATTTTTAATTAGTTTTAAAAATTATTTTTACTATTTTTTATAAATAAAAGGGTAAAACTGGCTATTTAATATTTAGCCCCATCTCTATTTCAACTACAGCCCTATTTTATTTCAATTTTAGCCCCTAATCGACCCAATTCTTCCCAATTAAACCAGCCCAGTTTCGATTTGGACCCAACCCACGACCCAATTCCAAAAGATCCAACCCGTTCCCCACCTACCCACTTAAATCTGGACCGTTGATCACTCAAGATCAACGGTTAGAACTCACCCTTCCTTAATTAACCTAACAACATACCCTAATCCCCCTCATTCTCACCGGAACCGCTGCCCTGAAACCCCAAAACACTCTCAAATCCTCTCAACAACTCTCCGAAACCCTAGCCTCCTCCCACCTTCTTTCACCGGAATCCATGGCTTCCCAGTCCGTGGATGGTCTCTACCCACCCTCTCCACCATTAGACCTTGGGTGTTCAAGGTCTGGAAAGATGACTTCGATGGTTCTCCCTCTGATCTTCTCCGATCTTTGATTCCATGGCTTCTCCGGCCATGCTCCGGCACATTCGAGACTCAGGAGCCTGATCTTGACCTCTTCGACTCAAGATCGGACCTGTCTCCAAGACTTTCTCATTTCTAGGGTTTCTCCGAAACCCTAAGCCATTCGAGGTTCTTTCACCGTTATTTGTTTAGATCTGTACTATGTCTATGCTTTTCTTGCCATCTAGAATGTTTTCCCCAAAAGTTTTTGTCAAAAATAGTTTCTCTCCGATTTTTTAGGGTTTCTGCAAGGATTTTTGAAAAAAAATCTTTTTCTTTTTCTTCTTTGCTTTGTGCGTGTTTGTTTATGCCTTGTTCGTATGATCTCTTTTATTTTATGCATGTATTGTCTTTTACCTCTTCTTTTCTACTCCTGTTAATCTCTGCTATGTTTTTACTAGTCTTCTGCTATATGTGCCTACCGTTAAAGTTATTTGATTTTTTGACTCTGTTTATGTTCTTACATGCTTCACCTACTTGTATTCAAGTTGTATTATTTCCTTCTTCTGAACTCGTTTAGGTTATGAGTTTCCTCAAGTATGTTCTTCATAATTTTTCTTCCTTTGTCGTTCAAGCATGCTCTCATATATGTTGTGTTGAGACTCTGAAACAAATGGCTTGTTTTCGCACCTACATCTCTGATTCAATCGTGAAACCCTAGGATTTGGGGGTTTCCTTTTGACAATTTATGTTTTGTGTTCGAGTCAGGGTTCCACATTGGGACCCTGGACTCTCAGACTCACTATGAATCTGCAGGTCGAACGTGTATTTTTTGCCCATGTTTCTGAACTTCTCTTTGATCAAAATTCTCTTTAAATAACTTGATGGTCTCTTCTTGATTTACATATTTGTGTGTTTATATACGAGAACTCTTCTTTCAAAAAGGCTTTGCTAACTACTAATTGATTCCGGATTCCTTTAATTGTGTTCACTTTATTGTTACTGGTTTTCCCTAATTGAACCTTTCTTTACCCCTTTTCTTGACTTGATTCATTCGAGTAAAGGTCAAAATTTTTAATTTTTACTGTTTGATTCCCTTCCCTTTTTTTACAAACCGTGTACTGTTAGTTGGTTGCCTTAAATAGCTTCTATGTATTTACCCTTTATTATACTACTAGGAAAATATTTTTTTTAAATCCCTTTCCATAATTGTTTTGCCCGTTTGAAATCAGAATCCCTTAACTAAAGGGAGACTGATCATAATGATATTTCCTTACCATTTCTTGCTTACTTGCTACACTATAAAAAAGGCTCGACCCTTCTGCATTGAAACAAGCTTTAAGTTTTAAGCTTTGAAAAACTTTGCAACTCTAGAACTTTGAATTTCCAATCACAATACCTTTTCAAACTCTCTACTCTCTGCTGAGACTTTTGTACTGCTTTGCAATTTGGCTTTTCAAGACTGCTGTTTTACTTACCTGTTTTCCCTAAAACTGGTATGTCCCAATTTAATTTCAGCTCCTTCCCTATGTGTTTACTTTACATTGTCCATGTTTTGGTTTACTTTGTTGTTTATACTCTGCATTAAGCATGTTCTTTCTTTTATGTTTACTGCTTGCTATAAAATCCCCATACCCACATTCCCCTATGTGTGCTGAGTTAAAGTTCATGGCCTGGCAGCATCCAAATTGCTGCCCAGGTCTGAACCTGACCTTCAATAGGTCCTAACTCCCAATTTAAGTTGACAGGCTGGTCAGGGGTGTGCCAGCATCCCAATTGCTGGGCATGACCACTAGTTTGTCATGGCTTTCCCTAATTACCCCTCTACTGCACTTACACTTACTCTTAGACTCTAAGTTCTCCCCCCTCCTATGAGCCATGCCTTGCGGACCTTGAGTTCCCTCTGAACTTGGACATTGGAGGGCTGGCCATTCCACACTGCACCATAATCTGATCCTGCAAATGTAATTGGGTGTAAGCACTGCCTGGAGTTCATGAAGCTCCTTGGAACTTTGACACACCCAAAGGATGATAAAGGCTTTGGAAATCTGATCTTTGGAAGTTGGTTTATTTCATGTTTCAGACTAGGAGTCTGAATTAGGCTCTCCTTGGTTGGAATTTTAATCTCTGATGTAATTTTATTTACTTTTCTGGATTCATTCAAGTTGTAATAATTTTGTAATACTTATGGGGTGCATAGTAAACAATGGGGGAGGGTCTCTTATGTTATGCATATTGGGTAGAAATCATGTTTTAGGTCTTTATTTCCGCAACCACAACACTTTCGTTTATGTTTCTGCATATAGAGATCCTGCCTATAGATTTTTCATATAGATATCCTGCCTATAGTTTGTCTCAATACTGCATATAGAAATCTTGCCTATAGTTTGTTTCAATGCTGCATCCTGCCTATAGTTTATTTCATTTCAGCATATAGAAGTCATGCCTATAAGATTCTGCATTTCAACATATAGAAGCCATGCCTATAAGTTTCTGCATTTTCTGCACATGCATATGACATTAGGCAAACAATCCATAGGTTAAGAAATAATCAATTGCATCCTAGATACCATGCTTATAGGATCCCTGTACTTACATAACTGTTTAAAATCAGTAACGCTTAGAATTCATGTCTATAGGAGCGATCGTTTAAATCTGATTCATCTGTGAGTCTAAAATCAGTAATGATATTGTTAAAATCTGCAAAATTGGTTCATCTATAAAATTAGTAATCCTTCCTTAAAGTCAGTATGTATCACCTTGTTAGGCATTATGCCTATAGGTCTCACCTAGGCAAACTATTAGGTAAACAATTAAGTATCAAGTCTTTAATAATTACAACCAGCAGGCAGGCCTAATTCGGACTTCTTATCTGAAAATATGTGATAAATCAGCCACCCCCTTTTCGTTTAAGTTTAATTAAAGACCTAACCAGTACTTGCAAGTCATGCTAAATAATTTCTGCTTTGAATGAGGAGGCCTATTTGAGCCTTAACTGCTATGTGTCTTCCCTTTAACTGCACTTATATGTTTTGTTTGTCGCACTAGATTTTGTCCTTTTAAAACTTCAGAAGCCAATATCCCTTCCCTTTAGGAATAGTAGTCCCAACTGCCTCCGGGACTGATAGGATTGGGACGGGTAGTAGCATGCAATAAGTAACGAGACTATTCCGCGTTCTAGTACCTTAACGGGGTGGGACCCAACGTTTCTAATGTTGTTTGCTGCGTCACCCATGTTAAATTCGAGCTGGTGTGACTGATGTGATTGTTGGAGCCTCTTGTTAGCACGGTTCAATGCCCTGAATATTTTCTCGGGGTCTGAAAGTCCTTTTAGCAGTTCTCCAGTCCTCGAGGAACTTCTAGGCATACACCTACTTTCCACAAGATTTCAAACGTTAGAATTTCAATGAAAAGATTGGGTATAGAGAAAACTGACTACACTTAGAATTTTTGTACTTCTTTCAATTGTANGCGATAACACCATGCGTATAATTGGTTACCGGGTGTTGCGTGGATGATCCATGTTATTTATAAACCTAGGACCCCCTCCCTCCTTATGTACTTTCGTTATTGTTTTCTTTAAACTGTCAGTTTCCAACTCTTTAAACCTTGTATTTCGCTTCAAATCATTTAAAACCTCTTTGAATTTCCAGCACTGTTTTCTCTTCCAAATTTCCGCCCTTTTCATCTCTTTGTCTGATTATTTGCATCCGTTATTTGATCCCCATTTTTCTGCACTTATATATTCTTTAAACAACTATGAAATCGCCTAAATCCCAAACTTCAGCTTGTTACTTAACCTTTATACATTCCCCTACTTGTAATCGTTGTGTGTGGAAATTGTCTTGTATGTTTACTTGTTTTAAAGTCACAATTGTAGCATGACCCGGAACCACACTAGTGGATCTTGGGGGGGTGCTTAACACCTTCCCCCTGAGATAACTTCAAGCCCTTACCCATTCTCTGGTTCTTCTTCTCTTTTAATTTCTTAGTGTCCTAATGCACTTAATCATTAGGTGGCGACTCTTCTAAATCTCAAACCCAAATTCCCAAAAGGAATAGAGTTGTCCGCCCAAATGTCGTAAACCCGATTTCGCGAGTAAAAGGGGCATCGACAGCATGGCGACTCTGCTGGGGATTTCTTTTGGCTTTTACCATTTCATGCTTCTTGTGTCTTTATTGCATCTTTATTGCCTTTATTTAATGTCTTTATCTCTTTTCTACTACAAAACTGACTTGGCTCTTTATTTTCTTTTCTTTAATGCTCTCTTTTACTGCTTTCCTTCAATACTGTTGTAATTATGAGCAATTATTGTAATCATTACTTTATGAACGTGCAAATACGTGACAACTTGTTTCATTCTTGTAATTGCATATTCAACATCATATTCCACTCGTGCCAAACAAAATACCATAGCAACGCTTATAATGAGTGGTTGCGCTCTTCCGATATTATCACCCCCTAAATCCGGCAAAGGCATATTTGCGGTGAAACCAGTCGATCAACGGTTCCGCGCTTTTCCCTCTTGAGTTGTCCGCTCAAGGGTACCAGTCTAATACCATATAGAAACCTTACTCCGTTTAATTGTACATGCATCATGGTCAAACCTAGACGAGTCAGTTATGTTGTCCGCATAATGACTCTTTAGGATAGCCTTGTCCAAAGTCCACTGGGTTTCCTTGAAACCCAAACGGACCTTACCACATTCTGTGCATTCATTTGGAGAACTAAATGCTTCTTATGCTAATTATTGATGTTAAATAGTCGAGTTCGGTGGGGGAAAAGGGGTTAACCTTTTGTTTTGCAGAAAATGAGGCACGAAGTCCCCAAATTCGGCATGGTCACCCACATTAACCCCAAATTGCTAAGCTGGTGGAAGGATCTTCATTCCAACGATCAGACTCTTGTCCGGAAGTACCTGGGAAACCTACCTTCTCTCCTAGAAATTCAACCTGACAACAAAATCATAGAAGCTGCCACTCTATTCTAGGATTGTGATAGGTCGGTATTCCGCTTCGGAGACATTAAGCTGGCACCTTTGCTTGAGGAAATAGGAGGACTGGCTGGAATACCGTGGGAAACTCCGGGTTTGCTAATGTCGGAAAATCGTAAGGGTAGGGGTTTTCTTAAGATGATGGGTCTAAAGAAGAATCCCGACTTGACATGTTTGGATAAGTCTTACATTCCCTTTGACCATTTGTATGAAAGGTACGACCATAGCAAATCATACCGTACCTATCCGGACGAATTCGCCATCACCTCATTGGGACACATCCACCGAAGGGTATTTTTGTTTATGTTCTGTTTCTTGGGGATGATAGTTTTTCCAACAAAGAAAGCAAGAATCCATACCAGACTGGCCACGGTCACCAAGACCTTGATGGAAGGAATTAACGGGCAGCCATTCAGCCTTGTGCCAATAATAGTTGCAGAAATATACCGAGCCCTAGAAAGATGTCAACAAGGGACCAAACATTTCGAGGGATGTAATTTGCTGCTCCAACTATGGCTCATGGAGCACCTCCAAAGGGGTGAGTACCGACAGGAAATCCATCGTAGAGACGGGGACAATCATATCGCCTTTCATCACCCGAACCGAATGAATTACATGCCCAACATGTTCACCCAACCGGAGAATGCTAGAGATTGGGTCGAACTCTTTGATAATCTTACTGAAGACCGGGTGCAATGGATGTTTGAGTGGTTCCCTACTGAAGAATTCATCATACAGTCTAAGGATGCTCCATTTCCGATACTGATCGGTTTAAGAGGGACCTACCCATATGTCCCTATCCGGGTTATGAGACAGGCAGGTAGGAAGCAGGTTATACCCAGGGTTGATAAGATGAGCCATTTTCGAGCCTACTTCCAAGATGACGACAGTCCGTACAAGTGTCAGGCTCAGCATATGTGGCATAGCAAAATTGTTTTGGGAAGAGACCCCATCGAGCCAGATCGCTACCATGCTGGTTGTACTCCACACTATCTAGGCTAGCTGGAGGACTATCACAACGATTTAGGTCAGCCCGGATTTATTCGAGGTCACAGGATTATTGATGAAAAGGCTAAAGCACAACCAACTGCGCAAGAGGATGTGGGAATGTGAAAATGAGCACTGTGAAATACAAGAAGCCAATCAAAAGCTAATTGGAGAATGGAAAGATATGGCTATCAGCGCCAACAAACGACTGATCTGTTTGGAGCGGGGCATAGTGGAGCTGGAAAAGAAGTTCCTGAAGAGGGTTGAAGATTGCCGGATTGCTGAAGGAAATGAAGGCGGACATCTGGCGAGAGCCTACTTGCTGCTGGGACTACATGAGCTGGTGAAGCTGTTCGATGGAGCTAAAAATGCCGAGTCTGGGGAAGGTCCTTCTGGGACCAAGTAGTTAGGAGTCTTTTCTTTACTCTAAATGTAATAAGGCCTATGGCCACTAGTGACACTTTTATTTCCTGTTATTTAGTGTCGTTTTGGGATTCGTCTTATTTTTATCAATAAAATGAGGCATTTAGCATTCTATGTTCTCCAAATTTACTTGTCGCTAGGCCTACCTCGGGCACAACGAGGCTCCCAATTTAGGACACGATTTATATTCTTACACTATGTGTTTAAATATTGCAACATTTTCTTCTCACGATCCCTACTAACTTGTTACCTTTTGTTTTTACTTTTGCTTATTCCCCTCCTCAAAGGTTAGTTCGCGCACTCTGGCATCGTCATCATATTCCACAAGATCCAAGGGTCCTCCGCCTTCTCCTCCTCCGAGTCCTATTAGAAACAAGAACAAAAGAAAGATGGAAGATTTGAGCAACATCAGAAAGGAGAGCTCAGTTGAAAGGGTAGAGACTTCTCAGGGTATTCAGGTTTCCAAGGAAAGTGCCTCCCAGCTCGAACAGAAGTTATTAAAATTTCAGGAATAATTGGACCAAGTTCGAAACTTGGCAAGCTTGTCATTTTCCCTCACTACCCTGGATATCAGCTTCCCCAACACTCAAAGTCCCATACCTCCTCAAAACATCCCGAAGCCACAAAACCAACCCACTCCCCATTACCACTGCAACACATGCCACACTTCAAGCAACACCCCACTGCTCATCCCCGAACCACTGAACTCCACAAATGATTATCACCACAACACCCCTATCTATGTGGAAACCATACCACACCCCATTCAGCTCGCCTCAAGCACACCTGAGTCTGATGACAAAGACTCTCTTATCAAGAATCTGACCGCATAACTCAAGAAGCTGACTAGCCGAGTTCAGGGTGTTGGAGGAAGCAAGGGGATCGAGGGACTGAATTACGAAGACCTTTGTATTCAACCAGATATCGAACTGCCCGAGGGGTACAAACCTCCCAAGTTCAAAATGTTTGATGGTACAAAAGATCCCAGGGTACACTTGAGGACATACTGCGACAAGTTGGTCGGAGTAGGGAAAGATGAGAGAATTCGAATGAAGCTTTTCATGAGAAGCTTGAAAGGAGATGCTCTGTCTTGGTACATTAACCAAGACCCCAAGAAGTGGTCAAACTGGGTCAGTATGGCGTCCGACTTCATAGACAGGTTCAGGTTCAACATGGAGAATGCACCAGATGTGTTTTACATTCAGAATTTAAAGAAGAAACCTACAGAAACATTCCGCGAGTATGCCACTCGTTGGAGGTCAGAGGCTACTAAGGTTTGACTTGCTTTAGGGGAAGAACGAATGAACAAGTTTTTCGTTAGGGCTCAGGATCCGCAATACTATGAAAGATTGATGCTGATCGAGAACCATAAATTTTCTGACATCATCAGGCTGGGGGAAAGGATTGAAGAGGGCATCAAAAGTGGTATGGTCACTAACTTTGAAGCTTTGCAAGCCACCAATAAGGCTCTGCAGTCCGGTGGTACATCCAAGAAGAGGGACGTAAGTGCCGTAATGGTTGCACAGAGAACCAAATCGCCAGTCAAATATCAAACCTACCCGATATCTCCACTTACATATCAACCCACTCCAAATTTCCAAGCACCTGCACCTTCCTGCCAAGCTCCACCACCTACCTATCAATCACCTCCACCTCCCACATACCAACCCACTTCACCCAAATATTCCCAACCCACACACATCCACCAAGCTTACAACACTCAACCATTCCACTATCAATCACCTCCCACTCGCCAAAAGTTTCCTAGACCTCAACCAAATTTCGACCGCAGACCTCCCAAACAGTATACCGCCATTGCCGAACCAATCGACCAGCTCTATGAAAGACTCAAAGCTGTTGGTTATGTCACCCCTATCCCTACCATAACCCCTGAAAACCCTTCCCAATGGGTCAACCCAAATAAAACCTGTGCATACCATTCTGGCATGAAGGGGCATACTATTGATGAATGCCGCTCCCTGAAGGACAAGATCCAGGTTTTGATTGACAATAAGATCATCGTGGAAAAGGAGCCTGCTCCGAACGTCCGCAGCAACCCTATACCAGACCCCAAGGGTGGAAGTGTTCATATGATTGAAATAGATGATGATTGGGATCCCAAAGGATCAATCGGTCTGATCACGGAAGGTGACGATCCAAAGAAACCAACAATCACTCTTAACCCGATTGTAGTCCAAATTCAGTCTTCTGAAGATGCTGAGGTGAACATGTCCATACCGCTTGAGTTTGAAGCACCAGCCTCCGCAAAGACGCCAACACCAATCAAGGTCGAGTTTGGGTCCCTAAAGGCGCATGGGCCCTTTGAAGTTGCTGTATTACCTTCCAAGGCAAGGGTGCCTATTCTAGTAGCAATGACAGTCGTAACACCGTTCCACACAATATCTATACCGTGGGACTACACAGCCGAGGCAAGAAGGAAAGGGAAAGCCAAGTTCGGAGAAACAGTTGCAGCGCAGGGTATGACAAGAACCGGCAGGGTTTATACCCCAGAACACTTAGCTGAGTCGAGTAAGTGGACCTCTGGCCGACAAGCCATCATTGAAACTAGACCCAGTGATCTCTAGAGAAAGATACAAGCCAATGAATACTCGGTCATTGACCAGCTGAACAAAACACCAGCACAAATTTCTATCTTGGCTTTATTACAAAGTTCTGATGCACACAAGAATGCCTTGTTGAAGGTATTGAGTGAGGCGTATGTACCAAGCAACATTACTGGAGGAGAAATGGCAAACATGATGGGTCAAGTGTTGGAGAGTCATAAAATCACCTTTCACGAGGATGAGCTGCCACTGGAAGGATTGAGTCATAACAAGGCATTACACATCACTGTACAGTGTGAAGATTATTTTATCACCCGAATCCTGGTCGATGGGGGGGTCCAGTCTCAACATTTGTCCTCTGGTAACACTCAGAACATTGGGAGAAGGGCTGCATGAAATCAAGGATGGGGCCATCAACGTCAAAGCTTTCGACGGATCTCTATTTGTGAAATTAGCCTACGTTTGCAAATGGGGCCCACTTAGTTTGATGTTGATTTTCAAGTGATAGACGTGTCGGCTTCTTACAATCTGCTGTTGGGACGACCATGGATTCATGCTGCCGGGGCTGTAGCATTAACACTACATCAGGCAGTGAAATTTGAATGGAATCACCAGGAGGTGATCATTCATGGTGACGGCAGCAACCCCATATACAGTCGTCAGACCATTCCGGCAATAGGGGGAAGAAGAAGATTAGTGGGGAAACTTACCACCACATCGAGCGGGTCAACGCAGTCGATAAAGACAAATGGTGGAACAACAAAATTGAAAGCATACTGAATTGGAGCGGGTATGAACCTGGCAAAGGACTTGGCAAAAACCTCCAAGGAATCGCTAAGCCTATCAAGCTCAAGAAGCATGGTACCACCTTCGGGTTGGGGTATGAGTATACCTGGGAAGAATTCAAGGACTGGTCGCCACCATGGCGTGGCCCTTACTATCCATTGGAGCAACCGATACCCCGTCTAGAACAGACTTTTCAACCAGCCGAGGTTATCTATGGGTCAGAAGAAGAGGAAGCATTAGCATCGATGATGAACTTGTTCCTAGAAGATGATGATATGGACTGTTGTGTCATTTTTGAGGAGGAGGGGGAGGAAGGCCCTTCCATACAGGCTGTGAGCAGAGGAGCACACCTCAGCAACTGGACCGTCAGAACCACCAGAGCCCGACGTGCCTCGGGGTAGCAAGGTTGAACAAAGCATTACACACTATTTTGCTTTATTAAGTTTATTTTCGCAAGAAAGAGCTCCAATGTTCAAAACACTTATAGAATTTATTAAAGTATTTCAATTTTCTTACAAATCTCTCTCTTATTATTTTCTCTCATTACTTTACTCAAACAACATTACTATTACTTATCTTGATGAACCAACGACTGTGACATGTAATGAGACAACGTGACAAATGGACACATATTCAGAGGAAGATGATATACTGGAAGAAATCATTAAAGAAGTTGAGAATTTTGAGAATAGGCCTAAGTCAAACCTGGACGAGACGGAGATCGTCAATCTAGGAGATGTAGAGAACATCAAAGAAACACGAGTCAGCATTCATTTGTCACCGTTTGAGAAGGAAGAGTATACAAAGTTTCTAAAGGAATATGAGGACATATTTGCATGGTCATATGACGACATGACTGGTCTAAGCACGTCCATTGTGGCTCGCAAATTACAGACTGATCCGGCCTGTCCGCCAGTAAAGCAGAAGCTCAGAAAGTTCAAGCCAGACATGAGTTTGAAAATCAAGGAAGAAGTCACTGAGCAGGTCAAAGCTAAGGTCCTCCGGGTAGTAGAGTACCCAACATGGTTAGCCAACATTGTGCCAGTACCGAAGAAGGATGGGAAGGTTAGAATTTGCGTTGACTACCGGGATCTCAACCGGGCCAGTCCAAAAGACGACTTGCCCTTGCCGAATATACACATCTTGATTGATAACTGCGCCAAGCATGAGTTGCAGTTGTTCGTTGATTGTTTTGCTGGGTACCATCAGATATGGATGGATGAAGAGGATGCTGAGAAAACGGCTTTCATTACACCGTGGGGGACGTATTGTTACAAAATGATGTCGTTTGGGTTAAAGCCTCCAAATGAGTTTAATGCAACAAGCTCGGCATGGCCGTTCGCCGCATAGGGAATGGACGTTATCGGACCAATTGAACCTGCCGCATCAAATGGGCACAGGTTTATCCTAGTAGCAATTGATTATTTCACCAAATGGGTTGAAGCAACATCTTACAGAGTAGTGACCAAGAAAGTTGTGGCAAACTTTGTCCGTGATCGTATCATTTGTCGATTCGGGATCCCAGAATCAATCATTACTGACAATGGCTCCAACCTCAACAGTGATTTGATGAAAGCCATGTGTGAAACCTTCAAGATTAAACACAGGAATTCCACAGCCTACAGGCCTCAGATGAACGGAGCTGTAGAAGCCGCCAATAAGAACATCAAGAAGATATTGAGAAAGATGGTAGAAAAGCATAAGCAGTGGCATGAGAAGCTGTCATTTGCTTTGTTAGGGTATCGCACCACAGTCAGCACATCGACTGGTGCAACTCCCTATATGCTCGTTTATGGCATGGAAACGGTCATTCCCGCCGAGGTAGCAATTCCATCCCTAAGAATCATACAGGAAGTAGAGATCGATGATGCAGAATGGGTAAAGAGTCTTTACGAACAGTTAGCCCTCATAGATGGTAAGAGAATGAACGCAGTTTGTCATGGTCAACTTTACCAGAGCAGAATGATCAGAGCTTTCAACAAAAGAGTCAGACCAAGACAGTTCACACCAGGGCAGCTGGTGTTGAAGAAGATTTTTCCACATCAAGATGAAGCCAAAGGTAAGTTCTCCCCTAACTAGCAAGGTCCATATATGGTTCATCGGGTTCTAACAGGAGGAGCCCTCATACTTGCAAAAATGGACGGAGAAGTTTGGCCAACACCAATAAATTCAGATGCAGTCAAGCGATACTATTTGTAACCATTTATGATTTCCTTGTGTGATTTGAACTACGTCTGACCTGATTCCCGTTTAAGAGGGGATACGTAGGCAGCCTTATGGGTTCGGTCACAATTCAATAAAATTTTCATTTCCCCCCGCAATTGGAAACTGGGGCAGAATTTTGAGGAGGACCCTCAAAATTCTGAAGTAACTTCAGTCGATCATTACAAATAGCCGTCAGAAGCATCAACCCACTAAACTGGGGCAGAATTTTGAGGAGGACCCTCAAAATTCCGTAGCAAGAAAGGTGGCAATGTCTTGAACCACGTCGCGGTCGTTGGCTCATCTAAAACTATTTTGTTAAATACATATACATATATCACATCTTTAACAAAACTCATGCATGTCTATTATCAAAATCGCTTTGTTTGACAACGCTGCCCCGAGGGTACCTACAGTATCACCATAAACAGAGCCGAGCCGGTCAAGCGAAGCCAGCGGGAACACTAACTAACCGGTCCCTTTACACAACTCACGATTTTTCTTTGGATGCAGGCACCCAAGTCACAAATCAGCAAATCCATTTCCACACTCGTACTTTCAGGAATACAACTCCCGAAATTATCGCTTCACAACCAATATCCATACACGATATCCCTAGCAGCCACAATATCGCAATCGGCAACCAGCTATCCGCTATCAGCTAAGAATCTCTTACTACTATTCGTCTCTCATCTTCTGCATAAGGCTACTATTCTGCCTTCCGAAGTTAAGCTCTACCTCCATTTGCATTTCTTGCATTGCATAAGGATACTATTCTGCCTTCCGAGACTAAGCTCTGTCTCCATGATTGCATAAGGCTACTATTCTGCCTTCCGAGACTAAGCTCTGTCTCCATAATTGCATAAGGCTACTATTCTACCTTCCGAGGTTAAGCTCTACCTCCATTTGCATTTCTTGCATTGCATAAGGCTACTATTCTGCCTTTCGAGGTTATGCTCTACCTCCATTTGCATCTCTTTGCATTGCATAAGGCTACTATCCCGCCTTCCGAGACTAAGCTCTGTCTCCATTTGCACGGTGAAACATCGCCACTTCATTTTAATCTTGCATCGGTTAGAATATCGCCATTTTTATCTTAATCTTGCTATCGGCTAAAATATCGCC